>NC_138780.1:109531652-109884152 GCF_965119305.1 Pelophylax lessonae
ACTATCAACGAAGAGCAGAGGACTTAGACAAGTTAATTTTAAAGTAAGATAGGGTGCCATTAGTACGCAACGATTGCAACAACGTTTGCAGAGACACCAGCAGGGCAGTCAAAAAGAAGATCAGGTCGTCTACAAAAGTGCCAACCTTATGAACCCTGGATGACTTCTGATATCCCACAATTCCGGAGTCTGCCCGAACTGTAAAGAAAAGGCTTTAATAAAAAGAATAAAGATTAAAGGAGAAATATGACGGCCTTGGCAGGTTCCATTTGTGATCATGAAAAAAATAGAACACGTTTTGTTAACCTTAACAGCAGCTGAGGAACGAGAGTAGGAAGGAAGAAATCCAGCTCAGCATGGAAGACCCCAGCCCTATATGTTCTAGGGTGGCACGCATGGACTGCCAACTGACCCTATCAAAAGCCTTCTCCAGATCCGTAGATAGCAAGAGAAGGTTGGGGCGGGCCGTTCTAGCAGCATGGTATAGGTCGACAACCCATATAGTCTCAAGGCTCACGTAAAGGTACAAATCCTGCCTGATCTCGGCAGATTAGACGAGGGATGTGGTGGAGCAGCCTATTTGCCAGAATCTTAGCAAACAGTTTTAGCAAAAAAGTCGGTGTTTAAGAGGGCGATGGGATGCTACCGCACAGAGAGGTCCTTCCCCTTCTTGGGGATCAGGGAAATCTAGGCCATCAAAGCATCGATTGGCATAGACTACCCTTTCATGAGAGGATTGAGATCAGATACCAAGTAGGAAGACAGGACCTCAAAGAAAGCCTTGTAATAGGCTGGGCTCAGGATTGGAAGCTTTCTTAGGTTTTGAATTGGCCAAGGCCGCCCCCAGCTCCTCTGCCATAATAGGTTCCTTTAGTTCCTCTCCCACCTTGGTAGAAAGAGATGGCATACCCGAAGAGCCTATATAGGACTGAATTGCGGATGATGCATTCAGGGGAGAGTCTGGTGTGGAGGAATGGCTGAGATTTTAAATTATCGTCCAGCAGCAGCTAAACATCAATAAAATGGCAGTGGAGTGCCTGTTGGTCAGCCTCTAGGGCAGTGAGCTGAGTGTCCATAGAAGTGGAAGCTGCCTCAAGGTATGTCACTCTCTCCTCAACAGTGTCCACTTGCTTACGAATCTCCTGTAGCTCCCTGCAGAGTGTAGTAACAATAGAAGCAGCCATGTCCTGCAGGTCCTGTTTCATAGGTAAATCTGCCATGATCTCCAGAATGGCACCCTCAGTGCAGTTGTCAAGACCATGTGTCAGAACAGACCACGTCGGGGAGTACGCCCGCGGGATCTCTGGTTATTGGATTGGTGAATCCAGCCGAAGTAGAGCTGCTGCAGCGTTCCCCTGAGCAGAGGCCTGCGTCAATGGAGCCCTCTTTGAGGAAGCCTGGCCGGCGGAGCTGGTGCGCTGCGGCGCCATCTTGTAAGAGGCCGCGGGAGGAAGTAGTGGGTAATTTCGCGTCCCCTAGTATCCCCAGCTGTCAGTGGCAGTCTCCAGTCCCCAGACATGAAAGATAGGCTGAGCAGCGTGGTTCTACAGGCTGTTTCCGGTCCATGCAGAACTCTGGAATCAGTGCCCTCATTCCGCCATCACTAAGAAACGCCCCCTACCACATTTTTTTTTTTTTATCCATTTAACCAGAACTTGCATTATACATACCAAAACAAGAGTACTGCAAAATACAATTACATAGTTATTCTGGTAACATAAATGGCATCAGAGCTACACAGGTAGCTCAACAAAGCAGAGCATGTACAAACAACGAGTTCTAAGTTGGGCAGGTAGGAATCTATCAGAGAAAGAACAGTGGAAAAGATCTCCAGGATTACCAACATATATACAGTAGGATAGCCCCAACTTAGTGATGCAACCTTGTGGAAAATATATTGAGAAAATACTGGGGTTAGGAGAGAATCCCCTGTGGCCAGTATATCCCAATAAGAACGTAAAGTCTAGACAACATAATCAGGTACACAATAGCAGCAGAAAACTGCATGGCAAAATATCCAAACTGAATGAAAGGGTGTATAAGGGGGAGCTCTGTGAGCTGTCGAGAGATGCCTGGAAAACGAGGCCACTACAAAAGACTAGGGGGGGTCTACAGCAGAGGCAAGTGCTGTGGATTAAAGTTTGTCATCTGACCCCAAGAAGTCCCACAGATGGAGACGACCGCCCGACACCAGGTGGAGGAACTAGGGGGTTCTGGAGGCGAGGCTTGAATTCCAGATTACCCAAAGTAGGAACCATGGCGGAAGGCACTGGAGAAATCGAGGAGCCACGAGTGGAATGATAACGAAGAACCTTCGGCAGCAGAAAGGCAATCATGGAAAAGCAGAAGAGGGGCGGAGATTATCAACCACTGCCGGTCTATTGAAATAGGAAGAGCTGAGGACTTAGACAAGGTCATTTAAAATAGGAAAGGTTGCCATACGTATGCAATGATTGAAGCAATTTTGGCAGAGATACCAGTGGGTCCGTCAAGAGGAAGATCAAATCGTTCAGGAAAGCAGGCACCTTGTGTATCCCGGAGGCCTTCTTGTAGCCCCAAGTACCAGGATCTGTTCGTATTGTACATAAAAAAGGCTCTAGAGAGAGTATAAAAATGAAGGGCGAAAAGGGGCAGCCATGGCGTGTGCCATTCAGGACAATGAAGAAATGACAATGCATTTCATTGACCCTGACAGCGGCTAAAGGGCAGGAGTGGAGAGAAAAGATCCAGCCCAACATGGAAAGACCCCAGCCCAATATGCTCCAGAGTGCTTCTCTGCATCCGTAGATAGAAAGAGAATGGGCAGATCTGGCAGCATGGATCAAGTCTACAACCCGAAAAGTTATCTCTGGGTTCTCGCAGGAGTACAAATCCTGCTGATCTCGGTGAACAAGATAGGAGATGCAAGGAAGTAGCTTACAGCTTGAGGTTGGAATTTAAAAGGGCTATGGGTTGGTAGCTTCCACAAAGAGATCCTTCCCCTCCTTAGGGACCAAGGAGATACAGGCCCTTAGGGCATCTATAGGCAGAGGCCTATAAGAGAATTATACAGGCCCTGTAAGAGAATTGAGCTTGTAAACTAAATGTGGGAACAAGACCTCAGCAAAAGCCTTGTAGTAAGCTGGAATAAGCCCGTCAGGACCAGGTGCTTTCCTAGGTTTGGAACAGGCCAGAGCTACCCCTACTTCCTCCACCGTAATAGGTTCCTCTAGCGCCTCCTAACCTCAAGGGGTAAGAGATGGCATACCTGAGAGGCTATATAGGTCTGGATAGCAGATAGTGTGGTCAAAGGGGTAAGTTCTGGCTCGAGGCCCACGTAGAGCCCCGTTTGTTTGAAAATTCATACATGCCGCGTTGCGCCCACGCAAATTTATGCTTCGTCTATTGGGAAAGGAGAGACAGGAGTTCTTCCCTTACCCTAAGGAGATCCTGATATGTGGAGCATGCGTGTTGTAGGAACATTCCAAACTATGCAGCTTTGATAAGAGCTTGTCAGTTCGTCGTGTACGCTCCGCTCTTGAGGCGCGACACAATTCTAATCAGAACACCCCTAACTGGCTTATGAGCTTCCCAAACCACTAAAGGATTGTCAACTCAGTCACGATTGATGAAGAATTACTCCATCAAGGTAGTCCCTAGCTCAGGAATTGAGTATGCCGATTGTAATAGTGCTTTATTCAGCCTCCAACATGGAGAGCTCTGGGTAACCGAACCCAATTGAAGTATCATATGGATAAAAGCGCGATCGGAGAACGAGAAGACATCGATGTGTGCATGTACGACTCTGGGAAGGTCTTTATATGTAACCATGAGGTAGTCCAGCCGTGAGTAGGTATGGTGAACTTGAGAGAAAATAGAATAGTCCCACTCTTGGGGGGTACAGAAGCCTCAAGGGGTTTACCAAATGCAGAAGCTGTAAGTCCGCCCTAATGCACTTCAGACCAGAGTAAAAAAGGTGGGAGGCACCACTGGACACATCTAGCAAAGGATCCATAGCAAAATTGAGATCCCCACCAAAGACCAAAAGTCCCTCTAAGAACTCCAGCTGCACCAGAAGGTCCTGCAGAAACTGGGATTGGTCTACATTGGGGAAACCGATATTGGCAAAGGTAACCTGTAAATCCAGAATTTTCCCCTTAAGCAAAAGGAATCGACCATGGCCATCTGGCCGCACCACATCAAAGGACCATGGCACAGATTTGGCGACAAGGATGCTGACCCCTTTAGATTTTTTAATAGGCGAAGGGCTCTGGTACGCCAACGCAAAGTCTCTGTTGGTAAATTTGGGAACATTGGCGATCCTAAAGTGCGTTTCTCGTAGAAAGGCAACTTGAGTTTTACTTTTCCATAAGTCGGCTAGCAGCCGAGAGCGTTTCATTCAGACCTCGTGCATTGAGGAAGGTGACCTTTAAGGAACCCATGGAGGACTACAATGGAATCTGATAGATGAAGGGCCAAAAGAAAAGGACTTCACCGTCCAGCCCAGGGGTAGAGAGAGAAAGACCACAAAAAAAGAAAAAGGGAGGAGGAAAGGGAAAAAGAATGAAGAGGGAAGTGCAAGGGGGAAGAAAGGAGTAGTCTAAAAAGAAACACGTATTACTTGGGTCCCTAAAGGAGCACACTAGGTACTAGGGATGTAACGATATCGAAGATATCGCGATATCGTATCGCCGTGGTCGTCTCGATATCGTCGTGTCTCGATATCGTCGTGGTTGGGTTACAATATTAAAAGGACAGGTGTCCGTCAAAAAGCAAGAGGAATAAACACAGTCCCGCGGAACAAATCATTGTTAACTACATAGACCAGAGTTTAAGGATTTTTTTTACTGTTTTTTTTTTTTTTTCTTGCAATGTAGATATTTTGATCTTTCTGATGAAAAACGTGAAAATAAGTTAAATGATAGGTCAGTGTTTTTTTTTAAAGGCTTTTTGACTGACTATTTTTTTTAAGTTTAAGTTATGTTCCTAAATACCAGTTTTAAAAGGCTGCCTTTATTTGCCTTGCACATTTAAACCTGACTTAACTTGATCTTTGTTTGCACTTAAAGGGAATTGCCTATTGTTTGTTTAAAATTGTTCTAGCTGCTTCTTAACTTGAACATTGCACAGAAGAATCAGTTATGCAACCAAATATTACTATACAGAATATTGATGTTCCTGACTACAACTTGCACTTTAAAAGCACTACGTGATCAGTGTTTTATGTTGTCATGGATCCATAAATACAACAATAAATTGCCTGTTGACTGGCAAAAGCAGAATAAATGTCGGTATTTTTTCGCTATTATCATCACAAACACTATCATGAGCTATTTAACAATACCATGAGCTTTTCCACAATATCGCAATAAATATCGTACCGTGAGGTCAATATCGAAATTGTATCGTACCGTGAGATTTTGATATCGTTATATCCCTACTAGGTACTCCGGCAGGGAACCGCCCTATCTGGGGGTGTGTAAAACGCAGAAAAAATTAGAATGGAGATGCATGGAGTAGGGATCCTGCGGGAACAAAATAAAAATCCAAAAATACCAAAGCCGCAAAAAGGAAAGTAACCAGAGCAACAAAGGTAAGACAATGTTGGTGCTCCAGGCGGGGGACTAGGCTGAGCAAAGCCCTGAGTAATTGAGAAGGAAAAAAGGAAAAGAACAGACCTAAAGCTACCCCCTGCATGCAGCCCAAGAGCACCAACATTAGAGTTCATAGACGGACACAGCGCTCCATAAATCACAACTAGTGGGTTATAATGCCTCCTCCAGGAGTAGGACTAGGCAGAACAAAAAATACCTAGCTATGCCCATGGGCTGTCCTCAGCTGGTATAGAACCCCCCTTTTTGCTCTAGGTAATTAGTTTAGTAGCAGGCAGTAATAGAAGTATCAGAACAACAGAGGGGTGGGCGCTGCGTTCGTCAAACTCAGAGAAATAGATTTTATGATAAATACAAAAATTCCATTTGCTCTTTCGTTCATCGATGGACACAGCGCTCCATAAATCAGAACTACTGAGAAGTCCAAAAGCAGTGCCAAAAGGAAAATGAGGGGTGGGGAAAATAACCCAAGGCTAAACATAGGTGCCCTTAAACAGGACAAAGGAGCCTTAACTGGGTCACAGGAGCCCCATATGAAAAATAAAAATTTAAAGAAAAATACCCCTCAAGAGGGAACAGTCCCTTTTAAACAGCAGCTTGCAAAACTTTGCAGCCAAAAGAAGCATCCGCAGATGCCAAAGTATCTACCATTTTTTGAACGAATGCACAGACGACCAAGTGGCCGCCTTGCAAACTTGCAATATTGATGCCTGATGACGGAAGGCCCAAGAAGCACTCAGCGCCCGAGGAGAATGTGTCCTGACAGGGAAAGGTGGAACCTGACCTTTAATGGATTAGGCCTGAGTCATCATCTGTCTGATCCATCTGGAGATGGTAGCTGAAGAAGCGGCCAGTCCTTTTCTTGGTCCGTCCGTAACCACAAAAAGCGAGTCTGACCTCCGAAAAGACTCAGTAGCTGCCAGATACACCCGAATCGCACAAACCACATCCAAGGTATGCAAAGCAAATTCCTTGGGATGAGCCCGCTTGGGACACAAGGAAGGGAACACAATGTCCTCATTCAAATGAAAGTCAGACAACTTTAGGCAGAATTGATGGACAAGGACAAAGAACCACTTTATCCCATTGGACCACTAAATAGGGACTGCAACAGGATAATGCCGCCAATCCCGATACCCTGCAGCCCAGGTAATAGCCACCAAGAAAGTGACTTTCTGGGATTATATAGGCAAGGGAATCTCCTGAATACTCTCAAATGGAGGTTTCTGGAGAACCGAAAGTACTAAATTTAAATCCCATGGCAGCAAAAGAGACCGTACAGGTGGAGCCACATGTTGAACCCCCTGAATGAAGGTACAAACTAAAGAGTGCATGGCTAGGAGTCACTAAAAGCAGATTTCCAAGGCAGACACCTGGCCCCTGATGGTACTTAAGGCCAACTTCTGATCCATGCCCTGTTAAAAAAAAGGTTAAGATCCGACCAAGAAATGTACGCTTTCCACGTACAATGGTATATCTTGCTGGAAGAGGACTTCCTCGCCTTCACCTAGTAGGGATCGCTGATCCAGACAGACCTCTATCCCTCAGTACCTGGCTTCCAATAGCTAAGCCATTAAACCAGTGACTGTAAAGCTGGATGGTAGATCAGCCTTTGGGACAACTGGTCTTCTCTGAGAGGAAGCCCCCAATGAAGGTTTACAGCCACCAGGATGTTTGGAAGATCCTCGTTCTTGATTCCTCACAGGAACTGCGGAGAAGCCTTAGCTGAGGATGATACTTGCCTTACGGTGGCCCCTGGATGCCTGTGGAGTCTATCAGAGGGACCCCCGTGTCCTCGTCACGAACTTCGGTATCCTCCTGTGGAGCCGAACCTGCTAAAGGAGCTGCATGTAAGACTGTGCAAACAGAAGTGTCTTGAAGGTGGATACCACCAGACTCAGAACTTATATGCAAAATGGGAGAGAGAGAGAGAACTATCTGTGTGACAGCAGCCGGTGAATCACAGCCTGTGGTCCCTGAATTTTTCCAGAGGAAGGACCACCCCGGTCAGAAAAAGAATCAGATCTAGGTAAATCAATTCCCTGGACTGGGATAGGGGGGACCTTAGGTAGTTCAGATATCACCTGAACCTTTGCAGGAATTAAATCCGCACAAGGAGACTCAGGACCTAAAAAACCTGAAAAGGACAAGCTTTGTCTCCTTTTCTGGGTACCCCCAAATGAAACATTTTGCGGGCCGGAAACCAGCAAAGATGTCCCCCCACCCCTAAAATGGGTGAGGGCAGACCTTCATGCTGAAGGAGTCTTGTCTGCTTGTCGGGGAAGCTAGCTCTAGGCTTACCAGACTAAGGTTCCTTGGAACCATCTCGGGGAAGATTTAAAAAGATCCATTTCCCTTATTCTTCGTCCCAGAAGCACAAAAATAATTTTCTATGGGCTGACGACAAGGCTCCTTCCCTTTCTTGACTGTGGCAGGAAGGTACTCTTCCCCCCCCCCCGTTATACCATTAATGAGGTCATCCAAGATAGCCCCAAACAAGCGATCGCCTTGAAAGGGCAGATCAATGAGACCTTTCTTAGGGGTTTGGTCTGCAGACCAATTCTTAAGCCAAAGCACATGCCTAATCACCACTGCTGAAACAGAAGGTTTGGACAGCACAGGAGCTGTATCCAAAGCTGTATCACAAATCAACTGCAGCCCATGGACCAACTGGTCCGCTAAATCAACATAAGCAGTGGGGACCTGCTCACCCCCCTGGCCCTGGCGCAAAAGCTAGGCCCATTCAGTTAGGGTTTGAGACACCAGGGCTGGGGCAAAGATTGGCCGCAATGCCTAACCAGCCATAGTAAACATGCTGCGTGCCACAGCCTCTGCTTTGTCAGCCAGGTCCTTAAAGGACGGGGATTCCTCTACTGGCAACATGGTTGCTTTATTCAACCTGGAAACCGGAGGGTCCACTGCTGGTGGACTAGCCCACTTTTTTTTAAGGGACTCCTCAAAAGGGTAGTACGATGCGACTTGTGCGAACCAAAAGACACATCCCTGTCCGTGGCTACATCAGCCGCATCCTCCATTTTTAAGGTCTCACTCACTGCAGTGATAAGTGCGCTGCTGCGACCATGGAGGAATCACCCTCACTTTTGGATGATCAGGGGGTATGATATTACGTCCCCCTGGACGGGCCGCGTCCACGGCGGCATCAGGCTCAGAATCAGATGAGAAAGCCTGAGCAGGGGAAGGTGGGGGGGGGGGATGCTTCCTCCTGGGCCTTTGCCCACACGCCACTTCTACCCAGAACACTAAGGACTGCAGGAAAACCGTCAGTGCAACCATGGGAAGCTGGGGTTCCAAGGGACCTGCCACCTCCATAAGGGGTCAGTGGGGGAGATGTGACTCTGAGGCTCCATAAGGAAAGGAAGACCTTGCAGTACAATATTGATATTTTGGCACCACTAAAGGATCCCCTCAAAGCTCAGGGTACCTATCAGGAGAGAGCGATAACAAGGACCCCCAAAGACTCACCCTACTGACCAGAGGAGCGCCAAAAATTTGAACCGAGCATTATCATGGACACTATACCTGTTCATATGTCCCGGGCACAGGAAGAGGAAACTAAGGAGGAAGAGGAGGAGCTTCGGCATCCCCACAAGGCTTCAGTTGTCTCCAGCATTTCCCAGACTAAATTAAAATGGCCTCCGTGACATCATCCGACTACACAAACATGGCCGCAAACCAGAGATCAGCCAGACTAATAAAATGGCCACCATCAGCTACAAACACTGAAGCATGCTGCCAGGACATTTTCTGCACCCTCTGCAAGGGGACCAGGTAACTTCTGCACCCGCACAAAACGGTTCAGTGACTTGAGGTACAAAATTGGGCGCACCTTGCCCTCCTTTCTGGGCACCGTGAACAGGTTTGAATAAAACCTCAAAACCGTTCCCGCTGAGGAACTGGCACAATCACTCCTTGTGCAAGGAGATCCTGCACTGCCTCCCTGAGATCCTTCAAGCGATCTGGAGACAGACCAAGATTTGAGAGAAAAAAATGTGTCTTCTGGGCGAGACCGAAATTCAATCTGGTACCCTGAACGAATCAGTTTGTGAACCCATTTGTCCTGAATCAGATGTCCAGGGTTCCTGAAAGTAAGGAAGATGTCCCCCCACCCCCGATTCGGGTGAGGGTGCCCCTTCATGCCGAAGAGGATTTGTCAACCGAACCGTACTGGTTAGTCTTGGGCTTACTCGACCAAGCCTTCTTGTTCCCTCCAGAGGCTCTGAACGGTTTACTTTTTTCTTGTGCCCCCGAGGCACGAAAAACTGAATTTTTGTAAAATCTTACCGTAAAATTCCTTTCTCGGAGTCCTCCGACAGTCGCCGCCACTTCATAATCTTCACTAATGAGGTAATTGACCTTTGCTCCGCAGGAGTAGCTAGGCAACAAGATTTGTTAATATCAAAGCTTTTAGCATATCACACCCCTAGGGGGTGGTCACCTCAGTCAATACCTCCCTGCTTCCAGCATTCTCAACTCAGTTTCAGTAGCATAGCAGTAGAGTACATAAACAAACCCCAAAAGAGGGGCGGGGCGGCGACTGTCGGAGGACTCAGAGAAAGGAATTTTACGTTAAGATTTTACAAAAATTCAGTTTTCTCTTATGTCCTCCGACAGTCGCCGCCACTTCATAATCTTCACTAATGGGGACGTCCCATAGCAGTGTAGACATGAGGGGTGGGAAAAAACGCAGCCACGCATAAAGCAACGCAGTACCCACATCAGAGAAAGGAACCTTACCAAAGTAAGAGAACCAACCTGGCAACAGGAAAACGTGCTCAACAGGAGCAACAACCCAGGAAGAACAAGTAACCCAGGGGTAAAAACACCCCAACAGCCAAGGGCCCAAACAAGGGACCCTAAGGCACTGCCGCACTAAGAACCTTACGGCCAAAGGAAGCATCTGCCGATGCCTGAACATCCACTTTGTAAAATTTTGAGAAGGTGTGAACGGACGACCAAGTCGCCGCCTTACACACCTGGGCCACAGAAGCCTGATGACGATAAGCCCAAGACGTACTCAGAGATCTGGTAGAGTGCGCCTTCACAGGGAAAGGAGGAACCTTCCCCCTCAAAGCATAGGCTTGCACAATGGTTTGTCTGATCCATTTGGCGATGGTAGCAGCCGACGCCGCCATGCTCTTCCGAGGTCCTTCTGGAAGGACTAATAGGGAATCCGACTTGCGAAAGGACTTATTCGATGACAGGTAAACCCTGATCGCCCGAACAACATCCAAGGCATGCAAAGCCACCTCCTTCGGATGCTTAGGCTTCGCGCAAAGCGAAGGCAAGACAATGTCCTCATTCAGGTGAAACTCCGAGATCCTTTTCGGAAGAAAAGATGGGTTAGGTCGCAAGACCACCTTATCCAAGTGAATCACCAAGTAGGGAGAACTGCAGGACAAAGCCGCCAGCTCCGACACCCTGCGAGCCAAAGTGATCGCCACCAAAAAGGCAACCTTTTTGGACAGCAGAGACAACGAGATCTCCCTGATCTTTTCAAAGGGAGCCTGTTGTAACACGGACAGAACCAAGTTCAAGTCCCATGGAGGCAAAGGTTCCCTCCTAGGAGGGGCCAAATGTCGCACCCCCTGAACAAAGGTGCTAATCAATGAATTGGACGCCACTGGGCGCTGAAAAAGAACGGCCAGCGCAGAAATCTGACCCTTAATCGTGGCCAGCGCCAAACGCTGGTCCACTCCAGTTTGGAGGAAAGCAAACACTCTCGACACCGAGTATGAGCGAGTGGAATACCCCCTGGACTCACACCAGGCAAAGTACACTTTCCAAGTACGGTAGTAAATTGTTCCCGAAGAGGCTTTTCTAGCCTTGATCAAAGTGGGAATGACCTCAGGGGAGAGACCCCTATCCTTCAGGACCTGGCTTTCAACAGCCAGGCCGTTAAAGCCAGCGACTGTAAAGCAGGATGGAATATCGGCCCTTGAGACAGGAGATCTTCTCGAAGCGGCAGACGCCACGGAGCGTCGATTGCCAGATTTACGAGGTCTGCGTACCAAGACCGGCGAGGCCAGTCCGGTGCCACCAGAATCACCGCGTGCGGTCCCGAGGCCAATCTGCGAAGCAGCCTGGACAGCAGCTGAATCGGTGGAAAGGCATACATCAGACGATACCGATGCCAGGGCACCACTAACGCGCGTCCTTGCCACGAACCTTTCCACCTTGTTGTTCAGACGAGACACGAACAGGTCCACATCCGGAAGACCCCACTTCGCGCACAACATCTGGAAGACATCCGGGTGAAGGGACCATTCCCCCTGGTCCAGGGTCTGGCGACTCAGATAGTCCGCTTGCCAGTTCTCCACCCCCGGGATGTGTACAGCCGATATCGCCGGGACGTGCGTCTCGGCCCACGACAGGATGCTGTTTACTTCCCGAGCAGCACGGGCACTCCTGGTGCCCCATTGATGGTTGATGTAGGCCACCGCTGTGGCATTGTCCGTCTGAACCCGAACCGGACGGCCCTGAAGCCCTTTCCTACCAATGCAGAAGGCAAAGTTTTGTCGCTCGCAATTCCAGAATGTTGATCGGAAGGGAGGATTTCTCCTCCGACCAAGTTCCCTGGGCGGACAGAACGCCCAGAACACCACCCCAGCCCGACAGGCTGGCATCCGTGGTGATCACCGTCCACGACAAAGGACGAAAGGGCTTGCCCCCCGACACCGCCGGGGACTGGAGCCACCACAAAAGACCCCTTCGGGTGTGGCGGGTCAATGAAATCCGCAGATCCAGAGATTGCGGACGCCCGTCCCACTTGGCCAAGATCTCCGCTTGAAGACCCCGCGTGTGAAACTGGGCGAAGGGAATCGCCTCGGAAGCCGAGACCATTAGACCTAGACATCTCATACATGTCCGGAGGGACGAGCACTGAGTGTCCCTGAGGAACCCGACCTCGTCCTGAAGTGTCCGGAGCTTGTCTTCCGGCAGGAAAACCTTCGCTTGAGCAGAGTCCAGGATCATCCCCAGGTAGGGAAGACGAACCGACGGACACAAAGTTGATTTTGGAAAATTTATCATCCAACCAAACTCCTGCAGAGTCTGCATCGTGGTGGACAAGTCGTTCACCAGGCCCTGACTGGTCGCAGACCGAAGCAAGATATCGTCCAGATATCCCAAGACAGAGACGCCCTGGGCCCTCAATAAAGCCAGGACCAGCGCAAACACCTTGGTGAAAACCCGCGGAGCCGAAGCGAGACCGAAGGGTAATGCCACGAATTGGTAATGATCCTCCGCAATGGCGAATCGAAGGTACCTCTGGTGACCCTCGAAAATGGGGATGTGAAGGTACACATCCTTCAGATCGATGGAGGCCATGAATTCCCCCGGACTCAGGGCAGCCACCACTGAGCGCAGGGATTCCATGCGGAAATTGCGAACCCGCACAAAGCGGTTCAGAGCTTTCAAGTCCAGAATCGGACGCACTTTGCCCTCCTTTCTGGGCACAGTGAACAGATTGGAGTAGAACCCCCGAAATCTGTCCCGATGTGGCACCGGAACCACCACTCCCTGGGCCCGCAGATCCCGCACCGCCAGGTGCAGATCCTGCAAACGCTCTGGAGACAGCTGAAGATTTGAGGGAAAAAATCTGCCCGCCGGCCGAGAGAGAAACTCGATATTGTATCCAGATCGAACGATTTCCTGAACCCACCTGTCCCGAATGCGGGCCAGCCAGGGTTGAAGAAAACCGAGCAAACGTCCCCCCACCCCAGAACCGGGTGAGGGCACCCCTTCAGGCCGAATTGGTATGGGCAGCGGACCCGGACTGACCGGACTTTTGCTTACCTGCCCACGGCTTCTTCTGGGAGCCATGGCCCTTGAAGGGCTTGCCCTTGTATTGCGACCGAAAGGCACGAAAGGACCCCTGAGAGGGCCTAAACGAGGTATTCTTCTTACCGCGAACAAACTTATTCTTGTGAGTTTGGGGCAAGAGAGTACTCTTACCCCCGGAAATTCCCTTTATCAGAGAATCCAAAGACTCGCCAAAAAGGCGAGATCCCGCGTAGGGAAGATTAGCTAGATTCTTGCGAGAAGATTGGTCAACCAACCAACATTTCAGCCATATCAGGCGACGGTTCAACACCGCTACACTGGAGAGGCGTGCAGCCAAAGGGACTAAATCCAAGTCCGCATCGCACAAATACATGACACCCTGATGAATTTGATCCACCATAGCCAACGTTGTCGGCGGAGCAGAGTCAGCCACCAGGGTGCGCCTGAGCACCTGCGTCCAATCCGCAATAGCTTGGGCTGCCATAATGGAAGCAAAAATAGGCTTCAGCATAGAACCAGCAACCGTATAAGTATGACGGGCCAGAGATTCCAATCTCCTGTCCGTAGGGTCCCGGAACACCGGGGTATCCTCAGCAGGAATCGCAGTAGATTTATTCAAAACTGCCACCGCGTGATCCACCTGAGGCGGCACACACCAACGCTCATCAGTGGTGGGTGTAAACGGATAACGCAGCTTGAACTTACTTGGCACAGTAAAAGGCTTCTTTAAATTGCGCCATTGCTCATCAACAGCGCGCTGAAATTCCGCAGGGCAGGGAAAAACCTGCGCGGATTTGCGTTTCCTTTTCGTCCCATAAGAGGACATCAAAGCAGGAGGACATGGTTCATCCTGCAGATGCAGTGTTTCCTTGATAGAAGTAATCAGCTCATCCATGAGTGCAAGCTCTTCAGGCGAGCCAGGGAGAGAAGTATCAACTCCTTCTACCTCAGCCTCCCCCTCAGACCCCACAAGGTCCAGAGATGAACGAGACCCTGAGAAGGGCACTCCAGCCATAGCAGCCCCATCGCCCTCTGAATCAGAGGAAATAGATAATCTGGGCCGTTTTGCGGATCGATCAGCCATTAGCATCTGCACCTGAGAAGCCAAGGTTGCTACAACAGCAGCCAGATCAGCCCCTTCGGGGGATGCAGCAGCCCCTTGGCCCCCCACCAGGGTGGGAGGAAACTTGCAATCCTGAGAATCCATGCCCCAGTATCAACTGAAATAAAGTACTGCCCCTTTAAGACCGCGGCGAGCGCAGCCCACCGCACACTACTGTAGGTACCGACCCCCGCAGGGATGAGGAGCACTGAGCAAGGAAATACAGGATAAGGAAGGTAAAAACCTAGAGAGACCACACAGGCTGCTGCCACCGATCGCTGTTCCAGAGCAAAAGGAAGTGATGCAATGACTGACCGCCCTATATAGCCTATGAGACTTCACAAACATGGCCGCTCGGCTGAGGGAATCAAGGCAATAAGAAAATGGCGCCGACATGTGCTCGCAGGAGCGATCGCCGCCAAAATGGCGGCGTTTGGCGCCAAAACACCGCGCTGTACCACACAGGGCCGGTCACCACAGTTTGCCGAGAAAAAATGGCGGGCCGCATCAGCGGTCACCGCACAGCATGTCTGAGCCCAGTCTGCCCCATACATCACACACAGCAAAGCGGGTGAGCCCCCCCCCCCCGCAGCCCACAGAAAGGCAGCTATTCCACACAGGAATCTGACAGGGAGCTCAGCACTTACACAGACATGCAGGGTCACACAGTCACAGACTGACACCCAAACAGACAGGTCCCCACATAGAAATTTACTTACCAGTCCGGATGGCGTGGGGAGCCTTCTCCAGCGACCAAACCGCTGTACTGAGGACAGGGAGTGTCGCAGCCAGGACGCAGTGGACTGCGGTGCGAAACCGCAAATGGCGTCCGGTGAGGTAGCCACCTCACAGGCAGCATCCCTGCAGCGAACAGGGATGGGTCGTTCAATATGCCAGGAAAAACCTGAGCTGAACGCTCGATGGCAGGCTGGGGAAACCCCTGGCTCTCAGCCCTGGGATCCAGGGTGGCCAGACCGAGACCCAGCTCTGCAAAATCCTCTTCATCCGAAGAAAACTAAACTAATGCTGATAAAATAACAGCTAAGTAAAAGAAAGAGAAAAATACTTGAAATAAAATCAAAAAAGGATAGAAGGCTGAGACTGAAAGCCCCAGCACAGGAACAGCCAGCTACTCCTAAGCTAGGCAATTGAAAACTGAGTTGAGAATGCTGGAAGCAGGGAGGTATTGACTGAGGGGACCACCCCCTAGGGGTGTGATATGCTAAAAGCTTTGATATTAACAAATCTTGTTGCCTAGCTACTCCTGCGGAGCAAAGGTCAATTACCCCATTAGTGAAGATTATGAAGTGGCGGCGACTGTCGGAGGACGCAAGAGGAAAAACGATTTGAAAGAGGGCCCCTGCTTACTGCGGGGAGCCTTACCTTTTGAGGATCAGGGGAGAATAGTACTCTTACCCCCCCATTAAACCTTTGATCAACTCATCCAATGAGTCTCCAGACGTTCACCTAAAAAGGGGAGATCCGGTAAGGCCTTCTTAGAAGCCTGGCCCGTCAACCAGCTATTCAGCCACATGGCAATCGCTACCGCTGACACTCTGGCAATCAGAGGGGCCGCGTCCAGGGCTGCATCACACAGGAACACCAGGGCCTGGGTCAACTTGTCCGTGAGCTTAATCAGAGTCAGGGAAACTATCTCAGTGGTTAAGTTACCCCTAAGCACTTTAACTCATTCCGTTACCGTCACTGTCTGAGAAACCAGAACGGACGCGAAGACAGGTTTTAGTATCTAGCCTGCCAAAAAATGCAGGTGGAGGGAAAGGGATTCCCCCGTCTGTCCACCGGGTCCCTAAACGCCAGGGAGTCTTCCACAGGCACCACAGTAGATTTGTTTAGCCTGGAAACAGGGTGATCCACCGTAGGTGACACCATCAAGCGGTTCGAGACCGAGTCAGCAAAAGGATAACGGCGTTTAAAGTGCTTTGGCACCACCAGCACATGCTTAATGTGCCGCCATTGCTCATTCACAATATCGTGAAAGTCCTCGGGACAAGGAAACACCTGACCCGACTTCTGGGCTTTGCAGGAGCCAAAAACTACTCGCTTCCATGACTGTGTGGGCTCATCATCCAATTTCAATGTTTCCCTGAATGAACAAATCAGTGCTTCCACCATAGCGCATTCCCGCGCTGCAGCTGAGGAGGACATATCCTCCTCACCATCCGACTGCGAGGACAGAGATCCCTCAGGGAGGGGGTTGTCCTAGGCGACATATCAGGCTCTGAATCAGAGGACAGAGAAAGCAGTGGCCGTTTTTTGGCTAGTGACATGTTTCATGACAAAATCCACCTTTGACGCCAGATTTTCCAATGTTGCAGAAAGCAACATTAGAGACTGTGATCCGGATGCACCAGCAGTCGCACTGAATGGGGATCTGGAGGAGAAATAACTGCTTGGGACTCCATTTTGCAAGTTGTAGAAAAAAAGGCGTATCGCCCCTTTAAATCGCAATCACGGTCCGCACCGCTATATCGGAGTCACCCTTAAATAGTGGCAGGAGCAGAGTGTGCCCGAGGAATGCCCAAAAGACGACCCCTAAACTGCACCACCTCACAGTGTAATCAGCCACTCTGCAGCATGGAGCTTCAGCATGAAACGTCTCATAGGAAGCTCAGGGAAAATGGCCGCTGTACCTCACACAGAGAACCAATGCCCACACTTAAGATGGCGGCTGAAAACGCTGCCATGCGTTCAGGATCCAGACATGAGGCCACCACAGGGATCTACCTGAAAGGACCACACAGGACAAGGTAACAGTGTGTGTACAAACCCCCCCCCCCCCCGCTCTGCATAGAAACCAATCAATCAGCTTCCAGGTTTTATTATTGAAGGTTAATTAAAAAGCTAAAGTTAAAAGCTGACTGGCTACCATGCACATCTGCACCAGATTCTGAATGCTCCAGTTTTAGTAGATCACCCCCTGTGTATTGTAGTCTAAACCAATCACTGCAACTGGTTACCTTTTTCTAGCCACTCTGTGTTATATCTCCTAATTGATTTACTCAAGTCATTAGGATCAATACCACAAAAGCCTCACACTGCTGAACTTTCAGATTTATCACACAATAAAACGCCAACAACAAGAAATGAGAAACATGGACAGCAAAACAAGCAGTGTAAAACCTTTCACTTACTGTGGCTATTTATGAATAAAAATATTAGGTATATTTTAAATAGGCATTAGTAGAAGTGCCTACATTTGACTTGGTATAATTCCTCTATAGAACCTGAATTGGAAAAAGTAGAAGCAGCAGTAGAAACTTAACTGGTGTGATGCATTATTTTTGTGCTGGCAGGAGAAGGTAACTGCGCATTAGCCAGCTACTTTTCCTTTACTGTCCAATCAGACTGGGGACCGGAAGGTAACCAAACTGCATTGTTTAAAATGTCATTAAACCCACATGAATAAAAACTATTAATAAGTGCCATATCTGACCTTCTGGATTTGGACAAGCACACCTGAATTACATTACTGTACTGCAATTGATTTAAAAGTTTCTCAGTTCCTTATCCTCTTATGGCATATATATCAGACCCTTCCAATCTGGTTTATGGCCTTTGGTTTTTTGCCATTTGTGTTTTTAATGTTTTTGTAATAAACATGGGATTTTTATCATATACAGTCTTGTGTGTGTCGATAAAAGTCCAACATCTGTTGCACCAGAAGAAATCCTGTTGGTCTAAGCCTTTTCATATAAGGTGTTTTATATGCGGTTCATACTCAGTCACTATGGGATTGGTTTTCTGTATTCTCCAAAAAAAACTTGGTTGATCCTGCTGTTCTGTCTCCCCTTCCTGTCCATGTCCCCATTGGGGATTTTGCAGAGAAGTGTTGGCAGCTACAGCACGTGTTCAGTGTATTTTCTACCCTGAGAATTTCCTCCCCATCACATCTGAGTGGAGAGGGGAGTGAGTGGACAGCGATATGAGGGGACTGAGGAAATTAAACATGGAGGAGAAGCCTGAAGGCTGTAATATAGGGGGCAAATGACATTGAAGTAGGGGAGCTGAGGACTGTGATGTGGTGGCCTGAGGACATTGAAAGGGGGGGGGGGGGTTGGGCTGAGGACTGTGATGTGGGGGGGGGGGGCAGAGGCTGTGGACATCGAAGTGGGGGAGCTGAGAACTGTGATGTGGGAAGGGTTGAGGACATTACAGTGGGGGGAAGCTGAGGATTGTAAAGTGGGGTTTGCTGAGGCCATTAAAGTGGAAGGCTGAGGTCATGTGGGGGGGGGGTCTGTGGACATTAAAGTTGGGGGACTAAGGACTGTAATGTGGGGGTGTGGGTGGGGGATTAAGGACTGTAATGTGGAGGTGGGGGGGGGGGCTGAGGACTGTAATATGGATGGGGGGGTTGAGGACAATAAACTGGGGGGGGGGGGCTGAGGACATTACAGTGGGTAGGCTGGGAACTGTAATGTTGGGAGGCAGAGGACATTAAAGGTAGGGGGCTGAGAAATGTAATGTGGGGGCGCTGAAAAATTTAATGTGGGGGGCAATGGGCACAGTAATGTGGGGTGGCTGAGGACTGTAGAGTGTGTGTGTGTGTGAGACTGAGGACAGTAATGTGGGTGAATAATGTAAATACGGCCATTGGGGGTTGAGGTCAAGAAAGTGTGAGAACACTACTGTGAAAGAGGTGGAGGGAGGTGATGTAAATGGGGAGTGGAAGACACTAATCAAGAGGGGATCTTGATGTGAAGGGGGAGGGGACTGTGATGTGCAGTGGGGACTGAGGATGTTGATGTAAAAATGGGTTCAGATCTGTGTATGTGCATTAGGTGCACACGTCGTGGGTAGGTCAGCCTATTTTAATGGACTTCACTGCCAGCAAGAAAAACGGAGAAAGAGGTCCTTGACCTTTTTTTCAAAATTGTGCCACACCAAGCTGCTTGGTGCTGCAGCAACCTGCGGTTTGGCACACGCAAGAAAGTGCCAAGGGCACCGACATGATATTCAGACCTCTGTGGTTGGGATGCAGCTTCTCATGTAGTAGGATCCCCTAGAGCTGGGAGCCTGCGACCAGCTGACCACTGCTGATAAATCTGCCCCTTTCTGCTGGGCAACTGGGGCTAGGGGGGACCGGAGAAAGAGCGGGCAGGGACTCCAAAATTCTGTGCAACAATGAGCTAATGCAGCAAAAAAGTACAGTCAATATCTATGTTTTGTTGGTTGTCAGGGTTGTGCAAATGGATGGACAATAATGTAAACACCTTATCAAGTAAATCTGTTCACCAATACTTATTTCAACCTCACACTTAGTCATCTGCCTGGAGTTCAGCTTTAATAAAGAGTTTCCTGGGGGTAGCATTGCCCTTCATTGACTTTTCATTCCTTTATTCCAATGACATCAGATAAAGCTATTAAGGCTTCAAGGTCAGAACTTGTACTGATCTTCGGATAATGCTCTAAAAGGTACCCATATACATAAGATGATAGATGCTGTATTTGGCAGGACTGAGCAAGTTTCTCATGTAAGAGGTCCTGATTCTTCTGGTTGGCCACCATCACAATTAGAGTTGCTCAGACAGGTTATAAAACATGCCCCAACTGCTAATGCTACTCCTTTATAGGCCAATGTCAGCCTTAAATGATTTTAAATGCTCCCCTGGAGGGTGCTTGAATCATTCATGAACAACTGCATTTCCAAATCTATGGACAGCTAAATCATGGAACTACACAGTTAAGTAACACAAGATCACAAATCCCAGCAGTGACCATAACATGCTTAGATGTGACCTGCTACTGCTAAGTGAGAAAACATCCTGTACAGGTCTGCCCCTAAAGATACAAAGTTGCACTTTTTAGCTGCTGTAGCCAAGATCAGTTTATTTCAAGTAAGTCAGACCAGACCTGAGAAAAGAAAAAAAAAGGGAAAAAAAAAAAAAAGATAAGAGGGGAAAGCAGCCGAAAAGGCAGTTGAATCTGTTACAAATTAGCAAAGGTCTCCTTTCATTTTACTAGCAAGTAATTGGAAGTGGTATAGAAAAGTGTAACTTATCGGATCTGGCGTGTTTATCTTTTCATGAGGACAGCCGGCTGCTGGCGGGTTCCCTCTGGAGCCCTGGGGGGGTAAATCACCTTCCCTTGATGTCCATTTGATCCAAAAAGAAAACAAAGGCGCCTGCAGAATGAGTGAGTGTAATTTGGGCGGCCCAGATGCTGTGTAATACAAGGAAGGGCCTTGATTGGAAACGTACCTTTCTGTGGAGAGGACTTTGCTCTCTCGTTTCCATATGCCCTTGAAGTCGCTGCAGAATTCATACCACACCACGAAGAAGGAATTGGGGCCGATTTCCTTCTCAACAGATTTTGGCTTAACTCCAAAGTATCCTACTGTTTCTTCAAAGCTGTAAGCAGGAAGATAAGTTGTCAGCAAACAAGATCCCCTAGGCAGAGGATATGTTCCCCTCCACCTAATCCTCTTATCAAATCCCCAAAAAATATGAGCTATTAGTGACTCATTGTAGGACACATTAATGCAAAACCTCCATAACCTAGCAGTCTCTATATAATGGGGAACATGATCTGCATCACAGTCAGTCATGGTTTTTAAAAAATCACAACTGTTCTTTAGGTAAATTATAAATATTTACATAACATTTCCACTCTCTGATTCATTCTGACTGCAACAATATGGCAACCAATACTTGAATGGTTCCTAAAGAAAGTATTTTCATGTATAGGGAAAAATCCACTAAACTAAATCAATAGTCTGCAATAACTTCCGTTACTAAACAGTAATCCTTATATTCATGAAGGTAACCAACAAGAATATGCTTATATGAAAGAACAGAGAAGGTAGTACTTGGTAGGTCTTGAGAAGAGATGTAAATAACATCTCTTACGAGGTCTATCTGAGCACTAGCTAATCACTGGGTAGATTTAGGTAGCATTTGTGGATGCTATATATACACCATCATTCTGTCAGCATACATCCTT
This sequence comes from Pelophylax lessonae, assembly GCF_965119305.1. Lineage (NCBI taxonomy): Eukaryota > Metazoa > Chordata > Amphibia > Anura > Ranidae > Pelophylax > Pelophylax lessonae. The sequence continues at coordinate 109,553,109 of NC_138780.1, forward strand.
ACTATTTTTGATTTTTTTTCTAAGTTAATATAGGAAGAAAATCCTAATATCAATGCTGGCTTCCCTAATAGACTTACAGGTGTGCAAACTTTTCCACTTATGAAGATAGAATGGAAAATATTTAAGAGAAATAGACTCAGTACCTGTTTTTGACTTTGTTTAGATTATCATCTTCTATTTTATGTTCTTCTTTGGCTGATGAAAAAAAAAAAAGGCAAGCATTACATTTAAAGCCTTTACATATATAGAAAGAAATTTCACTAAAGATTGCAAACATTCTTGAAATCTTTGCAATGCATCATACAATCTTCAAAACTACAGACCGAGATGAATACTAGATTAGTTCACCAATATGGTAAAGTGTTTACTCATCATTTGTTCTCGAAGACAGAAAAAAGTAACAATCCACCCTTCCCTATGTAGACAGAACGTAGAAGGGTTCTTGGTCAAATTTTAATAATGTTGGTCTGTTTATTCTTTGCAATGTCTTTAAAATCTTGAAATATAACCATATTTGCCTTATAGGGAAACACTCTTTGGATAATTTTTATTAAGGATTTTAAAGAATACAGAGCATAACATCATATAGTTATATTAGCAAGATCAATATATCCGTGAGTTCCAAAACAGTACCCATCCAACATCAAAGAAAAGAAGCGTAAATGAAGGGCAGAACAATAAAGTATACCAAAATACATAGTAATGATACAGTAATGGTATACAATGTATGCAAAAACAGCTGAGCGCCAATAATGAAGTAGAATGTGTTTATAGGTTTAATGGGGTTGTTGGGTCTGCCATGGGCAAAAGAAAATGTGTGAACACTGGTCTCCAGAGGAGGAGAGCCGAAGAGAATAGCAAGTGATAAAATTGTAGAGAAGGAAGGGGGGGGGGACAAAAAAAGGAGGGGTAAAGGACATCAGTGACACCCCAGCCAGTCTTGGGATCTCAGTACCTATTTTGAAAATTTTTTTGTGCGTGTCTAGCAGAATCCTGTTGAGCTTTTCAGTGATGAAAACTAAACCTATGTGGCAGTCACAAATGAGACCTCGCAAGGCCAGGGAATTTCAAGTGTAGCAGGACATACCAGGGGTCTCTAGGATAGGGACAAGTCAGCAGTGATTGTAAGAATTTAGGAACTTTTGTTTAAAATCTAGAGAACATAGGGCATGTTCACCACGTGTGGGAAATGTCCTCTGGAACTGAGAAGCCTCGAAATCAGGTGCTGGGAGAAGATGGGTGGGCGTGCGCCAAACAAGAAGGAAACACGTACCACTTCAAGAGGGTTTTAAAGGCTGATTAAACTGTGAATATATTGATGGAGCGGAAAGCCATCATGGACCATATTTGCGACCAATCTTCCTAATTTACTACAGTACCTGGTGGAATCCCAAACTGGGAACAAGTGGGTCATTAAAAGGCTTACTAATACAAGTCTCGATTTCGGGGAAAGCCATGGGAGTTAGCCTGGAAAGGTTTCCAATTGGACCCATGGAGGGGAGGGGGGGGGGGTGTGTTGTGCGGTATAAAGGAGGTCAGAGAAGCAATCTGAGCAGCTAAGAGTTATTTGATGAAGTTCAGGGCTCCCAAATCTCCCTGAGTCCTGTGAATGAACATAGTATGTTTAGAGACCCAAGGTTTTTGTTGTCAGCCCAGACAAATCTTAAGACATGATTCTGGAATGATTTAAGAGTGTAAGAGGGAATAGGGACTGGGAGAGTATGGAATAAATAGACAATCAATAACTTACAGGATGGATAAAAAAGGTGTATGTCAAACCCTCCAGGAATCGGAGGAGGCTGCAACACAACCAGCATATCTGGGCTCAGCACAATCTGCACAGATGTCAACTCTGAGCAGACGGCTTCCCGGCCGCCGCTACAGACCACCAAATTTCTGGTATTGGCGTGACGTCAACACAGGGGGGATGTCCCTGGACTGTAAGTTATTGATTGTCAAATTAAAGATACTGTTTACACTGCACTCTTTCATGTCATCCAGAGACTATCTCCCGGAAGCTGCCTTTTGTTAGTGCTGGATTATGCTGCTATCCCTGTAGTTTCACTGCAGTCCCTGCCAGACCTTGTTTTAGGCTGTTTGTGAAGAAAAAGTCTTGTTCACTTATGCGCCATCTACCCTGTTTTTACTCTTTGATTCATGCAATAAATAGAAACGATTTGGTAAGATTGTGTTTTTTATGGTGTTTTACCTATCTACTAAAGGTGGAGGCGAGACCAGGATGAAAGTTAAGCTTTTAAAGACTGGAATATAATTGGCTTTGTATGTGATATGAACTGGTGAATTGAATTTCTAGAAAATTGAGGTAGAAAGTGGGCAAGGTAGAATTCTAGTTTTGTTTTATTATGGGGGGGGGGGGGGGACCATGGCATCAGAGAGATAATGTGATGTGAGGCTGGGTCAACGTTAAAAGTAGGTCTTCGGCAAACAAACTGACCTCAAACAATTTGGAGCTGGCTGCGTTTTCCCTTGTCGTCTGAGCTGGATCAAATAAGATGTGCGAGGGACTCCGGAGCCAAAATAAAGAGTATAGGAGATAGGGGGCACCCATGGTATCTACCTAAATTGAGAAAGTAGATTGGCAGGAAAGATAGTGGACTGTAGGTGAGGGGCTATGATACAGGGCTCTAAGCCAAGGTATGAACTAGGCCAGAAATCTCCATTTGTCTAAGATATATCACATGTACTTTGAGAAAGGAGAATCAAATGCCCTATGTAAATCCAACCCAAGGACCATACCGGGAATCCGATTCAGATTCATTAAGTGGATCAAATGTAGGACTTTGTGGGTATTCGCAGATAACTGCCTATTTGGGACAAAGCCCACTTTGTTCTTATGAATCAAGTCATGTAGGAATGTTTTGATTCTAGTGCAGAGGATTTTGATGTTGACCTAACTTAACAGAGCAATGGGTATTGGGGGTCCAGAGGGTCTTTACCAGGTTTTAAGAATAACTATATGAGCTGTTGTCGATGATGGGTGTAGATCGGGACGAGTTCGTAAAGTGGTTAAATAATTTGGTCAAAAGCGGTGCCAGAAAATTGGAAAAATTCTTATAACGTTGCAAAGAAATTAAGGCTAGGAGGTTTTTTTGCAACTTGAAGGATTTCATCGCCTTGATGACTTCTAGGGTGATTATATAAATTTCCATCTTATCTTGACATAATTTTTTTTGGGGAAGGGGGTGTGACCTTATTGTTTTGGGAATAGAGCGTCTGTTAGCTCCCTTCAAAAGGATTCCAAGAGCTTGTATAGAGTGGACAAACATACAAGTGTATTTGTCCACAATGGTGGAGGGGTTTGCCGTGATATTATTGTCAGGGTTCAGCAGCAGCTAGGGAGACCAGACACGTAGCTACACACCAAAACAATATAGATAGCCTTAAAGTAAAATTTATTACAGTGAACCACAAAACAAACATACACAGCAACAGTGAACAAGCCAAATGCCAGTAAACCAAAACCAACCCCAAAGACACAATAACTAAAGAACCAACTATCTACAAATATATACACTATACAGGACAAGGGGAGCAGGGAAGCAAGGAAGAGGGCAAAATTGACTGGATGACTGGATACAAAGCAGAGAGCAGGAGCAAGGCAAGGGGTACAGGATAGATCAGGGTATGGATCAGGATCACAGACACTTGGTTCAGGCAGCAAGGAGGCATTTAAAATAGTGACGCGCCTGGGAAAGGGAGGATCAGCCTTAAATAGCCACCTGGCAGCTGAACACAGTTGTAAGTGATCATAGAAGCCTGCTGTTTTCTGGGAGACACCTGCTGGTAGACATTGAAACTGCAGCATACAGCCCAGGGCAACACAGTGCCACCAGCAGGTGAACTCAATCCTAACAGATTCCCCCCCTTAAGGAGTGGCCTCTGGACGCTCCATAAGGCTTACCCCTGGGGTCTGCAAGCCGACTGGGTACCCCACTGCCAAGGTCTGAAGGCTGGCTGATAACCCCGCTGCCGGGGTCACACAACTGGCTGGGTTTCCTGCTGTTCATATGGAACACTGCCTTTTCCCATAGGACCTCTACTACTGGGGCCGTAACAGCAGATGCAGTTCTCATGTTCAGAGTGGATATCTGGACCTCCTGGCCTTGGCATAACAGGATCAGCTGGCTGCAAAAAGAACATAGAACGAGCAACAGTAGGGATCTTAACGCACACAGACAACCCATTTGGGCCACATTACGCTGGAAGTTCCGGAGCCTCACATACATTAGCAAGTGGGAGCTTAACCCGGTCAACAGAGTCCAGTTTAACAGCAAGTGGTGAATTGACATAGTTTGACTGGGCAGCGGCCCCGGTATCAGCAGAGTCCGGCTGGGCAGCGGCCCCGGTATTAGCAGAGTCCGGCTGGGCAGCGGCCCCGGTATCAGCAGAGTCCGGCTGGGCAGCGGCCCCGGTATCAGCAGAGTCCGGCTGGGCAGCGGCCCCGGTATCAGCAGAGTCCGGCTGGGCAGCGGCCCCGGTATCAGCAGAGTCCGGCTGGGCAGCGGCCCCGGTATCAGCAGAGTCCGGCTGGGCAGCGGCCCCGGTATCAGCAGAGTCCGGCTGGGCAGCGGCCCCGGTATCAGCAGAGTCCGGCTGGGTAGCGGCCCCGGTATCAGCAGAGTCCGGCTGGGCAGCGGCCCCGGTATCAGCAGAGTTCGGCTGGGCAGCGGCCCCGGTATCAGCAGAGTCCGGCTGGGCAGCGGCCCCGGTATTATGGCAAGTCACCATCGGCAGGCAGCAGCATGGAGGAGGTCGGGACACCATCGGCAGGCGGCAGCATGGAGGAGGTCGGGACACCATCGGCAGGTGGCAGCATGGAGGAGGTCGGGACACCATCGGCAGGTGGCAGCATGGAGGAGGACTGGATCTCATCGGCAGGCGGCAGCATGGAGGAGGACTGGATCTCATCGGCAGGCGGCAGCATGGATAGTGGCAGAGTTGTAAGAGCAGGGAAAAAGTTCTGTTTATTTTTGGGCTTAGATACTTGAGTCCTGTGAGTATTTGCATTCTGCTGACCAGAGTGTCCTGCTGATGAAAAGGTAGTAACAGTACTGGGGAGAATAGAGGGAAGAGTAACAGAAGTACAGGAAGAGGCCTGAGACGTTGCTATGGGTAACAGAGGAATAGATTCTTGATTTCTTTCAGCATATATAACTATGTGACTCATCTAGCACTGGGGATAGGATCTCTGACCAAGCTTGTAGCAGAGGGTGAACCAAAGTTAGTTTGTCTTTCCCCAGCTCACTTTGCTCAATTAAAGACTACACAGCAGCAATGCAATCTAACAACACCTGCTGTAAATAGGCTGAATACTGCTGGAAGAAAGAACCTGCACAATATTTCAACAACCATCCCAAAAATCCAGCCTGGAACATAGTAAATGGGGGAGTGAAAACATCATGGCCCTGAAAGAATCAACTGAAATACTAGCTCAGAACAGACCTGAATTAACCACTTAAGCCCCGGAGGATTTGGCTGCTAAACGACCAGGGGGTATTTTGCGATTCGGCACTGCGTGACTTTGACAATTGCGTGGTCGTGCGGCGCTGTACCTAAACAAATTTGGCGTCCTTTTTTTCCCACAGAGCTTTCTTTTGGTGGTATTTGATCACCTGTGCAATTTTTTGATCACGCGCTATAAACAAAAAAAGAGCGTAAATTTTGCAAAAATAGCAATATTTTTCACATTTTTTTATATGAAATTCCCCCCCAAAAAAATGTAAAAATCAAAATTTTTTAACATTTTCGGCCAATTTGTTTTATGCTACCTATGTTTGGTAAAAAAAAAAATCGCAAAAAGCGTATTTTGATTGGTTTGCGCAAAAGTTATCGCGTTTACTAACAAAGGGAAAGATTTTTGTCATTTTTGTTGTTTTTTTTTTAACGCGTAATGGCGGCGATCTGCAATTTTTTTTGCAGTACTGGGACATTGCGGCGGACAGATGGGACCCTTGACTGACATTTTTGACACTTTTGGGGATACCAGTGACATTTCTACAGTAATCAGTGCTATACATATGCACTGTTACTGTAAAAATACACTGGCAGTGAAGGGGTTAAGTTTTTTTGAAAGGGAGGGGCTGTGTGTGTCCCTAGGGGCGTGCTTTCTACTGTGATTGGCTGTGGCTTCAGCTGTATGAACGGTGATCAACGGTTCTACATAGTAGAACCGTATGATCATCAATCATACACAGGGGAGAATGACAGGCAGCTTGTTTACACAAGCCGCCTGACTTTCTCCCTCTCCCCCGCCGATCGCAGAGTGACCGGCGGACATCGGGTCCGCCGGTCACACGTGCGGGGGGGTCCGTGACCACGCGGGAGCGCGCCTCCGGGGGCGCGCGCTCGCTCCCTAGACCCTCACAAGCAAGCGACGTAGACCTACGTCAGTTTGCCTGTGAGGGGCTGACCGCCGACGTAGATAGTCGTGCGGCGGTTGGCAAGTGGTTAAAGGCTGAACTTGTCTAAGGGAGAATCTACCCTCAACAGCTAAAGCATGTGCTGTCAGAATGTTTTCCAGCACTTCCTCCTCAGTGAGACTCAAAGCAATGAATGACAAAAATCTATCTTCTGCTGCATGCACACGACAACTAACCTGCGCTCTAAGCATTTTGACAAAAGTAAAAATAAAATCAAAAGCAACTGGCTTCCAGCTCCAAAGTGTAGCTGATCTGGTCGTAGTGGGCGTCACTACTATGTCAGGGTTCAGCAGCAGCTAGGGAGATCAGACACATGTAGCTACACACCAAAGCAATATAGATAGCCTTAAAGTAAAATTTATTACAGTGAACCACAAAACAAACATACACATCAACAGTGAACAAGTCAAATGCCAGTAAACCAAAACCAACCCCAAAGACACAATAACTAAAGAACCAACTATCTACAAATATATACACTATACAGGACAAGGGGAGAAGGGAAGCAAGGAAGAGGGCAAACTAGACTGGATACAAAGCAGAGAGCAGGAGCAAGGCAAGGGGTACATAGATCAGGGTATGGATTAGGATCACAGACACTTCGTTCAGGCAGCAAGGAGGCATTCAAAATAGTGACGCGCCTGGGAAAGGGAGGATCAGCCTTAAATAGCCACCTGGCAGCTGAACACAGTTGTAAGTGATCATAGAAGCCTACTGTCTTCTGGGAGACACCTGCTGGTAGACATTGAAACTGCAGCATACAGCCCAGGGCAACACAGTGCCACCAGCAGGTGAACTCAATCCTAACAATTATTGTCTTATTGGGAAACTATTTTTAATGTGTGCTAAATTTGAATGTTTGCCCAAACCTGCAGTGATACGTTTTTAAATTTATTTTCTACCATGAATATCAGGACTGCATGCCACAACTAAGCCCCATATTTTTGCAACCCCGAAAGCAAAGGATCAAGTAAACATCTGTATTAAAGTTATCAAATTTTCAAAATGAAATCTGAAGACAGCCTATTGACCATGCCTACTTTACCCACCCTTACAAAAAATACCACACACCTAATTGTAGCCACAACATAACCCAAATTTTAACACGCCTTCGCACAGTCACAGAGTTTTCTGAGGAAGGGAGTGTGTCTCCTGAAATGCGACAGCTTTCCAACCGAGGAGGCTAGAGATTTGTATTCATGATGCTCGTTATAGTTTCATGTTTGTGAGTATTACTTTGGCAGTTTTTAATAAATTTCATTGGTGTTGAAGGTAATGCACTAGGCGTTTGCACCCTCCTTTTGTTCCTTATAGATTTTTAAAACAAAAAGCAGACTTTATATAGGTATAAAGACAAAATAAACAGGCTTTAAATAAGTACCAAAAATGCATACATAGTTAGAAAGGGGTGCCTTGAAGTTATCAAGAAAACAATGCAGCATGCAACACACTGCCCACCGAACACCTGGAGGTGTGGCCAATAAATTAGCTGCCTTTCACAGTGCATGGCTTGTAGTGTAGGAGTTAAAACACAGCATTGGTGTCAATGATAGCAATTACCACCTGAAACACTAGTGTGATTGTCTGCCTCCCATTTTTTCTTCTTCCAGAAATGCAGACAATTGCAGATTACATTATTTGTCAGTTCATTGATGTTACTTATGAGCAGCAGTGCGGAACTGACATTGCAGGACAGGTCTGTACAGGTTTGCCTTGCCTGCACTTTCTTAATTTAGCCCTGGGTAGTGGATGAGGGGAGAGTGGTGACCCATCAGTCACCAGCTCTTTGCTCTGCCCCTCTAGCACTTACTGGAGCACTGGACTGGAGAGGAGGTGGGAATGGTTGGCTGAGGCTCTCAGCAGCACACTGATAGGCTAAGCCAGATGCCAGTCAAGCATCTGGGTGGATCCTGATATTATTGGGACCCCTGTAGAGCCTTGACCAGTCCTGTGATGTCTTTGACTGGCTTTACCCACTGTCAGCGGAATCAGGGTCACAGGAGTGAAGAACTAAGTCACTCCTGTGACCCAAAAAGACAAGTATGGCCGAAAGAACTTTGACCATACTCTTTTAAAGTGTAATAATGCACATCAACCATTCAAAACTTAAATCAGCTTGAATAACTTGACTTTGCAAGTCACCATTTCCCCTTGTAGACTATTTTGTGGGAGGAGGACAGGACCTTATCCTAATCTATAAGATTTGTAAATTCTAGAAGAGATAAGGATTCTGTTCTTATACTGTTTATGTAGTTCAGTCAAGGACACACTTGTTTTTATTTACAAAACTCATAAACCTCAAGTATGATTCCTCTTCAGGTTAATTTTATATGTACAGTATTTCACAAATGTAAGTACACCAGTCAAATTTTTGTACATTTTTTGTTACATCTTTTCATGTGACAACACTGAAGAAATGACATGTAAAGCAATGAGTATACAGCTTGGGTAACAGTGTAAATTTGCTGTCCCCTCAAAATAACTCCACACACAGCCATTAATGTCTAAACCACTGGCAACAAAAGTGAGTACACCCCTAAGTCAAAATGTCCAAATTGGACCCAAAGTGTCAATATTTTGATTGGCCACCATTATTTTCCAGCACTGCCTTAACCCTCTTGGGCATGGAGTTCACCAGAGCTTCACAGGTTGCCACTAGAGTCCTCTTTCACTCCTCCATGACAACATCACGGAGCTGGTGGATGTTAGAGACCTTCTGCTCCTCCAACTTCCGTTTGAGGATGCACCACAGATGCTCAATAGGGTTAGGTCTGGGGACATGCTTGGCCAGTCCATCACCTTTCCCTTCAGCTTCTTTAGCAACCCAGTGGTCATCTTGGAGGTGTGTTTGGGGTCGTTATGTTGGAATACTGCCCTGCAGCCCAGTCTCTGAAGGGAGGGGGTCATGCTCTGCTTCAGTATGTCACAGTACATGTTGGCATTAATGGTTCCCGCGATGAACTGTAGTTCCCCAGTGTCGGCAGTACTCATGCAGCCCCAGACCATGACACTCCCACCACCATGCTTGACTGTAGGCAAGGCACACTTGTCTTTGTACTCCTCACCTGGTGGCCGCCACACACGCTTGACACCATCTGGACCAAATAAGTTTATCTTGGTCTCATCAGACCACAGGACATGGTTCCATTAATCTATGTCCTTAGTCCGCTTGTCTTCAGCAAACCGTTTGCAGGCTTTCTTGTGCATCATCTTTAGAAGAGGCTTCCTTCTGGGATGACAGCCACGCAAACCAATTTGATGCAGTGTGGGGCGTATGGTCTGAGTACTGACAGGATGACTCCCCACCCCTTCAACCTCTACAGCAATGCTGGCAGCACTCATATGTCTATTTCCCAAAGACCATCTCTGGATATGATGCGGAGCATGTGCACTTAACTTCTTTGGTCGACCATTGTGAGGCCTGTTCTGAGTGGAACCTGTCAAACTGCTGTATGGTCTTGGTCACCATGCTGCAGCTCAGTTTCAGGGTCTTGGCAATCATCTTATAGCCTAGGCTTCTTGATGTAGAGCAACAATTCTATTTTTCAGATCCTCAGTGAGTTCTTTGCCATGAGGTGCCATGTTAAACTTCCAGTGACCAGTAAGAGAGTGAGAATGAAAACACCAAATTTAACCTGCTCCCAATTCACACCTGAGACTTTGTAACACTAATGAGTCACATGACACAAGGGAGGGAAAATGGCTAATTGGGCACAATTTGGCCATTTTCACTTAAGGGTATACTCACTTTTGTTGCCAGCGATTTAGACATTAATGGCGGTGTTGAGTTATTTTGAGGGGACAGCAAATTTACACTGTTATACAAGCTTTATATTCACTACTTTACATTGTAGCAAAGTGTCATTTCTTCAGTGTTGTCACATGAAAAGATATAATAAAATATTTACAAAAAAACACACATATCAAAGTTTGTGGACTCAAGCTTCCCTACACACTAAATAATATACACTGATTTGGTTAATGTTAAGAAAAGCCCTTTTTTGATAACAAATGAAACTGGGCACTTCATGGTTTGTATGAGTACAACTGCTTTTCTAACATAATATAATTGACACTCAACTCATCAGTTCATTGGCCTTTACCCACCGATATCAGCTAATAAATTTCTGGTCCAATCCAACAAAGCTGAAATTATAGTACAACATTTTTGTGTAATATATATTGCTTGCTTTCCCCACTGCCTGCAAAGCCAACCATCATGTGATTTCCAGAATCAGGAGTGTCAGGGGTTATTGAGAGTAATTATGGATCTATTTAGTAATGTCCACTGTTACATATTAAGGTTTAATTTGATATCAAAACGAATATTCATATTCAATGTGTGCATCTACAAAGTTTATTGTAAACTGTATTGCAGAGCATTATATATCAAATGAAAATAGAAAGACCAGCTTAGGCCTATCAGAGCTACAATATATGCACATATAGGGAAGATACAACACAAAGATTTAAAAAGGTATTGTCTGAAAACATAGGTTACGTCTTTCCATTAGAAAAGACTGCAAACAGTGATGTACAGAAAAAAACTTTTTAATCAAATAGGTAAAGCAGACGCCCCTTATATAGCCCCCTGATAGATCCTTGCAGGGCAATGGGCTGAGCACATACATTTAACATCGAATTTCTATTATTTGTCTTCCCAATCCTGTTAAATTTCTTGCATAAAATAGCCTGGCGCTCATCTATGAAGTAGAAGCACATAGGGAAGGATTACCCTGGCTATCCAGTACAATCAAGAAGTAATGGTCCGTTCTTACTTCCCAGCTCCAACTGAATCAGACCTTTAATCACACCTAGCCACCTAGGTAAAAGCTAGCCATTTGTATTGAAGACAGAGCCTGTACCCACATTATGTAAAGTGTATTTAGGTCAAAATTTCAAATTACATAACCATTTCAACATTGCATTTCAATTATTTCTAGCATACCCCTATTAATCTGAATGCTACTGATGTTTAAAAAAACACATTTACTTCTGTAATTTTTATGGCATATATTCACTTTGCCCTTTGAAACTGCATTGCTGTGTCACACATTTCACAAAGCCTGCTGTCTGAACTGAATTGAGAAGTTTAGGGAGGCAGAGTCCATAGAGGAATCAATGATTGCATACAGCGATGTGTCATAGGACAAGTAGTTGCTATAAATTGAAAATAAACCTAAGGAATGAGCAGGGAGAAGCTGCAAATCATGCAGGGAATCCAGAATGTTTGTATTGCTATTACAATGCTGATGTATAAAATGAAAAGTCTATGCTTTGACTATAAATCTTTAAAATTATGGCAGGGTCCTTCCTACTTTTTTCAGATGTCAACAGTAGGACATAATTAGATTAGTTTCTCTTCCAAAACAATCGTACAAGGTGTCTGAGGATGATCTGCATGTTTCACAACTGTGGAGCCAATGGTCTTCTCCAGCTGTATGCAATATACCCAGGGAAATCATTTTTACAGAACCCGTTTCAAATGCTATTTATACATATATAAGTTGCAATGCCGCCAGAACATGTTGTAACAATATGATTCAAATAAAACTGTCTAAGAGCAGAAACAAGATGACTTATGAGGCTGCAGTGTCCTGAACACAGAATGGCATTCACTAATGTAAGTGGAGACTAATGGGGCTGAGAACTTCACTGTGGGAATAACTTTAAAAGGTTGGAGTGCAACTCCTGATATGCTAGAATAGAGCAGGTAAGGGTTAGGGCATTGTTTGCCTGTGTTGCCCTATATGGAACTGCTCTGCCAATTCCTGCCCAAAGAAATTAACAGTAACATTTCTATTCTTTCTCTACAATGTGGTTTACAAATGTGCTCTGTTTGTTTTGGTAACCTTAGATGGAATCACAATTACTGCAAAGGAGACCTAAGGCACTGGCTGCAAAGATCTAGCAACACCGCCGCTTAACCCTGTTAACGAGATTTGTGGGGGAAACGCAACCCAAGTATAAACTGATGATTGGTAGGGCCGTATAGGGTTCTCAAAGCCACACTCACCTTTCTGGATAAACTCAGTCATTCTGTCTTTGAAAGGCTGAAGGTGGTCTTCTGGAGAGTCTTTAATAACAATATTTGCATTTTCCTCACACGCTGTGGAGAAAAGAAAAAGAGGTATTACCATAAAAACTGTTTGTTCTTTAAAAAATTTTAGACTTACCGTAAAATCTATTTCTCTGATGTTCATTGATGGGCAAAGCGCCTGATCTTCTTGACCATTGGGTTATACTGTCCCCTACAGGAGTAGGACACTAGGCAGAAAAAGAACTTGTGCAGTCCCAGGAGGTATACTTCCCCTCTCTGCTACAGGTACTCAGTATTGGGTACAAACAGTGTCAGAAGTATTACAACTCCATAGAGGGTTGTGAGCTGTGTCTGTCAATGAACATCAGAGAAATGGATTTTACGGCAAGTCAAAAATCTAATTTTCTTTTGTTTATTGACAGATACAGCTCCTGATCTTCTTGACCATTGGGATGTCCCAAAGCAGTGTCAAACATGAGGGGTGGGAACAGCAAAAAAAGCTAAAACTAAACCGTAGCCAACCAGGTAAAAGGAGCCAACCAAAACAACTGGAGGCCACCTGAAAAACCGTACACCCCCAAAGAGGGAACAAGCCCCCTAAACGGCAGCCTGCAAAACCTTGTGGTCAAAAGAGGCGTCAACAGATGCCAACACATCCACTTTATAAAATTTTGTGAAAGTGTGCACCGCCAACCATGTAGCCGCCTTGATGACGCCTAATGACAGAAGGCCCAAGAAGCTAAGCGCCCATGTAGTGTGCGCCTTCACAGGGAAAGGAGGAACCTGACCCTTAATCGAATAGACCTGAGTTACCATCTGTCTGATACATCTATAAATGGTCGCAGATGAAGCCGATAATCCTTTTTGAGGGCCATCCTTAAGCACAAATAGTGAGTCACTTCCTAAAAGACTCGGTAGCTGCCAAGTACACCCGAATAGCCACAACCACATCCAGGGAATGCAATGCAATTTCCTTAGGCTGTTTTGGCCTGGGACACAGCGAAGGCAACACAATGTCCTCATTCAGATGGAAATCAGACACAACCTTTGGAAGGGACGACGGACAGGGGCGAAGAACCACCTCATCTTAGTGGACCACCAAATAAGGGGAACGACAAGACAACGCCACCAATTCTGCAGGCAGAGGTGATAGCCACCAAGAAGGCCATCTTCTGGGATAGCGTAAGCAGGGAAATCTTCTGAATATTTTCAAAGGGAGGCTTCTGTAAAGCTGAAAGCACCAAGTTGAGATCCCAAGGCAGTAGTGGGGACTGTACGCCACCCAGAAGGCTCCACAGTAATGGTCGCCACTGATTTCAATGCCGGACTAAGGAAAAATGGCAGTTGCACCTACACAAACATGGCTGCCCGCCTATACAGCAAATAGGCTACAACAAAATGGCTGCTCCAGTAGGCTCCCAGGGACTCAGGAGGGATCTCTAGGGCCCAGGCAAGACACAGATCAGGAAGGGGGGCCATGGCAGGAGCCCCCAATGAGGTACAGCCCCCCCACAAGCCGATCGCATGGTCGCCGAACGCGCTTCCCCCCCCTGCCCCATCGCCAGTACAACACCCAGCCCCAGGAGGTAGCCAGACCACCATACAACCTCAGTATAGGTGGAGGGGGGTTGGCAGGGGATAGATGACCCACAGGACCATCAGATTCAGGGGGGGGCCTAAAAGGAAGGAGGGGAACCTGGGGGTCTGATCGTCCACCCCAAAACCCTCCAGGGGGAGAGGGGGACAGCTACTCACCATACTAGGAACAAGGCAGGCACCGCTCCAGACAGAACCTCCTCACCATCAAAATGGGGGGCTGTCGGCAAGAAGGAACGGTGCGACGCAAGCTGAGACCCGGTCGTATGAGGCCAGCCCGTCCGGTGGGGCTATGTCACGGCTGACCTAAAGTGGAGCTGAGGTCTGCAAGTGCTCGCCAGACTGGGGTGACCACTGGATATAGTTTATCCAGCCCGTCGTCCAGTCTGGCAGTTGATTGTAAATCTCACAGAGAAAAAAAAAAAAAAAACGGGAGAAAAAAAAATTGCCAGGACCAAAGATCCCAGCAAGGAACTAGGTCCTTACTCCTGACTAGGCAGAAAAAAAAACTGAGTACCTATAGCAGAGAGGGGGAGTATACCTCCTGGGACTGCCCATAGGCATAGTCAAGTTCTTTTTCTGCCTAGTGCCCTACTTCTGTATAACCCAATGGTCAAAAAGATCATGAGCTGTGCCCGTCAATGAATGGAAGAGAAAAAAGCGTTAATGCTGTTGCAGCAGTTTTAAATACCAGATGTGTCATGTTTAACTAAACCCCCTGCATCAAAATTACAACAAACAGATATGGTCAGCTGAAACACTCTGTGCTGGCAACATTTTAATAAATCAACTGAACGCAATTTAACGTTGCCCTTATCTTGTTCCCATAGCCTGCAAAACCACACCATCCAACATAAAGAAAAAGACTATTTTGTTCAGAAATACTTAAACATCTTGCATCATGGCCCACAATATAAATATTTGTGGAAGTGTCTTTATTAAAGGGAATCAATTCTACAGTTTTCTGGTTTCCATGTGTTTAAATTTTTGTTTTTCCCACCAAAGTTGCAAATACTCTACAAACAAAAATGTAAGGCTCAAACTGTGCCAATTTTCAAGGTCTAATTGGGTATTCTCAATATTTTTTCTTCAAAATAAAAACACGCAAAACCTATTTTTGGTAAACTGTCCACCTATGCTTAGAAACAATATACTTCCTAACAGTCTCAGATTGCATTGGTTTACTGTTTCATTCATATGCAAATCCACATTTAGCTCATTCATATGGCAAGCTCCTCCTCAGATCCAGCAAAGGGAAGGACTAGGGTTGCTGCCTTAACTCTTTATTCCACTGGTGTGGGAGGTTTATACTGGTGAAGAGGGAGAAAGTTTGAATAGGTGGGGGGTCTACACTGAAAGGGAATTCTGTACTGGTGAGGAGGAGCTGCTGGAGGAATATCTGTAATTCACAACCACCTTTTGCTGCACTGTGCTATGCAGGCCCCATTTTGGCTCCTAAAATAGTGTCCCTCTTTGTCAAGTTCAAAGATTAGGAGGTATGGTTAAAGTTGTTTGAAACCAACCAGGGGTTGGAACCTGGAGTCAATATCCTACAATCTTGGGTTGGACAGAAACAGTGAAAAGCATTGCTCACTGTAGTTTATGTTGTAAAATTTTAGACTATGAGGGTTCAGATTATTAACCTCCTACATGCTATGCTTACTTCTAAGAAATGGTTAATGCCATACTCAAATGCCTATAGACCAAGCGGACTTTCACCACATCCCTAATAAATATGAAGAGGTAGAGGAGGAATAGGTGTTTTCCAGGATAACGGACTCTGTATTGGCCCCAAAGAGTCAGTATATGTATTAGGAATACAACAAATTGTGAGACTTTAAAGGTGAAGTTCACTTAGCATACATAGATAAATAAGAATACAAACAATGAATAAAATACAAAAGGTTTTATTAATACAAAAATAATAAAATTAGATCACAAAGTGATACTAAACATTCACAACATAGACAACATCTATGTATGCCAAGTGAACTTCACCTTTAAAGTCCCACAATTTGGGACATTCGGCCCCGTGTGTACCCAGCTTAAAGCATTAGTAAACACCACAGTTGGTGAAAAAAAATAAAATAAAAATTCCCTGCAAGGCAATGTCATAATGGGCTAGTATGCATTGCATACTAGCCCATTATGAGAAACCTACCTTAGAATAAAGCTCTCCAGTGCCGCACTGGATGCTGAACCTTCAGAGCTCATTCGCCGATGTCGTCAGTACAAGTTTAGGAGATATTCACAGTACCTACAGGTAAGTCTTATTATACGCTTACCTGTAGGTATAAGTGGTCTAACAGAGTTTACTACAACTTTAACAACTTGCCGACCAGCTGCCGCAATTATACTGGGGCAGGTTCCTACAAATCGCCGTACCTGTATGGCAGTCCGCGGGAGCGATCCTGGGAGCACGCGTGCGCCCACTCGCCAGCAGGGAGAGAACAGCGGAAAGGAATCAATACAGATCTCCTGTGTTCCTTCTAGGAACATGGGTCACATAGTTACATAGTTACATAGTTAGTGAGGCTGAAAAAAGACACAAGTCCATCCAGTTCAACCTATGATGTGTGTGTGTGTTTGCTAACCGTACATTGTATACCCCTGTATGTTGTGGTCTTTAAGGTGTCCATCCAATAGTTTTTTGAAACTATCAAGGCTCCCCGCTGATACGACTGCTTGCGGAAGAGAATTCCACATCCTTACTACTCTTACAGTGAAGAACCCCTTACGCACTTTAAGGTTAAACCGCCTTTCCTCAAGTTTTAGTGAGTGGCCACGTGTCTTATTGTATTCCCTTACTCTGAATAGTTTGTTCCTTATGCTAGGGTCGCCAGTACAGTATTTGTACATTGATATCATATCCCCCCTCAATCGTCTCTTCTCCAGAGAGAATAAGTTCAGTGCTTGTAGTCTTTCCTCATAGCTGATATCCTCCATTCCCCTAATTATTTTTGTTGCCCTTCTCTGGACTTTCTCCAGTTCCAGCACATCCTTCCTGAGGACCGGTGCCCAGAACTGGACAGCATACTCCAGATGTGGCCGGACCAGAGTTTTGTAGAGTGGAAGAATAATCTCTTTATTTCTGGAGTGAATCCCCTTTTTTATACAACCCAGTATTCTGGTCAGTATTCTGGGTCTATGCATTGATTTAACAAGCCCACCCCCCCCCCAGGCTCACACTTAACTCTTTAATCGCCCCTGGGTTAACACATTCCCTGCCAGTGTAAAAAATGTCAGTTAGGTGTCCGATCTGTCCACCACAATGTCGCAGTCCCGCTAAAAATCCCTGATCACCGTCATTACTACTAAAAAAAAATTAAATAAAATAAAAATGACATTTTTCCTCTAGTTTGTAGACATAGATAACTTTTGCGCAAACCAATCAAAATACGCTTATTGGAGTTTTTTTTTTTTTTAACAAAAATATGTAGCAGAATACAAATTGGCCTAAAATGATGGAAAAAAAAGGATTTTTGTAAAATCTTACCGTAAAATCCTTTTCTCTTAAGCTCATTGACAGACGTAGTCCTCGTTGATTAATAACAACTCGGGTTATACTGCCCTCTACAGGAGTAGGACTAGACAGGAAAGAAAACGTTCTGGCCACACCCTAGGGGCAGTCCCAGAGGGTATATCCTCTCACTTCCTGCTACAGCAAATCAGTTATGTCACAAAGCAGTGTTTAGAGAATTTAACCCAACCCAACTCAAAAACAGAGGGGCGGGTACTACGTCTGTCAATGAGCTTAATAGAAAAGGATTTTACGGTAAGATTTTACAAAAATCCATTTTTCTCTGTCGCTCATTGACAGACGTAGTCCTCGTTGATTAATAACAACTCGGGACGTCCCAAAGCAGTACCACAAATGAGGGGTGGGATAACAGAAATCAAAATCCAGAAGGCCCAACCGGAGCCAACCAGAAGCATCAAGGACTCATCGAGCAAAAAGATGAGACCTAAGTGAAAAACCCAACAAACCCTTGAGGTAGACCAACAGTCTCCTCAGATTGCGGCCTGCAGAACCTTGCGGCCAAAAGAGGCATCTGACGATGCCATCACATCAACTTTATAAAATGATGTAAAGGTATGAACCGACGATCAAGTCATCGCCTTGAAAACCTGGATCGCTGATGCCTGATGGCGGAAGACCCAGGAAACACTAGGCGCCCGAGTAGAGTGCGCCTTAACAGGGAACGGAGGATTCTGACCCTTAATAGAATAAGCCTGTACCACCGTCTGACTGGTCCATCTAGATATGGTCGCGGCAGACACAGGCAACCCCCTTCTAGGGCTATCCGTGATCACAAAAAGTGAGTCTGTCTTACGAAACAAGTTCGTAGTAGTCAAGTGTACCCTGATTGTCTGTACCCCATCCAAGGAGTGTAATGCAAACTCCCAAGGATGGCTAGTCTTAGGACACGGGGAAGGTAACACAATATTTTTATTTAGATGAAAACTCTGAAAACCACTTTAGGAAGGAAGGATGGATTCGGAAGAAGAACCACCTTATCCCTATGAACCACCAGATATGGGGAACGACAAGATAATGCGGCCAGTTCTGACACCCTGCGTGCAGAAGTAATGGCCACCAAGAAGGCCACCTTCTGGGATAATGTAAGCAAGGGAATCTCCCTAATATCTTCAAGGAGAAGTTTCTGAAGAACCGACCACACTAAATTAAGATCCCAGGCGGTAAGGGTGCACGCACTGGCGGAGCCAGATGTCGCACCCCCTGGATGAAATTCCGCACCAAGGAATGATTAGCCAAAGGTTTCTGAAAGAAGATTGCTAACGCTGAAACCTGACCCTTGATCGTGCTCAAGGATAGTTTCTGCTCAACCCCTTGTTGCAGACAGACCAAGATTCGGGTCACCAAATAGGTATGTGGGGGAAATCCAAGAGATTCACACCACGCAATATAAGACTTCCATGTGCTGGAAGTCGCTTTCCTTGCTTTAACTAGAGGTAGGAATAACTGAAGCTGACACTCCCTTGCCCTTCAGTACCTGGGTCTCAATGGCCAGGCCATTAAGCCAGTGATTGTAAAGCAAGATGGAAGATCGGTCCCTGAGACCGCAAATCCTCCCTGAGAGGAAGTCTCCAAGGAGCGTCCGCGACTAGCCTCACCAAGTCGGCGTACCCGGCTCGACGAGGTCAGTCCGGAATTTCCAGAATAACTGGAATTCCCTCCACCTCTATCCTGCGAAGAAGTTCCCGCAGTAACTTGAGAGGATGGAAGGCATGCCATAGCTGATACTGCCCCCACGGGGCGATCAGCGTTTCTGCTGCGTCCTCTAGAGGATCGCGGGTGTGAGCGACAAACCTCCGCACCTTCCTGTTGAGCCAAGGTGCCAACAGATCCACATCCGGGGTGCCCCAATGAAGGGACAGTTAGTGAACAACCTCTGGATGAAGAGGCCATACCCCTTGATCCAGAATCTGATGGCTGAAATAATCTGCCTGCCGATTTCCCACCCCCGGAGTGAACACTGCGGGGAGATCCGGAACAAACCGTTCCGTCCAACGAAAGATGCTAGTCGTTTCGATGGCCACCAGGACACTCTAAGTGCCCTTTTCCTGACATAAGTCATGACCGTGGCATTGTGCGATTGGATCCAAATCGGGCTGCTCTAGAGCTGCTCGGTCCAGTAAATCAGACAAAATCTGATCGCTCTCAGTTCCGATACCCTTATTGGTAACCTGGATACTATCGGAAGGAATTACTTCCCCTGGTTGAGCATCGGAGATTCCATTAGAAAAGAATCTTCTTCAGGAGAATTAGGGTATGAGACTGGGTATACGGTACTGCCTCTAAGAAGGCCACCATCAGTCCCAGCCAATTGACGGACAGCAACATCCGAATCGTTGACTGAACCTTCTGGAGTTTCTCCGCAAGGAGAAACTCTCTTGCCCAGGATGTATCCAACATTAGGCCCAGATAGTTCAGTCTCCTGGTGGGAACCAGGGATGATCTTTGGGAAAGCGAAGAAAACGCTGATGTCCTGCGATGATGGGGATCTAAAGATAGGCATCCTAAATGTCTATGGACGCCAGGAAATCCCCCTGATGCAGGGAGGCCACCACTGTTCGGATGGACTCCCCTTGCCCTCTTTCTTGGGCATTGTGAACAGGTTCGAATAGAACCCCTGAAACCGTTCAATGTTAGAAGGGAAGAATCGCACCGGTGGAAGTGATCGAAACTCGATCCTGTATCCTGACCGTATGACCTCGCGAACCCCTTAGTCCGGGGTTCTGGCAAGCCATGGATCCGGAAACCGGTGAAGACATCCCCCCACCCCAGAGATGGGTAGGGGCGCATCAGGCTGTATTCTTCAGGCTTGGCTGAGCCGGACTTTTTGTTTAGCCGACCAGCGCCCTTTGAAAACCCTCTGAAGGGGCTTTGGAGGGTTTCGCCTTATCGCCCGCCCTCGCGGAACGAACAAACTCTTTATGAGCAGAAAAAGGAAGGTCCTCGTTGTTACGAGGTCCTTTATCCTAACAGTCTGTGGCAAGACAGTGCTCTTGCCCCCAGTGAGATCCTTTATAATCTCAACCAAACTAAATGGCAACCACTGACCTAAGGGTTGACCCTATCAGGGAAAAAATGACGCAGGATTCCGCTTCCACTTTTTCGATCCACCGGATCCCTAAAGGATGCAGCGTCCTCCAACGGGATAACTGTGGCTTTATTTGGAAATTGGTGAGTCCACTACAGGTGGTACCGTCTATCCTTTAAAGAGGGATTCCTCAAACGGATAGCGTCTAGCCATGCGTTTGGAAATAGCAGGGGTTCGTTTCAAAACTACCCCATTTGGGTAAAGGAAAATCCTTCTCCCTTTTGGTAGGCTAACAAGTACCAAAAAGGAATCTCAGTCTCAGCTACCTCTGCCGGTGTAACCTCAAGACTAAAGGTTTCCCGGACGGACACAACTAGTGCATCCACCACTCTTGTGCTATGGCGGAGGCAGAAACGTTCTCCTCACTGCTGAGGAGACATTACCTGAGACAACAGCCCCATAAGAGGGACCTGCAGCTGCATTGACCAGCTCCGAATCCGTATCTGAAGTATCAGATAAAAAATAGGGGTAGGCGGGGGTCGCTTCTTGACCCCCGTCCCTGACAGGCCACCTCCACCCGGGATACCAAAGACTCCAAAACTGCCGATAATGCATTAAAAACAAGTGGGGTACTGGAGGGTCCTGCGGCCACCTTGAGGGGATCAGGTGGGAATACATATGCGGCAGGGTCAATGATTATACAAGACATTTGCCAGCGACAAAAAAAAAAAAATGACAAAGTAAAAACTTTTTTTTTTTGTAATCTCCCAGCGCAACAGCGCCCCTCAGTGTTTACCTGCCTTTTTGGACCCCACAGAGAGAGAGAGAGACCCCAAGGCTCATCCTTGATGCACAGAAGTTTTCTATCAGCTTGCTCAGTGCTGTCCTGTTACAGACAGGAAGTCTTTGGCCCTTTTTCCTGGGTAAAGGAGGCGGCTCCGCCCCTTAACACGCCTTCCGGCGCCTCCCCCTGGCTCCACGAGGTGTTTGGTCACCTCAAACATGGCCGCCCCCATGCTGGAGACACGAGGCTACGCCAATATGGCGGCCTTGTGTGATCTGCAAGACAATGGCGGCAGCCTGTTAGGATAGCGGCGGCTAGCAGCGGCCTGCGGGATGCTGTATTCGGGAGTGCATCGGCCCCACAAACTTCACCCTGGATGGTGATAAGCCTGGCCTGCGGTACAGGACCCTGGCGGCCGCATGCGGTCCGTGCCACAAAACAGTGCTGTACAGCCCGTGGAAGCTGGAGGAATGGCGATCTGGACTGCAGTACTCAGGCATAGGCATCAGCCTGTGTGCCTCTGACAGGTAGGATACCTTATACTTCAATAGTAACGCCCTTTTAGTGCTGCCACTGACTTCACTAATCCTTACAGTCTTACAATGACTTTAGATCGTCAGCTCTCAAACCAAGCCTCCTGGTTATTTTACACAAAAATCACACTCAAATTGGGGGATCTGTGACTTATTATAGGATAGAGGGGAGATCCATCCTATCATCCCAGAGAGGGGCCCGCGTCCACCACAAACCCGACAAGGGGAGAGGGGGAACATACTACTCACCATACCGGAACCATGCGGGCGCCAACTCCTGACAGAACCCCTCTCCACCGGGGTGGGGGGGCTGTCGACCAATATGGATGCCGTGACTCTGTTGGTCATTGGCGTCCAGGCGAGACGTTTAACTCGCAGGGTCAGTCCCTGTCCAGTGGGACTATGTCGCGGCCGACCCAGCGCGGAGCTATGGCCTGCACGCGCTCGTAGGCTGAACTGGGGTGACCACTGGATCTCAACATCCAGCCCGTTGCCCAGTTCCAGCTTACTTGCTTGAAGATCTCACAGGAAACTGGAGAAAAGAGCTGTTTAAAAAATCTTTCTAAGAAAAAAATACTGCCAGGACCGAAGATCCTAGCAAGGCATCTAGGTCCTTACTCCTAACTAGACAGAAAAAAACTGATTTGCTGTAGCAGGAAGTGAGAGGATATACCCTCTGGGACTGCCCCTAGGGTGTGGCCAGAACGTTTTCTTTCCTGTCTAGTCCTATTCCTGTAGAGGGCAGTATAACCCGAGTTGTTATTAATCAACGAGGACTACGTCTGTCAATGAGCGACAGAGAAATTTGATTTTTAATTTTTTTTTTTGGGAATGTTATATAGCAGAAAGTGAATTTTTTTTTTTTCTTTTTTTTTTTGAATTGTTACTCTTTTTTGGTTTATAATGCAAAAAATAAAAAAATCGCACATGTGATCAAATACTACCAAAAGAAAGCTCTATTTGTGGCAAAAAAAGGACATCAATTTTATTTAGGTACAGCGTCGCACAACCGCGCTTTTGTCAGGTAAAGTAACCGTGCCGAATCGCAAAAAATGGCCTGGTCATTAAGGGGGAAAATCTTCCCATCCAGAAGTGGTTAAGGCACTTTCGTATATTTATTTTACAGTGGGACACTACGTGCAGTGGATATCATGCACCTGTGTGTGTATATATATATATATATATATATATATATATATATATATATATATATATATGCATACATATACACACACATCTATCTATCTACACACAAACACATATATATATATATTACTATTTTGTACAAGGTTTATGTATGTGCCTTTTCTGTCAGCAGCCTCTACTATTACAGTGCGAGCCAATCACTAAACTGACACATTAAAATGTATGAATTTTTTTTTTTTTTAAATACCAAAGTGTAAATACAGCTTAATTTCCAAAACGTGTTAGCTATAGTAAAAAGTAACAAGAAAAAACAAAAGTTCAAATCAAGGTTTACACTTAGAGACTAAACTATGTATGTAGTTGTTAGTGCAGCAGCCTTTGATCCCCTAGCCACAAACATGCTTGTCAAAGCATAAGCAGAGCATTGAAACTGTTTATTTTATGTCCCAGTATTAAAACTATCTTTCTAATCTTGGCCCTGTCCTTTGCTTCCACAAAGCCCCTTTTACTGACTGAAAATTATTTTCCTAGGAGCTGTTAAGTTGTTACTCCACAATCGCGGGGGAAAAATATTTGCCTTATTAAATAAGCAAGCTTGATGGAGTTAAACACATGGCCTTACAGATGACGGAGAGGAATTCTTGCATGTTTGAAGTCTATTTCCCACAGATTTGGTGTATACGGGTATAAAACCTCCCACCCCAAGTTCAATTTTATTATTACTATGCACATCATATATTAACAAAGTATCTGTGTTGTTTATATTGTTATCTATCATATTGCCCAGAAATAAAGTATCTATTATTACCAGTGCAAGTCGTAGGACTGATTTTCCAAGGCTTCATAGCCCAGACTGAATTCTTATCTTTCTACTCCTTAGTTTCCCAGCAATAATTATTTATAAAATATTTAAATGAATATTCTAAATATTGGGCAGCATTACAGACTGGAATGCTTCTTTTTTTTTGCCAAAAGTTACTTTTTAATCTCAATCATGAGGGACATATGCCTTTTAAAATTTTAATTCTAATAGGAATAAAGTGTATGAATAGAAAATGGGAAAATATTTTTCTCCTACATTGTGGGACATAGGAATTCCTAGATTGCCATGTTATATTGCTGTGTACAGGAGAAAAGGAACCCACGCGTGCAGGGCTTCTGTTAAAAATTACGGGTCCCCGTACAGCCTACCCGAAAAGGCCCCCTTCCCAGAAAATATCAAAACTATATTTTCACAAAAAATACACTGAAATCATTAGCGGACACAAACATAACTTACAAAATTCCTGCTAAATCTAAAATATCAAACTGTATTGAGCTAATAAAGACCTGTGTGCATATGAGGTCTTGGGGCTCACCGACATGGGTGATGTGGCCTGTGCAGTGTGAATCGGTTTATTTTATTTTTCTAAATGTAGCTGGAGCTGTGTGCAGGCAGTCTGTGTTACGCTATGGGGATTCAGCAGCCGTATGAACACAGCTTCAGGTCCTAATTTGACAGATGCGTGGGTGCAGGTGTATGGCCCAGAACACAGACCGCGTGTATTCAGGGCCACTCACCCACACACTTATCAAATTAGGACTGGCGGCTGTGTTCATACAGGTGCTGCACTCTCAGAGTAACAGACAGCTCCAACCACACAAACTGCTCATTTACAGTGTATAGGCCAGAGAACCCGTGTGAATTAGCCCTTCATTTTTCTAAATTATTCTTAAAAATATTTATTCACAATTTTACCTTTTTCTATTTTTCATTTTATTTTTTTACTTTTTTGATATTGCCTCCTTTTCTTAAGGTAACATGCACACTGGCTGACTTTGTCGGGAGCGGTTTCTCCATCAGGGAGTTCAGCAGTATGTTTTCTATTGAGCAGATACATTTCACTTTGAAGTAGGCAGGTGCCTTCGTTTCCCCTTTTACCATAGTAGTGGGCCTTCCCCCTCTCCTCCGCTAAATCTGACAAGACACACTGGACTGCTCTGACTTGGGTCTGGACCCCTGTGTGGATTTATTAATAGATGTGATCTCTGTGCCCTTTCTGAAGGAAGATTTGGTCTGTGGCTATTAAGATCACATCTGGAAAAATTGATTTTTGTAAAATCTTACCGTAAAATCCTTTTCTCTTAAGCTCATTGACAGACGTAGTCCTCGTTGATTAATAACAACTCGGGTTATACTGCCCTCTACAGGAGTAGGACTAGACAGGAAAGAAAACGTTCTGGCCACACCCTAGGGGCAGTCCCAGAGGGTATATCCTCTCACTTCCTGCTACAGCAAATCAGTTATGTCACAAAGCAGTGTTTAGAGAATTTAACCCAACCCAACTCAAAAAACAGAGGGGCGGGTACTACGTCTGTCAATGAGCTTAAGAGAAAAGGATTTTACCGTAAGATTTTACAAAAATCCATTTTTCTCTGTCGCTCATTGACAAACGTAGTCCTCGTTGATTAATAACAACTCGGGACGTCCCAAAGCAGTACCACAAATGAGGGGTGGGATAACAGAAATCAAAATCCAGAAGGCCCAACCGGAGCCAACCAGAAGCATCAAGGACTCTTCGAGCAAAAAGATGAGACCTAAGTGAAACACCCAACAAACCCTTGAGGTAGACCAACAGTCTCCTCAGATTGCGGCCCGCAGAACCTTGTGGCCAAAAGAGGCATCTGACGATGCCATCACATCAACTTTATAAAATGTTGTAAAGGTACGAACCGACGATCAAGTCATCGCCTTGAAAACCTGGATCGCTGACGCCTGATGGCGGAAGACCCAGGAGACACTAGGCGCCCGAGTAGAGTGCGCCTTAACAGGGAACGGAGGATTCCGACCCTTAATAGAATAAGCCTGTACCACCGTCTGACTGGTCCATCTAGATATGGTCGCGGCAGACACAGACAACCCCCTTCAAGGGCTATCCGTGATCACAAAAAGGGAGTCCGTCTTACGAAAACAAGTTCGTAGTAGTCAAGTGTATCCTTCTGAACCCCATCCAAGGAGTGTAATGCAAACTCCCAAGGATGGCTAGTCTTAGGACACGGGGAAGGTAACACAATATTTTTATTCAGATGAAAACTCTGAAAACCACTTAGGAAGGAAGGATGGATCTGGAATGAAATGACATTAGATTGTCAGCTCCCAAACCAAGCCTCCTGGTTTCTTGTTCACAAAAATCACACTCAAATAGGGGGATCTGTGACATGTTATAGGATAGAGGGGAGACCCATCCTTACCATTTAGAGAGGGGCCCGCGTTCACCACAAACCCGTCAGGGGGAAAAGGGGGAACATACTACTCACCATACCGGAACCAGGCGGGCGCCAACTCCTGACAGTACCCCTCTCCACCGGGGTGGGAGGGCTGTCGACCAATACGGACGCCGTGACTCATGGTCATTGGCATTTAAGCGAGACGTTTAACTCGCAGGGTCAGTCCCCGTCCAGTGGGACTATGTCGCGGCCGACCCAGCGCGGAGCTATGGCCTGCACGCGCTCGTAGGCTGAACTGGGGTGACCACTGGATCTCAACATCCAGCCCGTCGCCCAGTTCCAGCTTACTTGCTTGAAGATCTCACAGGAAACTGGAGAAAAGAGCGGTCTAAAAAATCTAAGAAAAAAATCCTGCCAGGACCGAAGATCCTAGCAAGGCATCTAGGTCCTTACTCCTAACTAGACAGAAAAAAACTGATTTGCTGTAGCAGGAAGTGAGAGGATATACCCTCTGGGACTGCCCCTAGGGTGTGGCCAGAACATTTTCTTTCCTGTCTAGTCCTACTCCTGTAGAGGGCAGTATAACCCGAGTTGTTATTAATCAACGAGGACTACGTCTGTCAATGAGCGACAGAGAAATAGGTTTTCCCTTTTTTGTGGTGGTCAGATTTACCATTTAAATGAGGGTCTCAATTGCTCCTGCTTGTGATTGTATCTTGTCTATCATTTATAATTACCACTGTGACAGACTGCTAAATGTATCCTGGTTTTGCCATCACATGGCTAAGGTGCTGAGTTGTAAAACTCTTGTATCAGAAGCACTTGTTCTGCATTGTCTTTAACCTTCCTAGAGGTATTCCCAAGTGTGGCTCGGGGTTAAATTTCAGTGCCAAAAGCGGTAACCCCAAGCCACACTCAGGGTACCGCTAGGAAGATCGCTGGATCCTGGTAGAGGGGTTACTTACCTTTTCCCCGGGATCCAGCGATGTATGCGGGCGGTGTGCGGCGGCGGATCTTTCTCCCAATGCGCTCTGTGCCCCGGGTTCCGTCTCCTGCAACGTGACGTTCGCAGGGGGGTGGAATCGGCGGCAAATTCAAAAAGTTAAAAGCACAAACACACTGATACACTGTAATCCTATAGGATTACATTACTAAAATAAAATAAAATAAATTGACCTTTGATTGCCCCCCAGTGCTTTCTCCCTTGCCCTTCCTGCATTTTTTCTGTACCTTGTGTCTGGATACTGCAGAGAGACCATGGCATCAAAAAAGCGCGCCGCAACCTCAAAAGCGGTATATGACCTGCTGGAGAACAGCGACAGTGATACAGAATCACTTGCAGAATGGAGTGATAGCGATTCGTGGGGAAGTTCGTCATCGGACGCAGAAATCGATTTTAGTGATGAGCCTGCGACTGTGCCCAGCGATGTGTGACTTGGTGGTCGATTGACTGCGGTACGGAGCACGTAGCGCCCCCGAGGTTCCTGTTTACCGGAGCACCTGGTATCAAAGTGGATGTTGAGGATGACAACCCCTTGGCATACCTGGAACTCTTTGTGACCAATGAGGTTATTGAAAAGATTGTTGTGGAAACCAATCGGTACCAGGAGCAACAAGCTGCAGCGCATCGGCGGTTTTCAAGGAGCAGGATGTGGGAACCCGTGACCAAAGCGGACATCTGTAAATTTCTGGGCCCAATTATTCTGCAGGGAGTGGTGGGGAAACCCCTGCAGAAGTGGTATTGGACCACCAACAAATTACTGGCCACTCCTTTTTTTGGCACGGTTATGTCCGAATACAAATTTTCGCTCATTATGAAGTATTTGCACTTTACAAATAATGACGAATTTGACGAGACTTCTCATCCAGCTCCAAAACTCAAAAAGATTTGGGACGTTTATCAAATCATTTTGAAAAATTTCCAGCAGTCCTATGTGCCAGAAAGAGACATTTGTATAGACGAAAGTCTAATGGCCTATAAATGAAGACTCCGCTGGATACAGTATATTGCGTCCAAGAGAGCACGCTTTGGCATAAAGTCATTTATAAACAAGCAAAAAATTGGGGGAGCAAACCCTGAACATGTATATCTAAAGCTGGTGCAGCTATGAACCAAGCGACATGTATATTAAAAAAGAATAGCGCACACATGCAAAAGAAATGACTATCAAATATGGAGACAATCCATAAATAAGAATGGGGATTTGGTCCCACCATATGGCCATATCGTGCTCAAGCCCACCACTACGTCAAAGTACCCCATTGTTAGTGAATCCAGCCTCTCTAACCCTTGGAGACAACTCTCCTTGCTGGGAGAGATGTGCTAATGCACTACAAGGGACTCCTCCTATATCTACTTTTTTTATGGATAGTGTAGGACCCACTAACAATGGGTAAAAAAAAAATCCTCTCTCCAGGAGGTAGGTGTATGTGTGTCAAAGTCAACAATCAAGAGAAGACTTCACAAGAGTGAATACAGAGGGTTCACCACAAGATGTAAACCATTGGTGAGCCTCAAAAACGGGAAGGCCAGATTCGAGTTTGCCAAACAACATCTAAAAAAGCCTTCACAGTTCTGGAACAACATCCTATGGACAGATGAGACCAAGATCAACTTGTACCAGAGTGATGGGAAGAGAAGAGAATGGAGAAGGAAAGGAACTGCTCATAAACCAAAGCATACCACCTCATCAGTGAAGCAGGGTGGTGGTAGTGTCATGGCGTGGGCATGTATGGCTGCCAATGGAACGGTTTCTCTTGTATTTATTGATGATGTGACTGCTGACAAAAGCAGCAGAATGAATTCTGAAGTGTTTCGGGCAATATTATCTGCTCATATTCGGCCAAATGCTTCAGAACTCATTGGACGGCGCTTCACAGTGCAGATGGACAATGACGCGAAGCATACTGCGAAAGCAACCAAAGAGTTTAAGGGAAAGAAGTGGAATGTTATGCAATGGCCAAGTCAATCACCTGACCTGAATCCGACTGAGAATGCATTTCACTTGCTGAAAATAAAACTGAAGGGAAAATGCCCCAAGAACAAGCAGGAACTGAAGACAGTTGCCAGTACAGGCCTGGCAGAGCATCACCAGGGATGAAACCCAGCATCTGGTGATGTCTATGCATTCCAGACTTCAGGCTGTAATTGACTGCAAAGGATTTGCAACCAAGTATTAAAAAGTGAAAGTTCGATTTGTGATTGTTAATCTGTCCAATTACTTTTTGTCCCTTAAAAAGTGGGAGGCACATATACAAACTGTTGTAATTCCTATACCGTTCACCTGATTTGGATGTAAATACCCTCAAATTAAAGCTGAAAATCATCTGCAGTTAAAGCACATATTGTTTGTTTCATTTCAAATCCATTGTGGTGGTGTATAGAGCCAAAAAGATTAGAATTGTATCGATGTCCCAATATATATGGACCTGACTGTATAAACCATAAGGGAGGAATATGGAGCCTCATTATGGCAGGACAGGTAGTTCAGATGCTGTGCAAAGTTACACATTTCCCCTTTTTCTGCCTAGGCATAGACAACTGGCAAAAGAATCTGCTCAGCCAGTCGTAACTGAACTCGGGAAAGCGATCCTTACACACGCAGGAACGATCCAGGACCTATGTGGGAGGAAGTTGAATGTGGAACTTCTGCCCCCCATGTTCAACAACATATTTTACAGGTTTGTCTTCAGGTACAGCATTCTCCATCAGAAGCAATAGATTGCTCTAGAGACTCCATGAGAACAGCCCCTCCCCCGATCTACGCTCTTCCTCCAATAAAATTCCTTCAATGTCTGCTTCTCAGGATTGAGATAGAGGGTGTTCCGGTACTCTTGACTGACCCAGGTAGACGGGGTATGCAGACCAGGTAAGCTCCTGGCAGACGCTCAGTGGGTTCTGTCAGCCTTTCAGATCTCTTGTCCCAAGGATTGTTTTGCAATACTACTTCACCTTCACTGGGTTCAACAGCATGGGGCATCTCTGAATTTATGCTTCCCCATGATGCTACAGCTATAGAGGGCAACTTCATTGGAGATGAAAGGCATACTTCATGTAGCGAGTCTTAAGGCTTCCACCCTAGGAGTTTTACCATGGTATGAATTCTCTCCCTCCTGCAGATAGGTCCAGACCAGCTCTTTGGCTTTCAGCACTTTTGAGGGCCAGGTTTCTGTTTGGTCAGTTTGTGTTTCAGAGACCATTGGTCTTTCACTCCTTGTCAGACTGTTCATTCCTCTGATTTTGTGGGATCTGAATTTCCTTCTGTGCACTTCAAAGATCACCATGTATTTAGAGACATTCTTCTCTTTCACCCACAAGCTGATGATTCCTGTAGCCACCACCTCTATATGAAGAATGTCTAAAATGTCTGGTTTTGCAGGAGGCCCAGAACTTCCTTTTTCCCTAAGGTGGTTTCTGACTTTCACCTCAACCAAGAGGTTTTTTTCAAGCCCAAGAGGTTTTTTTCAAGCCCCTCCATCTGGCTCCAAGTCGCCAATAGGAAAAAAGTCCTTCACTATCTGGATGTGGATCAAGGTGAGAGTATAGCTCTCAGTCACTGCTTCTTCAGGAAGATTCATTTCTTTTGTATTCCAGATGGACCCCATTAGGGTTCACTGGCTTCCCGATCCACCATTTCTGTAAAGACCATCCTTTAAAACAGGGATCCTCAAACTACACATCCCATGAGGCATTGTAAAAACTCTGACATTTTACACACATGACTAGGCATGATGGGAATTGTAGTTCCTGAACAACTGGAGAACCATAGTTTGAAGACCCCCGCTTTAAAAGTATGGTCCTAAAGAACAGAGAAAGAAGGGGTTTTCTTGGTGTCTCAGGCCAAGGGAATGGGACTTTATGGGCAAGTAGGTATCAATTAAACAAGGTGAAAAAAATAATAAAATAAATATATATCAATTTATTACCAATATTTACATAGGTCAAAAGTAAATGGATAATATCTCAATAATGAGCATTGGTGTTGGGTATAGGCCCAATGTGAAAAAGATAAAGAAAGGAGGGATTCTAAATGAACCCGTGACATAAGTGATATTTGTGACAGTTATGGATCTTGTCTCTGTGTATCCTGTGTATAAATCGGGAATAGATGGTTCACAGAGTTTCATCTATAAATTCTGACGCGTTTCGGCTGTATTAGCCTTTATCAAAGTTTTCTGTCACCCAGCTGTAATATATAATTAATGATATTTAATATTTCCATTGATTTGGAAATATACATATAATTAATGTACAAAAATGAATAAATACATACTTGTATTTAAAATCTTGTTTCTGCAAACCAAAAATTCCCTCTGTCTCCTCTAGACCTGCAGCAAGGAGCCGTAAGGTACCATGGTCTGGAAGGATATATTATTAATTATAATGTCATATCATATAGGGATATAAGGTCATATACTGCCATTGTTGGCTATTCACATCCAGGTTTGGAGGTACTCCTATGTGGGTATTGTGTTATTCCTCCAGTAGTATCCTGGATGGTTCTGAAAAGGGTATATGTATATAATTGACATTATATCTCTCTAGGTAGTTAATCCATGTGGGTGTTCTATGCCCAAAAAAGAACTTACATTTGCAAGGTTTGTAAATGGAAATGAGTTGGAGGGAGGGAGGATGTCTCTCCTAATGCCGCAGTCCAAGGTGAAAAGCTGCCGCCAGTAAGCCGCTTCTGCAAAGGGGGGGATCATGGGTTATATCCATGAAGTGTTTTTCACAGTGTAACAAAGAAGGCAAAGAAGGCATCTGCCGATGCCGAAAACATCAAGTTAGTAAACTCTGTAAAGGTGTGCAGGGACGACCAGGTCGCCGCATTGCACATCCGGGACACCAATGCCTGATGGCGAAAGGCCCAAAACGCACCCTCCGCTCAGAAGAGTGCGCCGTGACAGGGAAGGGCGGAACCCGATCCCTAGGCGAATAAGCCTGTATCGCGAGTAACCCTGATCGCCCTGACAAAACAATGTCCTCATGGAGATGGACATCAGACACCACCTTCGGAAGGAAGGACTGATGAGGTCGCAAGACCACCTTATCCCTATGAACCACCAGGTAGGGGGAGCGGCAAGATAAGACCGCCAACTCCGACACACTGCAAACAGATGTGATCGCCACCAGAAAGGCAACTTTACGTGCGTACCCTGCTGGTGGGGCTCAACCTCCAAATGCAGTGTTTCTTTAACAGAACCAATGAGCGCAGCCATAGCAGCGCGATCACTGGCAGCCCTGACGGGGAAAACTTCCCCCTCCTCCCACTTCCCCCTCCGACAGAGGACCGAGACCCCTCAGGGGGGTACCTGTCCGTGACAACCATATCAGAATTTTAATCAGAAGAAGGCGAAGGCTGGACCTTTTTCTAAAAGACCGCTCAGACATCAGCAGATCCACCTTTGATGCTAAAGTCGCAAGTGCAGCGGTAAGAGAGCTCTGCTCAGAGGACCCAGGCGTACCTGAACCCTCCACCAGAGCTGGGGGGAATTTGCTGTCCCGGGAATCCATGTCAAAATGGATGAAGGTTTTGAAGGCGCTGGCCCTTTAAGAAGCAACCGCTGTGGACCGCACCGCAAGGTTCCGCAATAGAAATGAAATAGTGACTGCCAGCATGAAAAACCTACCCAGGAGAAGTGAAAAGACCCCCAGAAGAGCATACATACAGACTCTACGCTAGCTGGAACGATCTGCAGTCTGAGTAAAGGAAGTGATGTCATCAGATAGAGGACACAGGCTAAGGGAAAATGGCTGCCCATGTAAAATAGTGAGGAGGCTACAGGAAAATGGCCGCCAAACACATTGTGAAGAGGACCGTGCCACATCCAAGATGGCGCCAAAAGGCGCAAATTTGCTGCAGGGAGGAGTGCAGAAGGCCATACATGAAGCTGAAATGCATGCCCACACCAAAAATAGCGGGCCGCACGCACATGTCTGGTACCCCAAATTGTACACAAAAAGCACACATCGGGGAGAGGGACCCCCCGCGACCACCCCACAGACGCTCTCAGAAGAATTCTTAGTGACGAAACGTCAGGGCGTGTGTGCGTGGTCGCCAGACATCAGGTTCACGCTGGGCCACGGTACGGTCTCCTATCAATACGGTGTGGATCGGGTGATGGACCATGGAGCGTGCATGTACCTTTGAATGCCTTCATTGTTTTTAACTACTGTAAGTAGACATCCTGAGGGGAGTGGGGCTGCATGTGCTTTGTTTTTTAACATTAAAATTGCGGAATTACACTATGTGCCCCTACTCTTTATTTGCATGGTATCATGTATGGAGTAACATATGAAGGATAACAAGATTTGTATGGATTCCTGATCTTACGGCTGTCAGATGCGTCCGTATGGTGATTGGAGAATACTCTGAGGGAGTTTTGTTTATCATCGTCCTGGTGAGTTCCAGGAAAAAGGGGGGAGCACCGGTGATTGGTGGAATTAAGGTGGATGAATTATTAACCCTTCACACCCTTCCCCTGAGTTTTCTGGACTGACGTTCACTGAAACTGTCTTGATTGAGGCTTGCATAAATGCTGCTTGGTATTTTTTCCTCTCGCATGGGAGTTTTTTGGATACCAGCAGTCTCATTTATTAGCGCTGTTAGTGTGGTGGATTTATCTGCAATTTTGAGATTATCTGTTACACCTTTTTATGAACTTTCTTTGATTATAACAGCTGCTGAGATCTTTAAGGTCATATATATGTATTGTTAATTGTTTTCTCGTTGTACATTATAGCGCAGGGTGAGTGGTACATTTTGCAACTGTGGTTTTTTGTGCAATCTTTTCACTCCTTTATCATAATCTCCTTGGGATGCTTAGGATTCGCACAGAGCAAAGGTAAAACAATGTCCTCATTGAGGTGAAAATCCGAAACCACCTTTGGAAGAAAGGATGGGTTAGGTCGCAAGAACCACCTTATCTCTATGAACCACCAGGTAAGGGGAGCGGCAAGACAACGCCGCCAACTCCGACACTCTGCGAGCAGAAGTGATCGCTACCAGAAAGGCAACCTTTTTAGACAGCAGAGGTAACGAAATCTTCAAACGGGGAACGTTGTAACACGGACAGAACCAAGTTCAAGTCCCATGGAGGTAGAGGCTCCCTTCTAGGAGGGGCCAAGTGACGCCCACCTTGAATAAAGGTGCGAATCAAAGAATTAGACGCCATTGGGTGCTGGAAAAGAACAGCCAGTGCAGATACCTGGCCCTTAATCGTGGCCAACGCAAGGCGCTGGTCCACACCAGACTGGAGGAAAAGCCAACACTCTCGCCACCGAGTATGAATGAGGAGAGAAACCCCTTGACTCACACCAGGCAAAAAATGGATTTTTGTAAAATCTTACCGTAAAATCCTTTTCTCTTAGCTCATTGACAGACGTAGTCCTCGGTGATACAGCACCTTCGGGTTTTTTTTTTCAAATTGCGGCCTGCAAAACCTTGCGGCCAAATGAGGCATCCGCCGATGCCATCACATCAATTTTATAAAATTTTGTAAAGGTATGTACCGACGACCAGGTGGCCGCTTTACATACCTGGACCACTGACGCCTGATGGCGAAAGGCCGAGGAAGTACTGAGCGCTCGAGTGAAGTGCGCCCTAACAGGGAACGGAGGATTCCGACCCTTAATAGAATAAGCCTGTACCACCGTCTGACTGATCCATGTAGATATGGTCGCGGCAGACACAGGCAACCCCCTTCAAGGGCTATCCGTGATCACAAAAAGTGAGTCCGTCTTACGAAAACCACTTTAGGAAGGAAGGATGGATTCGGAAGAAGAACCACCTTATCCCTATGAACCACCAGATCTGGGGAACGACAGGATAATGCGGCCAGTTCTGACACCCTGCGTAGAGAAGTAATGGCCACCAAGAAGGCCACCTTCTGGGAATGTAAGCAAGGGAATCTCCCTAATATCTTCAAAGAGAAGTTTCTGAAGAACCGACCACACTAAATTAAGATACCAGGCGGTAAGGGTGCGCGCACTGGCGGAGCCAGATGTCGCACCCCCTGGATGAAATTCCGCACCAAGGAATGATTAGCCAAAGGTTTTTTGAAAGAAGATTGCTAACGCCGAAAACCTGACCCTTGATCGTGCTCAAGGATAGTTTCTGCTCAACCCCTTGTTGCAGACAGACCAAAATTCGGGTCACCGAATAGGTATGTGGGGAAAATCCAATAGATTCACACCATGCAATATAAGACTTCCATGTGCTGGAAGTCGCTTTCCTTGCTTTAACTGGAGGTAGGAATAACTGAAGCTGACACTCCCTTGTCCTTCAGTACCTGGGTCTCAATGGCCAGGCCATTAAGCCAGCGACTGTAAAGCAAGATGGAAGATCGGTCCCTGAGACCGCAAATCCTCCCTGAGAGGAAGTCTCCAAGGAGCGTCCGCGACTAGCCTCGCCAAGTCGGCCTACCAGGCTTGACGAGGTCAATCCAGAATTTCCAGAATAACTGGAATTCCCTCCACCTCTATCCTGCGAAGAAGTTCCCGCACCAACTTGAGAGGATGGAAGGCATGCCGTAGCTGATACTGCCCCCACGGGGCGATCAGCGTTTCTGCTGCGTCCGCTAGAGGATCGTGGCGCGAGCTACAAACCTCCGCACCTTCCTGTTAGGCCAAGGTGCCAACAGATCCACATCCGGGATGTCCCAATGAAGGGACAGCTAGGGAAAAAACCTCTGGATGAAGAGGCCATATGCGATTGGATCCGAATCGGGCTGCTCTAGAGCTGCTCGATCCAGTAAATCAGACAAAATCTGATCGCTCTCAATTCCGATACCCTTATTGGTAATCTGGATACTATCGGAAGAAATGACTTCCCCTGGTTGAGCATCGGAGACTTCCTGGTCCGCTCGCTCAACCAGATCCGATTGTCCAGGGAATCGGAATTCTGATTCCATTAAAAAAGAATCTCCTTCAGGAGAATTCGGGTATGAGACTGGGTATACGGTACTGCCTCTAAGAAGGCCACCATCAGTCCCAGCCAATTGACGGACAGCAACATCCGAATCGTTGACTGAACCTTCTGGAGTTTCCCAGCAAGGAGAAACTCTCTTGCCCAGGATGTATCCAACCTTAGGCCCAGATAGTCCAGTCTCCTGGTGGGAACCAGGGATGATCTTTGGGAAAGCGAAAAAACGCTGATGTCCTGCGATGATGGGGATATAAAGATAGGCATCCTATATGTCTATGGACGCCAGGAAATCTCTTTTATGCAGGGAGGCCACCACTGTACGGATGGACTCTATTTCTTCCCAAGTCCAGATTTGGACGCACCTTGCCCTCTTTCCTGGGCATTGTGAATAGGTTCGAATAGAACCCCTGAAACCGTTCAATGTTAGAAGGGCAGAATCGCACCGGTGGAAGTGATCGAAACTCGATCCTGTGTCCTCCAGAAACCAGTGAAGACATCCCCCCCCCACCCCAGAGATGGGTAGGGGCGCATCAGGCTATATTCTTCAGGCTTGGCTGAGCCGGACTCTTTGTTTACCCGACCAGCGCCCTTTGAAACCCCTCTAAAGGGGCTTTGGAGGGTTTCGCCTTATCGCCCGCCCTCGCGGAACGAACAACTCTATATGAGCAGAAAAGGAAGGTCCTCGTTAGTTACGAGGTCTTTTTATCCTAACAGTCTGTGGCAAGACAGCAGGTGGTACCGTCTATCCTATAAAGAGGAATTCCTCAAACGGATAGCACCTAGCCATGCGTTTGGAAATAACAGGGGTTCGTTTCAAAACGACCCCATTTGGGTAAAGGAAAATCCTTCGCCCTTTTGGTAGGCTAACAAGTACCAAAAAGGAATCTCAGTCTCAGCTACCTCTGCCGGTGTAACCTCAAGACTAAAGGTTTCCCGGACGGACACAACTAGTGCATCCACCACTCTTGTGCTATGGCGGAGGCAGAAACGTGCTCCTCACTGCTGAGGAGATATTACCTGAGACAACAGCCCCCTAAGAGGGACCTGCAACTGCATTGACCAGTTCCAAATCCGTATCTGAAGTATCTGATAAACAATAGGGGTAGGCGGGGGTCGCTACTTGACCCCCGTCCCTGACAGGCCACCTCCACCCGGGATACCAAAGACTCCAAAATTGCCGATAATGCATTAAAACACAAGTGGGGTACTGGAGGGTCCTGCGGCCACCTTGAGGGGATCAGGTGGGGATACCTATGCGGCAGGGTCAATGATTATACAAGACACTTGCCAGCGACAAAAAATGACAAAGTAAAAAAAAATTTTTTTTTTTTTTTTTGGGGCCCCCAGTCGCAACAGCGCCCCTCAGTGTTACCTGCCTTTTTGGACCCCGCAGAGAGAGAGACAGACCCCAAGGCTCATCCCTGATGCACAGAAGTTTTCATCAGCTTGCTCAGTGCTTGTCTTGTTACAGACAGGAAGTCTTTGGCCCTATTTCCTGGGTAAAAGAGGCGGCTCCGCCCCTTAACACGCCTGCCGGCTCCTCCCCCTGGCTCCATGAGGTGTTTGAGTCACCTCAAACATGGCCGCCCCCATGCTGGAGACACGAGGCTACACCAAAATGGCGGCCTCGTGCGATCTACCAGACAATGGCGGCGGCCTGCACAGAATAGCGGCATGTCTGCAGAAGGATCTCGGCCTCACAACCCTTCACCCTCATGGTGGTCAGCGTGGTCGGAGGTACCGGACCCTAGCGGGCCGTATGCGGACCGCTGCTTAGCTGGAGGAATGATCTGGAATGCAGTATACATGTATAGACATCGCCCTGTGGCTACTGACAGGTAGGATACCTTATACTATCACAGTAAAGTTCTAGTACTGCCACTGACTACAATCATTTACACATCTTTACAATTAGA
Source organism: Pelophylax lessonae (assembly GCF_965119305.1). Taxonomy (NCBI): domain Eukaryota; kingdom Metazoa; phylum Chordata; class Amphibia; order Anura; family Ranidae; genus Pelophylax; species Pelophylax lessonae. The sequence continues at coordinate 109,591,263 of NC_138780.1, forward strand.
TTGTCAGCTCCCAAACCAAGCCTCCTGGCTTCTTGTACACAAAAATCACACTCAATTAGGGGGATCTGTGACATGTTGTAGGATAGAGGGGAACCCATCCTTACCATTACAGAGAGGGGCCCGCGTTCACCACAAGACCCGTCAGGGGGAAAGGGGGAACATACTACTCACCATACCGGAACCAGGCGGGTGCCAACTCCTGACAGTACCCCTCTCCACCGAGGTAGGAGGGCTGTCGACCAATACGGGCGCCGTGACTCATGGTCTTTGGCGTTTCAGCGAGACGTTTAACTCGCAGGGTCAGTCCCCGTCCAGTGGGACTATGTCGCGGCCGACCCAGCGCGGAGCTATGGCCTGCACGCGCTCGTAGGCTGAACTGGGGTGACCACTGGATCTCAACATCCAGCCCGTCGCCCAGTTCAGCTTTCTTGCTTGAAGATCTCACAGGAACACTGGAGAAAAAAAGCTGTCTTAAAAAATTCTTTTCTAAGAAAAAAATCCTGCCAGGACCGAAGATCCCAGCAAGGTATCTAGGTCCTTACTCCTGACTAGACAGAAAAAAACTGATTTGCTGAGGCAGAGAGAGGGAGGATATACCCTCTGGGACTGCCCCTAGGGTGTGGCCAGAGCATTTTATTTCCTGTCTAGTCCTACTCCTGTGGAGGCAACATAACCCGAAGGTGCTGTATCACCGAGGACTACGTCTGTCAATGAGCGATAGAGAAATAAGCTTTCCATGTACGGTAATAAATCTTACCAGACGAGGCTTTTCTAGCCTTGAGTAAAGTAGGAATGACCTCTGAGGACAGACCCCTGTCTCTCAGGACCTGGCTTTCAACAGCCATGCCGTTAAAGCCAGCGACTGTAAAGCAGGATGAAAGATCGGTCCCTGAGACAGCAGATCTTTTCGCATTGGCAGCCGCCATGGAGGCTCGACGGCCAGGTGAACGATGTCCGCGTACCAGGACCGGCGTGGCCAGTCCGGCGCCACTAGAATCACCAGTGTTTGTTCCGAGGTCAACCTGCGAAGGAACCTGGACAACAACTGAATCGGAGGAAAGGCAAAGGTCAGACGATACTGATGCCAAGGCACCACCAGCGCATCCGAGGAGTCTGCCAGAGGATCACGCGTTCTTGCCACGAACCTTTCCACCTTGTGGTTTAGCCGAGACACGAACAGATCCACATCCGGGGATCCCCACTTCGCACACAGCATTTGAAATACCTCCGGGTGCAGGGACCATTCCCCCTGGTCCAGGGTCTGGCGACTCAGATAATCGGCCTGCCAATTCTCCACACCTGGAATGTGAACTGCCGATATCGCCGGGACATGAGTCTCGGCCCAAGACAGAATACTGGTCACTTCCTGGGCTGCCCGGGCAATCCTGGTGCCCCCTTGGTGGTTGATGTATGCCACCGCAGTGGCATTGTCTGCCTGCTACCGTACAGGACGGCCCTGAAGACGATCCGACCAATGGAGCAGGCACCACCTGATCGCTCTTAATTCCAATATGTTCATCGGAAGGGAGACTTCCTCCTCCGACCAAGTGACCTGGGCAGATAGGTTGCCCAGGACGCCACCCCAGCCCCACAGACTGGCATCCGTGGTAATCACCGTCCATAGTAACGGCTGGAAGGATTTCCCTTTCGAAACAGCCGGGGACTGAAGCCACCACAAGAGATCCATTCTGGTTTGGCGACTCAGAGACACTCTCAGGTCCAAGGACTGAGGTAGTCTGTTCCACCTGGCCAGGATCTCCGCTTGGAGAGACCGCGTGTGAAACTGTGCAAATGGTATCGCCTCGAAGGCCGATACCATCAACCCCAGGGACCGCATACAGGTCCTGAGTGATGAGGATTTGTTGTCCCTGAGGGAACTGACCTCGGACTGCAGGGTCCGGAGCTTGTCCTCCGGTAAGAACACCTTTGCTTGAGCAGAGTCCAGAGCCATTCCCAAATACAGGAGACGAACCGAAGGAGACAAGGTCGATTTCTGAACGTTGATAGTCCAACCGAACTCCTGGAGCGTCTGGACCGTAGTGTACAGAACGCGCAGCAGGCTCTGACTGGCACTCGACCTTAACAGGAGATCGTCCAGATATCCCAAGACCGCAATGCCCTGTGCCCGCAACAGGCCCAGAACAGGCGCCAACACTTTTGTCTCGCTTCGGCACCAAGGGTTTTTACCAAAGGGAAACACAAACTGATAATGATCCTCCGCGATAGCAAACCGGAGGTACCTCTGATGACCCTCGAAAATGGGGATGTGTAGATACGCATCCTTCAGGTCGATAGAGGCCAGGAATTCTCCCGGACTCAGGGAGGCCACCACCGAGCGGAGTGATTCCATGCTGAACTTTCGAAGACGCACAAAGCGGTTCAGAGCTTTCAAGTCCAGAATCGGACGCACTTTGCCCTCCTTTCTGGGCACAGTGAACAGATTCGAGTAAAACCCCCGAAACCTGTCCCGATGAGGCACCAGGACGATTACCCCCTGAGCGAGGAGATCCTGTACCGCTTGATGCAGGTCCTGTAACCGCCCTGGGGTCAAATGAAGATTTGAGGGAAAGAATCTGTCTGCCGGCCGTAAAAGAAATTCGATCTTGTACCCTGATCGAATGATTTCCTGAACCCACCTGTCCAGAACTCGGAGCAGCCAAGGTTGGAGGAAACCGCGCAAACGTCCCCCCACCCCTGAAATGGGTGAGGGCGCCCCTTCAGGCAGAGGCGGACTGAGCCGCCGCACCAGCTTGGCCGGATTTTTGTTTGCCGGCCCAGGGCTTTCTCTGGCCTCCCTGGCCCTTGAAGGGTTTCCCCTTGTACTGTGCGCCTTGAAGGCACGAAAGGACCCCTGATTAGGTTTAAAGGCGGGACCCTGCTTGCCGCGGAAAAACTTGCCCTTAGGATTCTGGGGCAGCAGAGTGCTCTTGCCCCCAGTGACTCCCTTAACCAATTCATCCAGGGATTCACCAAAAAGGCGAGACCCCGCATAGGGAATATCAGCCACCGTCTTTCTAGATTTCTGGTCAGCCGACCCGCTCTTCAACCATATAAGTCGACGGTTAAGCACCGCAACATTGGACAGGCGCGCAGCCAATGGGGCCTCATTTAAGGCCGCATCGCACAAATACATGACCCCTTGATAAATCTGGTCCACCATCTCCACGTTAGTGGGGGGGGGGGGGCAGAATCAGCCACGAGAGTGCGTCTGAGCACCTTGGTCCAATCCGCCACAGCCTGAGCCGCCATGACAGAGGCGAATATAGGTTTTAGCATGGAACAATTGATGCATGGCAAGAGATTCCAGCCTCCTATCCGTAGGATCCCTAAATACCGGAGAATCTTCGGTGGGAACCAGAGTAGCCTTGTTCAATCTGGCTACAGTGTGATCCACTTGAGGAGCCACACACAGCGTGCAACCGTAGTAGACGCAAAAGGGTAGAGAAGTTGAAACCTTTTAGGCACCGTGAAGGTGTGTTTTAAATTGCGCCATTGCTAATTCACAGTGTGATGAAACTCAGCGGGGCAAGGAAAAACCTGCGCCGTCTTGCGGGTCCTGTGTGTACCAAAAGAGGACAAAATGCCCGGAGGATTGGGCTCATCCTCTAAATGTAGTGTTTCTTTAATGGCGTCCCAGGGGGGGGGATTTATTCACCCCTGTAACCTCCCGCTTCCCCCTCAGACTCTTGCGGGTCCTGAGAAGAGCGAGACCTTGAAAGGAGCACGCTACCTCCAGCAACCATGTCACATTCAGAATCAGAAGAAAAAGAAAACCTAGGGCTTTTTCTAGCAGCACGTTCAGTCATCAGCACATCCATTTTGGACACCAAAGTCGCCACTACAGCAGCCAAATTAGTCAGGGTAGAGGATTCAGAGGAACTTGAATCCCCCACCAAGGCTGGAGGGAATTTGCCGTCCTGGGATTCCATTGCAAAAAAGTTTTTTTTTTTAAGGTACTGGCCCTTTAAGCGCACCGCGGACCCCGCAGCACACCGCTACAAAGACTGTGGAACACAGACCCCCCCGCAGGGACAAACTGAAAGCCAAGAAGATTGCACAAGAGAGGAAAAGGACAGCAGAACAGAGCCCCACAAGTGTGTTACCACCGCAGTCGGTCGCTCCTGAGTGAAGGAAGGAAGTGATGTCACCGCCAGAGACATGGATGCCTATGTAAAGTAATGGGAGGCTTCGGCAAAATGGCCGCCATGTGCTCGGAATGATCGTTTGCCACACACAAGATGGCCCCGCAAGGCGCCAAAATACACTACATACAATGCTGTATAAGCGCCCACAGTGAAGTCAGACATGCTGCCCACACCTAAAATGGCGGACCGGCGGTTTTTAACCCTGCAGCGGTCACCGTACGTGTCTGTACCTCCAAGCACCCTAAAGTGACACAGGAAAGGGATCCCCCAAAACCCCACACAGCGCTGGCTGTGAGAGAAAAACCCCCCGCAGGGACCGGGATCAGGGAGCCCAAAAACGCACAGACATAGGGGACACCACAGACACACAGGACTGCCGACCCCAGACAGAGGCCCCACACAGAGTGTACTTACCTGTACCCGATGGCGTGGGGTGCCTCATATCGAACGGAGAACCGCCCACCCTCAGATGGCAGGGGAGTGCCGCCAGCCAAAAACGCAGGACACTAATAGTGTACGGACGAACTGTGGATGTGTCCGGTGAGGTAGCCACCTCACACGCAGCATCCCTGAGGACAGGGATGGGTCGTTTGCGAGGCACATAGCCTGCTAAACGCTCGATGGCGGGCTGGGATTCCATCTGACCCTCTGTCCTGGAGAGCCAGGACGGCCAGTCCGATTCCCAGCTCCGCAAACGCCGTCTTCATCCGAAGATCCGACTAACGCTGACAAAATAAGCTAGTAATGCAAAGAAAAAATGACATTTTCAGAAAATAAAATCATAAAATAGAAGAAGAAGGCTGAGACTGTAGCCCCAGCACAGGGAAGCCTATCTACTCCTGAACTAGGCAGAAGACAAACTGAGTTGGGATGGCTATTGCAGGGGGGTATTGGACCAGTGGGACAGCCCCCATGGGTGTGTGTCTATGTAAATGCTTTTGTTTTAACAAGTCTAATGCCTAGCTACAGCTAAGTAGAGGAAGTCAATAACCCATTGGTGAAGACTGTATGAGTGGGCGGCGACTGTCAGAGGACGTAAGAGAAAATAAGATTTTTTTTTTTCACCCATTGTAAAATCCTTTTATTGTATTCCATTTCCTTCTGGTAACTTCCATGCACTTGGTACTACTTTTTGTGGGTGGGGTTATCCTTTGCTGGCCAATGGGATTTTGTTGCCAGTATTAATTTCTTCTGTAGGTGGCAGCATTATCACACAGTCTTAGAAATCCTGTGTCCCTCAAAGGACTCCAAGAAAAAGTGTTACATTGCTGAATCCCAGACCCTGTGGAACAATGCCCAGCGGTATAAACAGCAGCATAGAGATAGCACGAAACATAAGACGAAAGTGCACGTTCTTTTGCCTTTGTTAGAAACCATGACTGTACAGATTGTGTACAAAGACTGGACAAATGAATACACAGTTCCAGTATCTGACCAAACTTAATAGACACACAGAGCGTACAGATTTTCTTAAACAAGCAACAGCAGTTAATGCAGATTAAATTGACATTTTTTGTCATGAAAGAAAAGCATGGTGTAATATTTTAGGTTTCTGTCCAGTCCATATAAAAAAATAAGATAAATAAGCACAAGTCTCGAGAGCATGGAGGAGATTCCAGGAGACATTTATTTACTCTAGAAGAGCTGGACAGGGCCGCAAAAGGTCCTTAACCCATCAGCAGGAACAGTATCTGCTCCTTTGTGCAAGGAGGAACAGGATGAGCACTGCCAGAGCACTACAAAATGCAGCAGGCCACTGGTGTGAATGTCTCTGACCAAACAATCAGAAACAGACTTCATGAGGGTGGCCTAAGGGCCCAACGTCCTCTAGTGGCCCCACGCTCGCCTGAACTAAATCCAATAGAACACCTCTGGGACATTACATTTTGGTCCATCTGACACCACTAGGATGCACCTCAGTATGTTTAGCTCAGTAATGCCCTGTTCCAGATCTAGGAGGAAATACCACAGGACACCATCTGTTGTCTTAAAAGGAGCATGCCCCGACGTTGTCAGGTATGCATACAAGCACATGGGGGCCATACAAATTACTGAGTACCATTGTGAGTTGCTGCAATGAAATTTCAGCAAAATGGACCAGTCTGCTGCATCATTTTTTCCTGTTGATTTTCGGGGAGGGGGGGGGGGGGCTTTAATTCAGCCCTCTGATCATTTTCATTTCAATGAAACAATGTGGCATCCTTTAATTCCTAACACATTACCCAATCCATATTAGTATAGATATCCAGCATTAAATTTTTCCCAATTTAGATTTGATGTTTTTTCAAAGTGTTCCTTTAATTTTTTTGAGCAGTGTATTTATTTCACACACACATGAATCAGCCATAGAATTATGACCACCAACCTAATAGTGAGAAGGTCCTCTTTTGCCGCAAAAACAGCAGTGACCTGTTGAGGCATGAACTCCATTAGACCTCTGAAGGGTTCTGCTGTATCAAGCACCAAGCAGTCGGTAGCAGATACTTTAAGTCCTGCAAAGTTGTGAGATGGGAAATCTGTGGTTCGGGCTGGTTTCTTTAGCATTCCAAATATGCATGACTTGATTGAGATCTGGGAAATATGGAGGCCAAGTTAACACCTCAAGGACATAAAAAAGATTGGGACAACTAGAAAAAAAAGAGGGTGTTGCCCAAAAAAGCGCCATTGATGAGAGTAACAGGGGTATAGCAATAAATGGGTCAGCAAAAATGACACACAAACCTGTTCCTAATGAAAAAGGTATCAACTTTATTGATTCAAATAACAGGACAGACGGTTCTCTAGTGTATAATTAAAAAACCTTCCACCTCACCCCAAAAAATACCACGTGGTAATTAAAAACAACACATATACTGTTGGCAAACTGCAGCCACCTGAAGAGCAATATGAAAAGTCACACAATGGAATAATTCACAAATTATATGACATAAATGACGTTTCAAAATCGAATGAACCAAAAGTAAGGGGAAAAAGCTCAATTGAGGGCAGCCACCCTGTATCAAGCCAGAAAAATGGTCAACGCACAGATTCCAATGATTGGGACAACTAGAAAAGAGGGTGTTGCCCAAAAAAGCGCCATTGATGAGAGTAAAGCCCCGTACACACGTGCAGATTGTCGGCCGAACGATCGGCCGTCTTTTGTCCCCGGGCTGTCGTGTCCGCTGAAAAGTGCAAAAGACTGCACACGAATTTTGTCCGCCAACAACAGCTGACTGCAGAAGTGATGTCATGTAATGGTTAACTTTCCTGTGTTTTTTCTTTTCTGAGCATGCCCAGTCTTGCAAATCTGCTGTCTGTTGGCCGAAATCTGTACTGACTGGCGAACAATCGGCCGTTCTGGTGTCGGCATACAAAAATTTTAATGCTTGCACGACAGATTCTGTTAGGGCGAAAGTGCGCTGTCGGCTGTCGGAAGCATCATACTAACAAGCCTAAAATCGGCCGTCGGCCGAATCTTTTCGGCCGACAATCTGCACGTGTGTACGGGCCTTAACATTATTGATTGTTTTTGTATTTTTGCTCCTCACTATTCCGACAGTGCCGTCCACCTATACACGTTGGTTTGGGCTCCTGGATCAGTGTGTTTGCAGTCACCTGTGTGTCGACAATTTTTCTGGCTTGATACAGGGTGGCTACCCTCAATCAAGCTTTTTCCCCTTACTTTTGGTTCATTTGATTTTGAACCGTCATTTATGTCATATAATTTGTGAATTATTCCATTGTGTGATTTTCATATTGCTCTTCAGGTGGCTGCAGTTTACCAACAGTATATGTGTTGTTTTTAATTACCACGTGGTATTTTTTAGTGGTGAGGTGGAAGGTTTTTTAATTTTACACTAGAACCGTCTGTCCTGTTATTTGAATCAATAAAGTTGATACCTTTTTTATTAGGAACAGGTTTGTGTGTCATTTTTGCTGACCCATTTATTGCTATACCCGTTACTCTCATCAATGGCACTTTTTTGGGCAACGCCCTCTTTTCTAGTTGTCCCAATCTTTTTTATATGCTGTAGTTTTTGTCATTCGAGTTCTGCTCATCGTTGAGCGAGTGGGTACTTTATTTTATATATTTATTCAATTTCATAAATTTTTCATCATTTGCACATTTTCTTTCTCTGTTTGTTGTTACTAACACCTCAAGGACACCTTCATCCATTGTTCAGTGGTCCAGATCTGATGCTCTCGTGTCCACAGTAGGTGCTTGTTGCTGTGGACACAGGGCAGCAAGGACACCCTGACCTGTCTGCTGCTACGCAGCCCAATACGCAACAAACTGTGATTCACTGTGTGTTCTAACACCATTCTATTGGAACCAGCATTAACTTTTTCAGCAATTTGAGCTTCAATAACTCTTCTATTGAATCAGACTGCACAAGCCATCCTTCTCTTCCTTGGGCCACTTTTGGTAGGCCCTGACAATTGCAGAATGGAACCATCCCACAAGATCTGCAGTTTTGGAGTTGCTCTCATCTAGCCATTACAATTTAGCCTTTGTCAAAGTCACTTAAATTCCTATGCTTGCCCATTTTTTCTGCTTTTAACACATCAACTTTAGGGACAACATCTTCATTTGCTACTTAATATACCATTGTAACACGATAATCAAGGTTATTCACTTTACCCATCAAGTGGTCATAATATAATGGCTTATTGGTGTGTATGAGGACAGGCTCGACTGGTAGTTGCAGTGGTAAACCATGGACAAACCATTTAAGCCAGTTTGTCCTGCACTTTTAGTCAGAAAGTCTAATGCAAGAGACAAACAAATCTGCCTGTCTAGCAACCAGTATGGTGCCCTAAATTTACACATATAAACACTTTCTGACGAGGACTGACGAATGTACTACTGTATTTCTAGCTGACTGCTATTTGATAAAACCTCAAATTTCAGATCATCTTCAGATCAATCAAAAATAAAGGAAAAAATGGTCATCCGAACAGCAAGATTTAACTGCATGTTACTATTTAATATTGCTTAGTCTAACTTTTCTTGTCCTCATGGACTTTAGCACTCCAGGCCTATTTTTTATCAACTGCTTCTTAAAAAAGTTTGCAAAAACCATATTAAAGAGAACAGCTGGAAATAACAATGCCCAATATCAATATTGGTTTTCCTCCAATGACTTCCTAAATGCAGTAGAGAATATAGCCTAGTCAAGAAGGAAGGCACTGCCACACAATAGTTATGGAAGGACACACATCAATATAAAACTCCCCTGGCAAAAGGCCCCAGATCAACATAAGGAACTACTCAGGCACATGAGAATACGTGTTTGTGTGAAAAGAGACACCCTTTTTAACAATATTTAGGTTTATAAACTGAAGTAGCAAATTTTACCTTGAAGATCTTTTTTCAACTTTCGTAACTCTTTGTCTATGTCCTCAAATTTAACCTGTGCTGCTTGGAAGAAATCCTGAGGTTCCGGCAACGGAAATATACTCTTGTCTGTACCTGCATCCTACAACAGATATATGTTTCAAAACAAAAAACAATAGGTCAGTGCTTCTATTAATTATTAAATAGTATTATATATAGTATACTACATGAGACTAAATGGTATTGGTTATAGGATAATTATTGTGACCTGAATAATTATTGTGACCTGAAAAAGTAAAACAAAAAAAGACGGGGAGGGGGGAATTTTGTGAACTCACGTTGTCAAAATGTCGAAGATAATATCGAACAACATAATCGACTAGACTAACACCATTGTCCTAAAAGGAAGAAAAAAAAACATAAGAAAAATCAGACGTTACTATGAAATCGGCAAGGTTCTCACCATTATCCTAAAGGAAGAAGAAAAAATAAATAAAAAATCAGACATGTGGATTATAAAATCGGCAAGGTTTCCAAAAAAAAACACAGCAGGTCTACCTTTTTTTTAGTAAATGGCCTAACATTTTACTAATACTTAAAGTGATTGTAAAGTCTCGTTTTAAAAAACAAAAACATGCTATACTTACCTCTCCTCTGTGCAGTTGGTTTTGCACAGGGCAGCCTGGATCCTACTCTTCCCGGGTCCCTCGTTGCTGCTCCTGGCCCCTCCCTCCTATTGTGTGCCCCCACAGCAAGCATTCAGATAAACAACCTTCTACCTCTACAACTCCTTTAAAGTGAATCTGGCATAGGCTGGAAACCACCAAGGCCATATTGAAGACCTCAGGGGTGTGCTACTGTCACACTTTCCTGTTTCATTTTGGAGCACTGGGTATCTTCTCTGTGTGCAGCTTTTTTTAATAATTCAACATACAGCGAATCTAAAACCGTATAGATAAATCTACAACACTAGCAGCGCTAATGAACAAATTCTGCTAATGACAATATTAAGGTCACTCCTGCATGGGAAAATTGATGACAGAGTCTGAAGTTTGAATCCCAAACAGTTCCAGTGAGTAACAGTCCAAAAAAACACAGGGAAAAGGGTGTGAAGGATCTCTCAAATCCACCAAGCTTCCACCAATCACCGGTGCTCCCCCCTCTCTCTGGACACTCACCAGATGTTCGATCAAAACTCTCCCTCAGAGGATGCACCAATCCACCAATATGTGACTTCAAACTTATAGGATCGAAGTGCCATGTGACAACTTAAAAGCCTTCATAAAACACTCCATTCATGGTATCATGTAAATAAATAAAGTGGGGGCACATAGTGTAATTCCGCAACTTTAATGGAACAAAAAAAAACACACTAGCCCCTCTCCCCTCAAGGTTTCTACTTACAGAAATACATTGGAAAGAAGGCATTCAGTAAAGGTATGCACGCTCTGTGACCACCGCTGCATCGGTCCCATGTCCCCCAGGTACCTGTAGCGTGGCCAAGCGTGGCATCAATGATCAGGCAACCGCGCACACACGCCCTGACGCGTTTTGTCGTTTTTAGGATTTACCTATATTTATTTATATATTTATTAATTGCTGGAGCATTAAATATATTTTATATTTTTATCCAATATCGAGTGTTCCTATCTGCTAATATAAATTTAGATTATTATCAATTCTTCGTGATTAGCCAATTGATGTGGTTTTATGTTTACAATAACATGTGTTTGATTTTATGTATTTATGACCAAGTTTAATATAACTTGTATATATGTACAATGACAGGCATTTGGATAAACGTATGGATGCCGTACATAAGTGTCATAAGTTAATATGGGCCATATATTCGCAACCCGTTTTGCTGTTCGAGCCTTTTCCAATGTGTTTTGACCCGGAGGAAGGGCCGGAAGTTTAGAGTATGGGGTATGTGCGGCTTTAGCTTCCGGGCGGAAGTTCTATCACAGGCGCTGACATCTGGAGAACGGAAGTCAGCGTGATCCATTCACTTCCAGGTTAACGGCGAGTGGGCTTAGTGCACCTGCGCCTTAGTGTGCCTGCGCCGTGAGGTATACAAATTACTGAATGCCTCCATTCCAATGTATTTCTGTAAGTAGAAACCTTGAGGGGAGAGGGGCTAGTGTGTTTTAACTTGTTCCATTAAAGTTGCGGAATTACACTATGTGCCCCCACTTTATTTACATGATACCATGAATGGAGTGTTTTATGAAGGCTTTTAAGTGTCACATGGAACTTCGATCCTATAAGTTTGAAGCCACATTTTGGTGGATTGGTGCATCCTCTGAGGGAGAGTTTTGATCGAACATCTGGTGAGTGTCCAGAGAGAGGGGGGAGCACCGGTGATTGGTGGAAGCTTGGTGGATTTGAGAGATCCTTCACACCCTTTTCCCTGTGTTTTTTTGGACTGTTACTCACTGGAACTGTTTGGGATTCAAACTTCAGACTCTGTCATCAATTTTCCCATGCAGGAGTGACCTTAATATTGTCATTAGCAGAATTTGTTCATTAGCGCTGCTAGTGTTGTAGATGTATCTATATGGTTTTAGATTCTCTATTACACCTTTGTCATGCTTTCTATATTATAGCAGCTGCTTAGACCCATCTAGGGTTTCTTGTTTATACACAGTTTTATCTCTGGCAAAAAAATGGAGCACAGGGCGAGTGAGTTTTTTGCATTTGTTGCCTTGGTGTGCATTTTCTTCACTCTCTTTCAATACAGCCATTAATGTCTAAACCGCTGGCAACAAAAAAGTGAGTACACTCCTAAGTGAAAATGCCCAAATTGGGCCCAATTAGCCATTTTCCCTCTCCAGTGTCATGTGACTCGTTAGTGTTACAAGGTCTCAGGTGTGAATGGGGAGCAGGTGTGTTAACGCTCTCACTCTCTCATACTGGTCACTGAAATTCAACATGGCACCTCATGGCAAAGAACTCTGAGGATCTGAAAAAAAGAATTGTTTCTCTACATAAAGATGGCCTAGGCTATAAGAAGATTGCCAAGGCCCTGAACTGCAGCACGGTGGCCAAGACCATACAGTGGTTTAACAGGACAGGTTCCACTCACAACAGGTCTTGCCAAGGTCAACCAAAGAAGTTGAGTGCACTTGGTCAGCGTCATATCCAGAGGTTATCTTTGGGAAATAGACGTAGGAGTGCTGCCAGCATTGCTGCAGAGGTTGAATGGGGTAGGGGTCAGCCTGTCAGTGCTCAGACCATATGCCGCACACTGCATCAAACTGGTCTGCATGGCTGTCGTCCCAGACTAAGGACATGGATTACTGGAACCATGTCATGTGGTCTGATGAGACTAAGATAAACTTATTTGGTTCACAGCGTGTGTGGCGGCAACCAGGTGTGGAGTACAAAGACAAGTGTGTCCTGCCTACAGTCAAGCATTGTGGTGGGAGTGTCATTATCTGGGGCTGCATGAGTGCTGCCGGCACTAGGGAGCTATAGTTCATTGAGGGAACCATTAATGCCAACATGTACTGTGACATACTGAAGCAGAGCATGATCCCCTCCTTTCGGAGACTGGGCCGCAGGGCAGTATTCCAACAGGATAACAACCCCAAACACATCTCCAAGACCACCATTACCTTGCTAAAGAAGCTGAGGGTAAAGGTTATGGACTGGCCAAGCATGTCTCCAAGACCTAAACTCTATTGAGCATCTGTGGGGCATCCTCAAACGAAAGGTGGAGGAACGCAAGGTCTCCAACATCCACCAGCTCAGTGATGTCATCTTGGAGGAGAGGAACAGAACTCTAGTGGCAACCTGTGAAGCTCTGGTAAACTCCATGCCCAAGAGGATTAAGGCAGTGCTGGAAAATAATAGTGGCCACACAAACTATTGACACTTTGGGCCCAATTTGGACATTTTAACTTAGGGGTGTACTCACTTTTTGTTGCTGGCAGTTAAGACATTAATGGCTGTATGTTGAGTTATTTTGAGGGGACAGCAAATTTACACTGTTATACAAGCTGTACACTCACTACTTTGCATTGTAGCAAAGTGTAATTTCTTCAGTGATGTCACATGAAATATTATAATAGGAGTGTTTGTCATATGGGCTGTTATGCAATTCTATTTGCTAGTGTGCAATCATTTGAAGGTGGATGCATAGAACCACTGGTCTATAATTAAAGAGTAAGTTCACTTTCGCAGGGAAAAAAAATAGCAAATAGAGAAAAAAATATAGCGTATACAATTGCGACACAAATCATATTGTATAAAAGAAAAGAAAAGGAGGCGCAAACACCTAGTGCATTACCCGTGGTACTGTTAAAATTGGTTTAATAAAAATGCTGAATGCATACTCACAAACATGAAGAATAAAAATCGTATTGCAAATTCCTGTCACCCATGTGTTGGACCATGTCCTGGAAATTGTGACCGCTAAAGCGTTTCGGGAGTCAAGCTCCCTTCCTCAGAGCTGGTCATGTCATAGCAGATTGAAGTTTATATAGAGAGTAGCTCAGTGTTCCTCTGCCTCTTCCCCTCCCATGCTCCTCCCTCCCCCCCGGGAAGGAGGGGGCGGGACCATCCAGTGTCAACAAAAATACTCCTGATGGGCCTATGTCTCAGTCCTCATATCTCTATGGCCTCCAATAACATGTTTCACACCTCTTACCACACATCTAATGGAGACTGTCACACAAGCACACAGCCACAGCCTGCACATGTCACAACAGATGCCAAAACAAATGCTACAACACAGGGAACCCCAAGGCTGGGAATACGGTCCAGGAGCAACACCTGGACAACGTGCACACAAATGTCTCACGCTGTCACACAAGTCCGTGTACACTCCAGACATGCCCCCTCCAACAGGACCTGCAGTGCATGCACAAAAAAAATTCCAACAAAAAGGATATGATAATCAAAGCATACTTACAGCATATACCAAATATAGGCAAGAATACACCGATGATAGGAAGCCTGAGAATTGTAGAACCAGTCGAGGATACAGGACAAGGGAGGACTATCAAGTATTTTTTTTGCACTAAATACAACCAAAAAGCGTTTGCCATAAAAAACATTTTGGAAAAACACTGGGGCATCCTAGAGAAAGATCCTTTACTGTCGGGGGCCATTTCAACTAAACCAAAAGTCATCTACCGTAGACCGAAAGACCTAAGGAGTGTCTTAGCACCGAGCCGTGTCAAACCCACTAGGAAGGAATTAGCACCAATGTGGAAAACCATTTTCGACCAAAAGGGTTCTTTTAGGTGCGGAGTTTCCAACTGCGGACTCTGCCAATACATGTGGCATAGGAAAAAGGAGGTCGCAGGGGTAGACGGACGAGTACATCAAACCAGACCAAACAAACCAAAGTTCATCAACTGTTCCACAGAGTTTGTGGTTTATGGTCTCGTCTGTCCCTGCGGACTCCTCTATGTAGGCCGCACTTCACGCACATTCAGAACACGATTTGGAGAACATAAGAGAAACATCCTCAAAGGTTTTGACAAGCATTCCCTTTCTTGTCACTTTCGGGATGTACATGATAAGAAATCGGTAGGTCTGAAAGCCTTTGGACTTGAGGCCATCACAGGTTATACAGATGTTGGCCTCAGATTTCAAAGATTGTGCAGTAGAGAAACGTACTGGATTCATCTTCTTGGCTCATTGGCCCCTAGGGGATTGAATGAGAGTTTGGATATAACAGCTGTTATACGCTGAGTATAGGGTCAGCCAGCCCCAGGAGCCCCATTAAGGAGAGTCATAGAGCCATGAGAGGTAGGGACCACCAGCAAACAAAGGGGGGAGGCAGGTTGCAGGCAAAGAAGAAACAAAGATATAAGGGCGAGGTTTTGTGGTCACCTTTACAGGTAGGAGCACCCATCCTACCAGATAGGCCATTGGTTATGAGGCTAGGGATGAAAATATTGGACGTACATGGTGCACCACACATTTTCTTCCATTTTCATTACTTCATTTTTATTTTTTCTATCTTTTTCATTGTACCATTTTAGTATATGAACTGTTGAACATGACACTGTCAGCAGTTGTGTGAAATAAGTGTATAGTAGACTCATCATTTAATGTGTCTAAAGGATGCATTTCATCAGGTATTTTATTAGGAGTTCGGCCATACATAGGCCATTTTAGATTTATATATATACATATCCACTTCCATACCGAGTCATAGTAATATGACGTCGGCATGGTGGTTGTACGGATCCGGGCGGGCGTCATATGACGTCCGCCAGCTCTAGCTGCTACTGCGCGCCCCCGGGGGCGCGCAGCGCGGCGATCGGGGGTGAGGCTCGTCCCTCGGACATAGCCCATCCCTGATCAAGGTAAACAGCCAATAGAAATTGGCTGTTTACCACGTGATCGGCTGTGTCAATCACAGCCGATCACATGAGCGGCTCCAGCACGAGCCGCTCGTTCTCTCTGCAATGCGCGCCCCCGGGGGCGCGCAGAGCAGCGATCGGGGACGAGGCTCGTCCCTCGGACAGAGTCGATCCCCGATCTAGGTAAAGAGCCAATGAAATTGGCTCTTTACCACGTGACCGACTGTGTCCAATCACAGCCGGTCACAAATGTCAACAGAGAACACGGTAACTAGCTGTCACCGTGTTCTCCTCCTCACACACTGATCCTGTGTGAGGAGGAGAGTGTGGTAACAGCTAGTTACCAATCATAGTGCACCCCAAACACACTGATTGCCCCCCCCCAATAAAGAGTACCTGTCACTAGCCCATCAAAGTACCCGAGTACCTGTCACCAGCCCATCAGGTACTCTGATGACAGGTACTCGGGTACTCTGATGACGGGTACTCGGGTACTCTGATGACGGGTACTCGGGTACTCTGATGACGGGTACTCGGGTACTCTGATGACAGGTACTCGGGTACTCTGATGACAGGTACTCGGGTACTCTGATGACAGGTACTCGGGTACTCTGATGACAGGTACTCGGGTACTCTGATGACAGGTACTCGGGTACTCTGATGACAGGTACTCGGGTACTCTGATGACAGGTACTCGGGTACTCTGATGACAGGTACTCGGGTACTCTGATGACAGGTACTCGGGTACTCTGATGACAGGTACTCGGGTACTCTGATGACAGGTACTCGGGTACTCTGATGACAGGTACCCGGGTACTCTGATGACAGGTACTCGGGTACTCTGATGACAGGTACTCGGGTACTCTGATGACAGGTACTTGGGTACTCTGATGACAGGTACTTGGGTACTCTGATGACAGGTACTCGTGTACTCTGATGACAGGTACTCGGGTACTCTGATGACGGATACTCGGGTACTTTGAGTACCTGTCAACGGAGTACCCGTCATCAGAGTACCTGAGTACCTGTCACTTACCCATCAGAGTACCCGAGTACCTTCCACCTGCTCATCAGAGTACCTGACGCCTGAAGTACCCGAGTACTTGCCGCCTGCTCATCAGTACCCATCACTACTCATCAGTACCTATCACGTATCAGTATCACCTATCAGTATCAGTACTACTCATCAGTACCTATCACCTGCCTGTCACCTGCCCATCAGAGTATCCGAGTACCTGTCACCTGCCTATCGGAGTACCCGAGTACCTGCCACCTGCTCATCAGTACCAGAGTACCTGTCACCTGCCCAACAAAGTACCCGAGTACCTGTCGCCCTTCATACAGCCACCATGTCTAAGTCCAAAAAGGTTTATATACGTCCTCCGTTTAAACCTAAATACCGGTGTTATGGCAGCAGATAGCTGCCATAACCCTGGTATTTTTTTAAACGGTGGACGGTTGGCTTTCCGATAAGGGTGGTCCCAGCGGCGGATTCGCCGTGGGATCACCCTTCTGGGATGGCGGAAGAGGTGCCCCCCCCCCTCCCGCCGCGTCCGGTCCTTTTCCCCGCTTACCGGACCCGCCGGCAGCGGGGAAAACGATCCGGTCCCGGATCCTCACAGACAGGATGTCGAGTGAGGGCAAGCTTGCCCTCACTTGACTCTATGGTCTTGGAGGACCGGAGCTACGGAAAATGTTGTTGCCTAGCAACCGGTTTAAAGGTCCTTTTTTTTTTTTTTCATTTTATATAATAATTTTTTTTTTTTTTTTTTTTCTTTCTATCTTTTAGTGTACTTGTGAGATCTGAGGACTTTTTGACCCCAGATCTCACAAAAAAGAGGTCCTGTCGTGCCTTTTTCTATTACAAGTAATGTTTACATTTCTTGTAATAGAAATAAAAATGATCCTTTTTTTTTTTTTTTTGTTAAACGGTGTAAAAATAAAAAATAATAAATAAAATAAATAGTAAAAAAAAAAAAAAAAAAAAAAAAATTAAAGCACCCTGTCCCCGTTAGCTCGCGCAGAAGCGACGCATACGGAAACCCCGCCCACATATGTAAACGGTGTTCAAACCACACATGTGAGGTATCGCCGCGATCGTTAGAGCAAGGGGAATAATTTGAGCCCTAGACCTCCTCTGTAACTCAAGGATGGCAACCTGTAGAAATTTTTAAATTGTCGCCTATGGGGATTTTTAAGTACCAAAGTTTGTCGCCATTCCGTGAGCGTGCGCAATTTTGAAACATGACATGTTGGGTATCTATTTACTCGGCGTAACATTATCTTTCACATTATGGAAAAAAATTGGGCTAACTTTACTGGTTTCTTATTTTTTAATTAAAAAAAGTGAATTTTTTCCAAAAAAATTGCGTTTGGAAGACCGCTGCGCAAATACGGTGTGATAAAAAATATTGCAATAATCTCCATTTTAATCTCTAGGGTCACTGCTAAAAAAAAATATATAATGTTTGGGGGTTCTAAGCAGTTTTCTAGCAAAACAACTGATTTTAGCTTGTAAACACCAAATGTCAAAAATAGGCCTAGGCAAGTGGCTAGGATGCATGATGGTGCTCCTTGGATGTTAGGCCCCTCTATATGGCTAGGCTGTGAAAAAGTCTCACACATGTGGTATTGCCATACTCAGGAGGAGTGGCAGAATGAATTTTGGGGTGTCATTTTTGCTGTGTACATGCTATGTGTTAGGAATATCCTATAAATTGACAACTTTGTGTAAAAAAAAAAAAGTTTTCATTTTTTTCCCACATTTTCCAAAAACCTGTGGAAAAAAATGACATGTTCAAAGGACCCATAATGCCTCATAGAATATACGTTGGGAGTGTTTTCTTTCCAAAATGGGGTCATTTTGTGGACTTTTCCATTGTATTGGTGCTCTAGGGCCTTGAAAAGTGTGATAGGTAGTAAGAAAGTTTTATGTGTATTTATGCTCCTAGAACGCCTGAAGGTGCTTCTTGGACGTGGAGTATCTTTTTGTGGCCAGGCTGTGTAAAAGTCTCACACATGTGGTATCGCCATACTCGGAAGGAGTAGCAGAATGTATTTTTGGGTGTAATTTTTGCTGTGTACATGCTATGTGTTAGAAATAGCTTATAAATTGACAACTTTGTGGGAAAAAAAAGAAAAAAAATTTTTTTTCTTCATTTTCCCAAGAATTGTGGGAAAAAATTACAACTTCAAAAAACCCACCATGCCTCTTACTAAATACCTTGGACTGTCTACTTTACAAAAAGGGGTCATTTGGGCGGTATTTGTACTGTCCTGACATTTCAGGGCCTCAAGAAAGGAGATAGGCAGTCAGTACTTCTGGTGTGATCAATTTTCAGTAATTGGTACCATAGCTTCTAGACTCAATAACTTTCACACAGACTAAATAATATACACTAATTTGGGTTAATTTTACCAGAGACATGTAGCAGTATACATTTTGGCCCAAATGTATGAAGAAAAATAAATTTTTTGCAAAATTTTATAATTGAAACTAAAAAAAAGTGTTTTTTTTTTCAAAATTTTTGCTCTTTTTTTGCATATATCACGAAAAAAAAAAACCCCAGTTGTGATCAAATACCACCAAAAGAAAGCTCTATTTGTGTGAAAAAAATGATAAAAAATTTGTTTGGTTACAGTGTAGCATGACTGAGCAATTGTCATTCAAAGTGTGAGAGTGCTGAAAGCTGAAAATTGGTCTGGGCAGGAAGGGTGTCAAACTGCTCTGTATGGAAGTGGTTAAATATTTATATATATATATATATATATATATATATATATATATTTTTACTATTGTATATCACATTGTATGTCTAAAGAGATGTTCACAGTAGCGAGTAGCATCAGGTTCCCATACCTTTGGAGATGCTGGGAATCCTGCACTCCAGTAGATCCATTAAGGAGGCCTTATAAGGAGGGATTGTCCAGTGTACAACGAAACTATTTTGGATGCGCAGTCTCATGTCCATTCTCTTATAAACACAATATAAACACATTTTTTCAAACTAATTAGTACTTCAAGTACACAAGTATATAGCACGGCCGTTTTTAAGTAACATCATTTACATACAGAGGGTAAATAGGGCCACTAACCAACATAGGACCCAATTTCAAACAGATGTGGCCCTTATTTTGGTACCTGGGACAATGATGTCTTGGGGGACACAACCGTTCGTATGGACAGGGCTGTCTAAGTTTCAACAAGTAATATGAGCAGTGCAGTTTTCAGTTTGACCGCTAGATGGCAGTGTATTTAACCAGGGCTCCAGTCGAGCCTGCATACACGTTTCCATGGATACGGTCGGGGGCGGGCCTCACATAGAGCTTCCGCCCCGCTCTACAGATGACGATGCAACACAGGTCCTGGAACGCAGAGGAGATGGCGTGCGTTCCGGGACCAGGAAGCTACAATCCCTCGAGGAAATCATGGCTTCTGAGGAGCCATGGCGCACTCCATCAGTTTTACCAGCTACATTCCGGCTTGAGAGGGCCCTGAGGATGAAGATGCGAGCGGCCAATAGTTGGACACTGCTATCGCTTCCAGTGCAATCGGACAGGAGTGTTCGCAGGGGAGTTCTGGTGAGTTGTGCATGCACTGCAGGTCCTGTTGGAGGGGGCATGTCTGGAGTGTACACGGACTTGTGTGACAGCGTGAGACATTTGTGTGCACGTTGTCCAGGTGTTGCTCCTGGACCGTATTCCCAGCCTTGTGGTCCCCTGTGTTGTAGCATTTGTTTTGGCATCTGTTGTGACATGTGCAGGCTGTGGCTGTGTGCTTGTGTGACAGTCTCCATTAGATGTGTGGTAAGAGGTGTGAAACATGTTATTGGAGGCCATAGAGATATGAGGACTGAGACATAGGCCCATCAGGAGTATTTTTGTTGACACTGGATGGTCCCGCCCCCTCCTTCCCGGGGGGGGAGGGAGGAGCATGGGAGGGGAAGAGGCAGAGGAACACTGAGCTACTCTCTATATAAACTTCAATCTGCAATGACATGACCAGCTCTGAGGAAGGGAGCTTGACTCCCGAAACGCGTTAGCGGTCGCAATTTCCAGGACATGGTCCAACACATGGGTGACGGGAATTTGCAATACGATTTTTATTCTTCATGTTTGTGAGTATGCATTCAGCATTTTTATTAAACCAATTTTAACAGTACCACGGGTAATGCACTAGGTGTTTGCGCCTCCTTTTCTTTTCTTTTATGCATCCGTTTGGAGTTCCCTGCCTGAGGAGAGCAGCACGCCAGTCTTCCCCTTCGGAGTGAGCGCTTGGCTGATTATTTGTTTGTACAAATCATATTGTAATTGAATGTTATTAAAAATGACCTTTCCTTTTTAAATCAGCAGCTGTTGTAATTTTGTGAAAATGCAATATGGCTACCTGGAACTGTTCTGTACACAGAATGTGTACTGACCACACCCCAAAAACATAATTTCCTGCTTGTGTGATTGGCTCACCAATCTTCCCAGAAGTCTGCCTAAGGGTCCTTTCACATGAGCGATCCGATTGTCAGTTTTTTTGGCGGATCTGATCGGATCCCCCATGCATCCCTATGGGGCAGCGGATGTCAGCGGAAACATGTCCGCTGACCCCGCTGCCATCCTCATCCGATACGTGAAATCCGGACAGATGGAAACCCTATTTTCCATCCGTCCAGGGGATCGGATGAGAGCGGACAGGCGGTCCGCTCTCATCCGATTCCCCCATAGAGAGCAGCGGGGTTCTGACACCTCCCTCTCCGCACACAGAGCGGAGAGGGAGCTGTCACCTGCCTGCTCAGCGGGGATCTGTGGATCAATCCCCCACTGAGCAGCATGGATCCACCTAGGAGGCGGACCGTGTGAAAGAAGCCTAAGATACAAGTCAGATTTCTGGCATCCCCTGCAACAAAAATATAATTTTTGGTGGGAAACTCCCAATAGGAACACGTCTAAGGGATACATGACCAGCAGTTTTCCTCATTAGAGCCCTGCAGCTGCCACAGTTGACAGATAATTAGGAAACCACTCCCATTTGACCCACTCGGCACAGAGGCACACAGGAACAAACAATGATTTCTTCAGAACAACAAAAGGTAGGAATCTGCAACAAAGTTTGTTAAAATCCTTGTAATATACAGAGATCACCCAGAGGGGAAGTAGAGTTAAGCTTTAAAGCACTTTGAGGCCTGTATTGTAGGACATTAGGAAATTAAGTTATTTAGTCTAATACAGGCAGTAAGCACAGTAAAGAGAATATTTATCTCTTTAAGAAAGACATTTCTGAAGACAAATTTTTGAAAAACAAGGATTACGTAGAGAGATTTGAGTCAAACACTTTATGTATATCTAAAAACAAATACTGCCTTAGAGGAGTGGTGGGAGTGACAGAGCTGGAGATAGGTAAACCAATGAAGTTCACTATAAAAAGGCCTCATAATAGCGTAATTCGTGGCTCGTAAGATTTGGTTCATGTCACAGATTATAGGTATAGCGAATAAGAGTTCTGGCTTAGCCATTTTTGTCACTAGATTCAAGAATATGTTGTGCTTGGTAAAAGAATTTGCGTCTCAATCTTTACACATACACTTAATGTGGTTGTTTAATGTGGTTGTAAAAGGTAAAAACTGGATTTTTGTTTTACTATAAAATCCATTTCTCTGAGGTTCACTGACTGACACAGCTGCATGTCTTCTAGACCATTGGGCTTTATGCTGCTCTCTCTAGGAGTAGGACTAGGCGGAAACCTTTTTGGTTATGCCCCTGAGGCAGTCCCAGAGGGCATACCACTACTTCCTGCTATAGGACTTCCAGTTTGTAACAAGCAGTGTCAGAACACCACATAAGCCAACAGAGGGGCGGATGCTGTATCCGCCAGTGAACCTCAGAGAAAAGGATTTTACGGTAAGACAAAAATCCAGTTTTCTCTTTCGTTCACTGATGGACACAGCTCCATGTCTTCTGGACCATTCGGAATGTCCCAATGCAGTATCAATATGAGGGGTGGGAAAACACAGCAATACATATAATTCCCAACAAGGCTAAACATTGCCAACCAGGTAAAAACAGGAGCTCAATTAGTAACAACTAAAGCTCACCACCAGGAAAAAAATTACACCCTCAAGAAGAGGAAGCCTCTGCAACCGCAGCCTGCAAAACTTTGTGGCCAAACGCCGGATCCAAAAATGCAAGTACATCCATCTTATAAAACTTCGTGAATGTGTGTACAGATGACCATGTAGCCGCCTTGCACACCTGAACCACTGACGCCCGATGACGGAAGGCCCAGGAGGCATTAAGAGACATCGTAGAATGCAATTTAACAGGGAAAGGAGGAACCTGACTCTTAATAGAATAGGCCTGCACCACCGTCTTTCTGATCCACTTGGAAATGGTCACAGCAGATGCAGCCTGCCCCTTACAACTTCCATCCGTAAGAACAAAGAATCTGATTTTCAAATCGGTTCAGTCACTGCCAGGTACACCCGAATTGCCCTGACCACATCCAAGGAGTGTAAAGCAATTTCCTTAGGCCGTTTCGGCTTAGGACATAAGAAAGGTAACACAATATCTTCATTCAAATGAAACCTCGGGACAACCTTAGGAAGGAACGCCTGATTGGGTTGCAACACCACCTTGTCCCTATGAATCACCAGGAAAGGTGACCAACGCAGCCAACTCCGACACCCTACGTGCAGGTGTAACAGCGACTAAGGAGGCCACCTTCTGCGACAGAGTGAGCAGAGGAAGTTCTCGAATATTTTCAAATGGAGGCTTTTGAAGCACTGACAGTACCTAATTGAGATACCACTGAGGCACCAGGGATCGCACCGGCGGAGCCAGATGGCGAACTCCCTACACGAAAGTGGGAACCAAGGACTTCCCCACCAACGGCCTTTGGAAAAATATGGCAAAAGCGGAAATCTGGCCCTTGATGCCCAGAGCCAAACGCTGATCTACACCTAGCTGTAGAAACTCCAACAGGCGAGACACAGAAAAGGAACGGGGAGAAACCACCTGAGACTCACACCAAGTAATGTACACCTTCCAAACTCAATGATAAACCTTCCTGGAAGTAGATTTCCTAGCTTTCAATAGCATACAAATCACTGACTCAGACAGTCCTCTGTCCTTCAGCACCTGGCTTTCAATAGCCAGGCCGTTAAAGCCAATGACTGTAAAGCAGGATGGAAGATTGATCCCTGAGACAGAAGATCTTCTCTGAGAGGAAGTTTCCAAGGGACCTCCGCTACCAGCCTTACCAGGCCTGTGTACCAAAACTGGCGAGGCCAGTCTGGTGCCACCAGAACGACTGGAATCCCTTCTACCTCGATTCTGCATAGCAGTCCCTAAGGAAAAGCATAAATCAGACAATACTGACCCCAAGGGGCCACCAGGGCATCTGCAACGTTGGCCAGAGGATCCCGAGACCTTAACACGAACCTCTGCACCTTCCTTTTGAGACGGGAGGCCAGCAGGTCCACATCAGGGGTCCCCCACCGAAGGCACAGTTGATGAAACACCTCCGGGTGAAGAGACCATTCTCCTTAATTCAACGTCTGCCGAATGATATAGTCCACTTATCAATTCTCTACTTCCAAAATGTGCACAGCAGAGAAAGCCGGAACATATAGTTCTGCCCACCTCAATATACCAGCCACTTCCCGGGCCGCCAAGGCACTCTTTGTGTCCCCTTGATATTTTAACGTATGCCACAGCCGTAGCATTGTCCAATTGTATCCGCACAGGGCATCCCTGTAGACCATCCATCCAATGAGACAAAGTCTGATCGCCCGAATCTCCAGGATGTTGATCGGCAGCATGGACTGTTCTCAAGTCCAAACACCTTGGACCGAGTACACTCCCAAGACACCTCCCCATCCGGACAGACTGTCATCCGTGGTGATCACAGTCCAATAAAGGGGATAAAAAGGATTTTCCCAGACAAAAGGATGGGGAGTGGAGCCACCATAGCAGAGACTCCCTTGAACTCCGACTCAACCGGATCAAATTGTCCAAAGACAGCAGATCCTTGATCTATTTGGACAGAATCTCCCTTTGCAGAGGTCTGGTATGGAACTGCGCAAACAGAACCGCCTCGAAGGTGGAAACCATCAAACCCAGCACTTGCATGCAAGTCCTGAGCGACGACCGATGGTTGGACAAATCGAGCCGAACCACATCCTGTAACTTCAGAAGTTTCGCCTGAGGAAGAAACAACTGACCTAACGCTAAGTCCAGCGTCAGACCCAAGTAGTCCAACTTGGTGGATGGAGTCAGTGCCGATTTCTGAAAATGTTGTGTCCATCCAAACTCCTGTAGAGTTTTCACAGTAATGTCCAAGTCGGCTTCTAGAGCCGAGGAAGTTTCTGCACGCTGAAGCAGATCGTCCAGGTAACCCAGTACCGCGATCCCCTTCTGTCAAAGCAAGGCCAGAAATAGGGCAAAAACCTTTGTGAACACCCGAGGAGCTGAGGCGAGACCAAAAGGTAATGCCACAAATTGATAATGCTCCTCGCCCATGGCAAAACGAAAAAAAACCGCTGATGCCCGACATATATTGGAGTATGAAGGTAAGCGTCCTTGAGATCGAAAGAAGCCAAAAGATTTCCTTGATTTAATAAAGCTACTACTGACTCCATCCGAAATTTCTAAACCAGCAAAAAGTGGTTCAGAGCCTTAAGATCCAAGATTGGACAAATCTTGCCTTCCTTCCTGGGAACTGTAAAAAGATCTGAATAAAATCCTTGAAAATGCTCCGATTCTGGAACCGGCACAAAAACTCCTTGTGCTAACAGGTCCTGCGCTGCCCCCTAAAAGCCCTGTAGCCGCTTGTGAGACAGGCGTAAGTTGGAAGGAAAGAACCTGGCCAGAGGCAAGGACCAAAACTTGATCTTTTAACTCAGGGGTTCTCATACTACGGCCCGCGGGCCGCATCTGGCCCGCCAGGGTCCTGAACCCGGCCCCCTCGGCAATTGCAGAACTTAGTTGGGCTGCTGGGCAGGGTGGAGATTTCCACGGCCGCTGTCTGCTGCCATTTTTTTTTTTCCTGTGTGCAGGAAGTCGGCTACAGCAGCCGCCAATTGGCTGTTTTACTCCAGCGCTGCATTCTGGGAGTTGTAGTCCCGACCACGCTCAAGTTCCTTGTGGCGGTGGCTGTGTAGAACAGAGCAGGGGTGCACGGCAGGAAACTACAACTCCCAGACTCAGAGACTTTGAAGGCAGGAAGAGGCAGGGGCACACGGCACGGCGCGGAATACAACGGAGCTCGCCGCTGGATGGCTGCAACAGTGCAGTCTGAAGTTTTTACAGCTTACTTTGGAACGGAGGCAGGGAGAGCCAGCCTGCCAGGGCTTGAAGTGGTCATCACCCCCAGGAGGCCGAGCAAGAACCTGCTGAGCTGTCATCAGCATCGCTGAGGTGAGACACCCTGACACCCTCAGCTGACCCCCACATCCCATCTCACCCCCCCCCCCACATACACCCCATTTATCCTGTGCCCTGCCCACCCAGTCACCTCAAAACAGGAAATAGCCCCCAACACTGTCTGGCTGTCAGGTCCTGTGCTGGCCATGGCCTGCTGGTCCTGCTGCATGCTGACCATGGCCTGCTGGGTGCTGGCCATGGCCTGCTGGTTGCTGGCCATGGCCTGCTGGGTGCTGGCCATGGCCTGCTGGTCCTGCTGGGTGCTGGCCATGGCCTGCTGGTCCTGCTGGGTGCTGGCCATGGCCTGCTGGTCTTGCTGGTCGTGCTGGTCATGGCCTGCTGGTCCTGCTGGAAGCTGGCCATGGCCTATGGGTCCTGCTGGGAGCTGGCCATGGCCTATGGGTCCTGCTGGCCACTGAGTCCTGCTGGCCTGCAGATCCTGCTGGGTGCTGGCCATGGCCTGCTGGTTGCTGGCCATGGCCTGCTGGGTGCTGGCCATGGCCTGCTGGTCCTGCTGGGTGCTGGCCATGGCCTGCTGGTCTTGCTGGGTGCTGGCCATGGCCTGCTGGTCCTGCTGGGTGCTGGCCATGGCCTGCTGGTCCTGCTGGGTGCTGGCCATGGCCTGCTGGTCGTGCTGGTCATGGCCTGCTGGTCCTGCTGGAAGCTGGCCATGGCCTATGGGTCCTGCTGGGAGCTGGCCATGGCCTATGGGTCCTGCTGGCCACTGAGTCCTGCTGGCCTGCAGATCCTGCTGGGAGCTGGCCATGGCCAGTTTCCTGCAGGACCCACAGGCCATGGCTAGCTCCCAGCAAAACTTACAGGCCAGCGGCCTGCAGGACCAACAGCGATGGGCACTGGTGGGGCTGCATTGATGGGCACTGATGAGGCTGAGCTAATGGGCACTTGTCAGGCTGCACTGGTGAGGCTCTATTGATGGGCACTGATCCATCTGCATTAAGGAACACTGCTGAGGCTGCATTGATGGGCACTAATGAGGCTGATCTGATGGGCACTGGTGACGCTGCATTGATCCTTAGATCTCAGGGGTTCATGCTGGGACTTGAAGTCCATTACTTTTGGGAGGTATGAACTTCCTAAAAGTGAAGGACTGCAAGTTCCAGCATGAACCCCTCTGATCGGAGGACGTGACAATCCCTCCTAACTAGTGAAGGACTACAAGTCCCAACATGACCCCCTGAAATTTAAGAATGTGACCCCCCCCAAAAGTGAAGGACTACTAGTCCCAGTATGAGCCCCTCAGAGCTGAGGAAATGACAGCCCCCCAACTAGTGAAGGGCTATAAGTCCCAGCATGAGCCCCAGAGATTTAAGAATGTGATCCCTTGGAGCTCGTGGGTTCATGCTGGAACTTGTAGTCATTCACTAGTTGAGGGGGGGGCGTGTCAGGTCTTCAGATCTGAAGGGTTCATACAGAGACTTGTCTGCACTGCTTGCACTTTAGTTCCTGAGGCTATGGTTTTAAATAATAGTACTGTTTTTTGTGCACTACAAATAAAATATGTGCATAGGAATTAGTTCATATTTTTTTCAAACTATAGTCCGGCCCCCAACAGTGTCTGAGGGACAGTGAACTGGCCCCCTGTTTAAAAAGTTTGAGGACCCCTGTTTTAACTGAACCGAATCAAGTCGTGAACCCATCTGTCCTAAATGAGCAAGCTCTCTGAAAAAAACCCCAAAACGTCCCCCCACCCTAGATGCGGGTGAGGGCGCCCCTTCAGGCTGGTGAAGGCTTGTCTGCGGAACCAGAAGTGCCCACTTTGGACTTACTATTCCAGGGTCTCTTGGAGCATCCCATGATTACTCCCTTCCAGATCCTGGTGTAAAATCTTTGCCCATTCTGCTAAGGTCTGAGATGATAGCAAACACCAGTCTCAAAATTGATCCAGCCACAGTGAAAAGGTAATGGAACAGTGGAACCGTAAGTTTCTTCAGGAGTGACTCCTCAAAGGGTTTCTTCAGGAGAGACTCCTCAAAGGGATCTCTCCTAGCGAAACGCTTAGGTAATCCAACCATGCGTTTCGTGGTACCCCACTGACTAGTGACAATCTCGTCAAAATAGGAAGGAAGGGGGAACACCTTAGTCACCTTGGAAGATTTGCGGCTGCCAAATTGCACCGGCCTCGCCGACTCAGCGTCTGCTGAGTCTTCCAATTTTATAGGTTCCTTCACTGACACAATTAAGGCCTCTACCAGCGCTTTTTCCATGTGCGGCTGTGGAGTACGACTCATCCTCACTATTATAGCACTCGGCGTGTGTGGACGCAGACCCAGTGGGCTGACTCTCATCTGCGGTGGCCAAATCCATCTCAGACTCTGAGGAGGCAGAGAATACAGGCGAAGGCAGGGGGTGCTTCTTGCTAGGCCTCCTTTGCAGGGCCATATCCACTTTAGATACAAGTGACTGCAAGGCTGCAGTCATGGCTGCCAGGGCAGACTGAGACCCAGAGGGTCCCGCAACTTTCAGGAGTGGGTCAGGTGGTGATATGCGCTCCAGAGTCTCCATGGTCAACAAAGGATTAATCGGAGCTGCAACGTGCATAAACTAGAATGAGTTTTTTTTTCCCCCAGAAAAACGGGGGACCCCTCCCCCTGTGCATACTGTAGCTGAAACCCCACAAGAATCAGTGCACCCATGGCACTGTATAAAGCAGAAGAAGGATCGTATACCCCCAGAGACTCGCCACACAGAGTTGGAGAGTGCCAGTCTGCCACACTGCGATGGAAAAGGAAGAGGAAGCGCAGACACTGACAAGAAAAATGGCCGCCGTTACTCTCTATAGGCAAACCAAAAACATGGCCACTGGACTACACAAACATGGCCACCGAAGCCGGGAATACAGAATCCCCAGCAAAATGGCGGGGACACCCGGCACTGTATGGGACCCGGTACCCCACTGGACCCCAAGGAAAAAGTCAGACACCAGGAGGGGACCCCCCCAGGCACCCCAAAAGTGTGGCTGACAGCGGCACCGGCCCAACACCCGACAAGCCCACTACCCAAATGCTAAGGGGGGGGGGGGGCAGGTGAGGGAAACCTACGCAGGGGGAACCCCGCTGTGGAGATGAGGGAAAAAACATGAGGGAGAAAAAAGGAGGACACAGGAGGGGCCAAGCAGTTTAGGGGAACCATCATGGAATGGGGGTGCTGGGCCTGAGGTATGCTGCGACTATGATCGTGACTGCTGTCGTGACCAGGGCTATGCGACCTCGCGAGGTGTTTTACTCGCCAGCCAGCCCCCGTCGCAGCCAACCTAGCGTG
Organism: Pelophylax lessonae; assembly: GCF_965119305.1. Lineage (NCBI taxonomy): Eukaryota > Metazoa > Chordata > Amphibia > Anura > Ranidae > Pelophylax > Pelophylax lessonae. Next base: position 109,620,734 of record NC_138780.1, read on the forward strand.
GAGCTAATTGTTGGGTCGCGCTCGCAGGCCAGACTGGGAAGACCATAAGGATCTAAAATATCCAGTTCGTTGCCCAGTCTGGCTGTTGATTGTAGTTCACACAGGAACAAAAATAATAAAGAAAGTAAAAAATTAAATTTAAAAAGGAAAAAATGCCAGGACCGCAGACCCCAGCTGAGAGTCAGGTCCTTACTCCTGACTAGGCATAAAAATTGGATTTTTGTCTGATCTGAAGATCAGAGACTGTGTCCGTCAGTGAACGATAGAGAAAATTGGATTTTTGTCTTACCGTAAAATACTTTTCTCTGAGTTCATTGACGGACGCAGTACCCGCCCCTCTATTGAGTTGGGCTGATATTATTTTCTCTGACACTGCTTTGATAATAAACTGACATCCTATAGCAGGGAGAGAGGGTATACCCCCTGGGACTGCCCATAGGTGTAGCCAGAACTTTTTTCTGCTTAGTGTCCTACTCCTGTAGGGGGCAGTATAACCCTACTGATATGAAGATCAGAGACTGCATCCGTAAATTAACTCAGAGAAAAAGATTCTACGGTAAGACAAAAATCCAATTTTCTCTATCGTTCATTGACGGACGCAGTCTCTGATCTTCATATCAGTAGGGTCGTCCCAAAGCAGTGCCATAAAAATGAGGGGTGGGAACAACAGAAAACAAATTCCTAAACCATAGCCAACCAGGCAATATAGGACTCATCAGAACAACAAGAAGAGACCCACCTGAAAAAATATTAAACACTCTCAAGGGAGACTAAAAACCCTTAAACGGCAGCCTGCAAAACTTTGCGGCCATAAGAGGCATCTGCAGATGCCAGCACATCCACCTTGTAAATCTTTGTGAAAGTGTGAACAGACGACCAGGTAGCCGCCTTGCAAACCAGAAGCACAGATGCCTGATGGCGAAAAGCCCAGGAAGCATTAAGCAACCTAGTAAAATGTGCCTTAATAGGGAAAGGTGGAACCTGACCCTTAATTGAATAAGCCTGCACGACTGACTATCTGATCCATCTGGAAATAGTCGCAGCAGACGCAGGCAGCGCTTTCCTTGGGCCATCCGTGAGTACAAATAGCGAATCTGACTTTCGAACAGACTCAGTAGTCACCAAGTACACCCTGAATGCCCAAACTACATCCAAAGTATGTAGTGCAATTTCCTTAGGATGTTTAGGTTTAGGACACAGAGGGTACACGATGTCCTCATTTAAGTGAAAACTGGAAACTACCTTCGGAAGAAAGGACGGATTTCGTCACCACCTGGGAAAGGGTAAGCAGTTGAATCTCCCAAATACTATCAAAAGGAAGTTTCTGGAGAACTGACAATACCAAATTAAGGTCCCAAGATGCCAAGGGTCACACTCCTAGTGGCCTTTGAAAGAAAATTGATAAGGCTGAAACCTGACCCTTGATAGTACTCAAGGCTAACTTTTGATCAACTCCCCGTTGAAGGAAAGCCATGATCCAAGCCACCGAGTAAGAGCGAGGGAGAACCCTAAGAGACTGCCAAACATAGCCTGTGCCTCATTCGCAGTCGCAGATGCGTCCCCCATTTTTAAGGTCTCACGCATACAACCAGTGGATCCACCAGCGCCTTTTCTTGCGGAGGAGGAGGCAGAGATGTCATCCTCACTATCAGAGGAGACAGGGCGCGAGGTAGTAGACCCGGCAGGGAGACCCGCGTCTGCGGTGGCTGAATCAGATTCAGAATCTGACATCACATGAGGCAGGGGTAGGCGGAGGGCGTTTTTTGAGAACTCGCCCTTTAAAGGCCACCTCCACCCAGGACACAAAGGATTCCAGGACCGCCGAACGTGCATCTATGGATAGCTGAGATCCGGAGGGCCATGCGGCCTCCTTGAGGGGGTCAGGTGGGGACACTTGTTCTGCAGGGGCCATGTTGCACCAGGGGAACCAGTCAGCAAGAGTTGAGGAAAAAAACACTTTTTTCTTCTCTAAGAACGTCTCACCGTGTTGCATTGCCCCCAAGAGGTCAGGCAGAGCGCACTGAAGACCCCAGCAGAGAGACCCCAGTAGAGAGAGAGAGAGAGACCCCCGAGATTTACCACCATTCACCAAAGAGGCACCAGGAGGCCCAGAACGTCTGCACAGCATGTCTGCAGCGATCTCGATCCACAGATCGCTGCAGCACTAGGGTATAGGGAGGGGCTCCACCACCAGAAAAAAAACGCCTCTAGGGAACACCCAGAACATGCCCACCAGTGACTCTCAATAGAAATCCACTGCAATATGGCCGCCGGGAGTACCAATATGGCCGCCAAATCTTGCAGAGCACAAGACTACAAAAAAATGGAGGCCCCGCGCGGCCTGCGGAGCTACTGAGGGCCCTCGAGGGGACCCGCATCCTCCTGGATGGGATAGACAGGAAAGGGGGCCCAGAGAGTGACAGGTAAACCCTCCCCGCACAATCGTCCATCCATCGCCAGCGGGGCACACCCCCCACCGTCAGCCTGAAGCTCGGTCCCAGCCACCGGGAGAAAATACAAACATCCCATAGCCCCAGTAGTGGGGGGGGGGGGGGGGGACAGGTAGGTGGGGCTGGGGGGACAGGTAGGTAGGGGGTGCGTGACAGAGGGGAACACGGGGTTGTGAGGGTTCGTCAGGGGAAGAGGGGGCAACATTTACTCACCATACCAGGATCAGGAGGGCGCAATCTTCTGACAGAATCCCTCTCTGCCGAAGTAGGGGGGCTGTTGGCCAATAGGAACGCTTTGACTTGGGCCTAGACCCGGTTGTATGCGACCTGGTGAGACGTTTAACTCGCGGGGCCAGCCCCCGTCCGCGGCCGACCTAGTGCAGAGCTGGGATCTGCGTGCGCTCGCTGGCCGGCTGGGGTGCCCACTGGATCTATATATCCATATCCAGCCCATCGCCCAGATCCGGCTTAGTTGCTTGTAGATCTAACAGGAAAAAAATCTGGAGAAAAACTGAATTTTTGTAAAATCTTACCTTAAAATTCCTTTCTCTGAGTCCTTTGACAGTCGCCGCCCACTCATACAGTCTTCACCAATGGGTATTGACCTCTTATCCACAGGAGCAAGCTAGGCATAAGACTTGTTAAAAACAAAGCAATTTACATAGACACACCTACAGGGGGCTGTCTCACTGGTCCAATACCCCCGGCTAGCCTCATTTCCAATTCAGTTTGGTAGCAAGCAGCAGATAGTCCATGAACCCCAAAAAGAGGGGCGGGGACTGTCAGAGGACTCAGAGAAAGGAATTTTACGGTAAGATTTTTCAAAAATGTAGTTTTCTCTTACGTCCTCTGACAGTCGCCGCCCACTCTCACAGTCTTCACCAATGGGATGTCCCAAAGCAGTGTAGACATGAGGGGTGGGAAGCGCAACCGTCACAAAGGCAACGCAGCACCCAGGTCAGAGAATGGAACCTTATCTGAGCAGAAAAGGTAAAAACTCTGGGTAGCAAAAAAGCTCAACTGGAGCAAGCAACCCAGGAAAACAATAACTAAAAGGGGGAGAAACAACAACCCCAACAGACAGGGACAGGCAACAGCCTGACCCCATCAAGGCACTGCCACACACAGAACTTTGCGGCCAAAGAAGGCATCTGCTGATGCCAAAACATCAAGTTTTTAAAATTTGGAAAAAGTGTGCACGGACGACCAAGTCGCTGCCTTGCACACCTGGGGCACCAAAACCTGATGCCGGAAAGCCCAGGACGCACTCACCGCTCTGGTAGAATGCGCCTTGACAGGAAAGGGTGGAACTCGTTCCTTAATCGAATAGGCCTGAACAATCGTCTGTCTGATCCATTTTGAAATGGTCGCCGCAGACGCAGTCATACCCTTCTGAGGTCCCTCGGGAAGGACAAAGAGAGAATCCGACTTCCTGAAGGATTCAGTAGACAACAGGTACACCCTGATCGCCCGGACCACATCCAAAGAGTGCAGAGCAAACTCTTTAGGATGCTTAGGATTCGCACACAACAAAAGCAAAACAATATCTTCGTTAAGGTGAAAATCGGAAACCACCTTAGGAAGAAAAGATTGGTTAGGTCGCAGGACCACCTTATCCCTATGAACCACCAGGTAGGGGGAACGGCAGGACAGAGCCGCCAACTCCGACACTCTGCAAGCCAACGTGATCGCCACCAGAAAGGCAACCTTTCGTGACAGCACAGGCAGAGGAATCTCCCTGATGTTTTCAAAGGGAGGACGTTGCTAAACGGACAGGACCAAATTCAGGTCCCAAGGAGGTAAAGGCGCTCTCCTAGGAGAAGTCAAATGACGCACCCCCTGAATAAAGGTGCGTATCAAAGAGTTTGATGCCAAGGGGAGCTGGAAAAGGACGGCTAGTGCCGACAACTGACCCTTGATCGTGGTTAGCGCAAGATGCTGGTCCACACCAGTTTGCAGGAAGGTTAGTACCCTCACCACCGAAAAGGAAAGAGGATGGAAGCCTCTGGACTCACACCAGGCAAAATAAGCCTTCCAGGTACGGTAATAGATCTTACCGGACAAAGCCTTCCTAGCCTTCAGCAGGGTAGGAATGACCGCCGAAGAGAGATCTCGATCTCTCAGGACCTGGCTTTCAACAGCCACGCCGTTAAAGCCAATGACTGTAAAGCAGGATGGAAGATCGGCCCCTGAGACAGCAGATCGTCTCGTAACGTGAGCCGCCAGGGAGGCTCGACGAGCAGTTGTATGATGTCCGCGTACCAAGACCGGCGCGGGCAGTCCATAGCCACCAGGATCACCTGCTTCGGTTCCGAGACCAACCTGCGAAGGAACCTGGACAACAACTGAATCGGAGGGAAGGCATAAATCAGGCGATACCGATTCCAAGGCACCACAAGCGCATCCGAGGCGTCTGCCAGAGGATCGCGCATTCTTGCCATGAACCTTCCTACCTTGTTGTTTAGCCGATATGCGAACAGATCCACATCCGGGGATCCCCATCTCGCACACAGCATTTGAAACACCTCCGGGTGTAGGGACCATTCCCCCTGGTCCAGGGTCTGGCGGCTTAGATAATCGGCCTGCCAATTCTCCACACCCGGAATGTGAACGGGACATGTGTCTCGGCCCAAGACAGAATTCTGGACACTTCCTGGGCCGCCCGGGCACTCCTGGTGCCCCCTTGGTGATTGATGTAAGCCACCGCAGTTGCGTTGTCCGTCTGCACACGCACAGGGCGGCCCTGAAGACGATCCAACCAACGGAGCAAACAGAGCCTGATTGCTCGCAGTTCCAAGACCTTTAAAGAAGCGAGGACTCCCCCTCTGACCAAGTGCCCTGGGCAGACAGATTGCCCAGAATGCCACCCCAGCCCAACAGGCTGGCGTCCGTGGTTACCACAGTCCAAAGCAAAGGTCGAAAAGGATTTTCCTTCCGTCAGAGCCGGAGACTGGAGCCACCACAGAAGATCCGATCTAACTTGGGGGCTCAAAGAGATCCTCCTTTCCAAGGAGTGAGGATGCCTGTCCTACCTGGTCAGAATCTCCGCTTGCAGAGATCATGTGTGGAACTGTGCAAATGGTACCACCTCGAAAGCCGACACCATCAAGCCCAGGGACCGCATGCAGGTACGGAGCGAAGAGAACTCGTTGTCCCTGAGCGACTTGACCTCGTCCTGCAGAGTCTGGTGTTTGTCCTCCAGAAGAAAGACCTTCACCTGGGCGGAGTCCAGAATCATCCCCAGGTAAGGGAGACGAACAGAAGGGGACAATGTCGACTTCTGAAAATTGATGATCCACCCGAACTCCTGGAGCGTCTGAACCGTGGTTGAGAGATCACGCAACAGAGTGGCACTGGAACTCGACCTTAAAAGGAGATTGTCCAGGTACCCCAGGATGGCAATCCCCTGTACCCGCAACAAGGCAAGAACAGGAGCCAACACTTTGGTAAAAAACCTTGGAGCCGAAGCGAGGCCAAAAGGCAACGCCACGAACTGATAGTGCTCTTCCGCAATAGCGAATCGGAGGTACCTCTGATGACCCTCGTATATAAGGATGTGTAGATACGCATCCTTGAGGTCGATGGAAGCCAGTAAATCCCCTGGACTCAGGGATGCCACCACCAACCGGAGGGACTCCATCCGGAATTTCTGGACCCGCACAAAGCGGTTCAGAAACTTTAAGTCCAGAATCGGACGCACCTTGCCCTCTTTTCTGGGCACTGTGAACAGATTCGAGAAAAAACCCCGAAACCTGTCCCGATGTGGCACTGGGACAACCACCCCCTGGGCGAGGAGATCCTGAACCGCCCGATGGAGATCTCGGAAATGATCTGGGGTCAAATGAAGATTTGAGGGAAAGAATCTGTCTGCTGGGCGTGATCGAAACTCGATCTTGTACCCTGACTGAATGAGTTCTTGAACCCACCTGTCCTGAATCTTGGCCAGCCAAGGTTCGGTAAAACAGCGCAGACGTCCCCCCACCCCTGAAATGGGTGAGGGCGCCCCTTCAGGTCGAGGCAGACTGGGCCAACGCCGTGCCCATGTGGGCGGCTTTAGGCTTGCCCGCCCAAGGCTTCTTCTGGCCACCAGAGGCCTTGAAGGACTTACCCTTGTCGTCTTGTGCCTTGAAGGCACGAAAGGACCCCAGGTTAGGTTTAAATGAAGGGCCCCGCTTACCGCGGAAGGATCTTCCCCTGGACACCTGGGGCAGCAGCATGCTCTTACCCTCCAGTGACCCCCTTCATCAGTTCATCCAGAGAGTCCCCAAAAAGACGACTCCCTGCATAAGGGATGTCAGACACCGTCTTCTTGGAAGACTGGTCGGCCCACCAGCTTTTCAACCAAACGATGCGACGAATAGTCTCTGCAACTGCAGAGAGGCGTGAGACTAAAGGGGCCTCATCCAAGGCCGCGTCACACAGGTATAAAACCGCCTGAATAATTTGATCCACCATCTCCAGAGTAGCAGGAGGGGCGGAGTCAGCAATAAGGGTGCCTTTAAGCACCTTGGCCCACTCCACAACCGCCTGAGAGACCATTACGGAAGCGAACACAGGTTTTTTTACTAAGGAACCCGCTACCATGCAGATGTGGCGGGTAAGAGTTTCCACCCACCTATCCGCCGGGTCTTTAAACACCCGAGAATCCTCCGCGGGGATTAAAGTGGCTTTATTTAACCTGGACACAGTGTGGTCCACCTTAGGAGCCACAGTCCAGCTCGAATCCACAGTAGCCACAAAGGGATAATGGTACTGAAATCGCTTGGGCACCACAAAATCGCGCTTTAAATTGTGCTATTGGTCATTCACGGTCTCGTGAAACTCAGCGGGGCAGGGAAAAACCTGACCCGACTTCTGGGCTTTGCGGGTCCCAAGGTAAGAGCGCTTACCCGACAGGTGGGGCTCATCATCTAAATTTAGCATGTCTTTCACAGAGCAAATAAGCGCAGACATTGCAGCGCGTTCTCTTGCTGAACCGGAGGTGGAATCCTACTCCTCCATATCCGACCGAGAGGACTGAGACCCCTCAGGGGGTACACTGTCCGTGGCAACCATATCTGGCTCTGAATCAGAAGACTAAGAAAGCCTGGGCCTTTTCCTAGAAGCCCGGTCAGACATTAACAAATCCACTTTTGACACTAAAGTCACAAGCGCAGCAGTAAGTGGGACTATAGCAGAGGATTCAGGGGTACCTGAACCCTCCACCAGAGCAGGGGGGGATTTGCTATCCTTGGACTCCATCATAGCACTTCAGAATTTAAATGGCGCTGGCCCTTTAAATCAGCCATTACCGCGGTTCCCACCGCAAAGAGGAACTAAGCCCGTGTAACTAAAAACTGCAAAAGAATGAACGCCAGCAGGAATGCAGCCCAGGAAAAAACATAAAATCCCCTAAAAGTGTGCCTATACTTGCCACACACTGCCAGCTCGATCTGCATGTGAGAAGGAAGTGACCTCACGCCACTAGAGGCAGAACACAGCTCTGAGCCACAAGAAAATGGTTGCCAATACAAGTCTATGGAGAAGGCTCTGGGAAAATGGCCGCTGTTCATATAAAGAACATGGTGCCCACACTAAAGATGTTGCCCGAAGGGGGCCCACAGAATTGCAGAAAATGGCTGCTGCCCTCACAATGAGGCCAAACAGCCTGCCCAAACCTAAAATGGCGGCCCCGCGGTTTTACACCGATTGCGGCTCCCACACACCATGTCTGTACCCCCAAAACGTTGCCGAAGCACCTCAGGGACATCAGGGACCCCCGCAATCCCCCACACAGCGGTAAAACCGCCACAGCGCCCCCGCAGGGACCGGGAAGGGACACACAGGGACCGCACTGACAGACATGAGGGGGATATTACAGAGCCATGTGCACTGCCATCCCCATAAACAGAGGGCCCACATACACACCCCTACAGACAATGCCATAGACAGAGGAGTAGCATGGTACTCACCGGTCCAGCAAAACGTGGATGCCGCTCTGTGACAGGAAGCCTCCCACTCTGGGTGGTGGTGCCGTCAGCTGAAAAGGATGCTAGCAACACGCAGCGTACCGCAGTTAAGACATCCCAGTGAAGTAGCCACTTCGCAGGCTCGTCCCTGAGGACAGGGACATGGTCGTTTGCGAGGCCTGGGCGTACGCATAGCCTGCTAACGCTCGATGGCAGGCTGGGATTCCATAAGGCCCTAGGATAACCAGTGCGATTCCCAGCCCGCAAACGCTGTAGTCTTCCGAAGTCCGACTAAGCGCAGGAACAAAATAAAAAGCTATTATTGTAGAGAAAAATCACTTTCTCAGAGAGATAAAATAATAATAAGAAAAAAGGCTGAGGCTGCAGCCCCAGCCAGGGAAAAGCCAGCCTACTCCTATGCTAGGCAAAGACAAACTGATTTTGGAATGCTGCTAGCTGGGGGTATTGGACCAGAGGGACAGCCCCCTGTAGGTGTGTCTATACAAAGGTTTTGTGAATGTTAACAAAATCTTATGCTTAGCTTACTCCTGTGGATAAGACCAATACCCAGAAGTGCAGACTGTATGAGTGGGCGGCGACTGTCAGAGGACGTAAGAGAAAAAGCAAACTAGAAAAAACTTTTGCCAGGACCAGAGATCCCAGCAAGGAACTAGGTCCCTACTCCTGACTAGGAAGATTTAAACTGATATCTTATAGCAGTGAGAGAGGGTGTAACCCCTGGGACTGCCCATAGGCGTAGCCATTACTTTTTTCTGCCTAGTGTCCTACTCCTGTAGGGGGCAGTATAAACCTACTAATATGAAGATCAGAGACTGCGTACGTCATTGATTGATAGAGAAAACAGAATTCCAATAGCAAGAAGTGGTGGTATGCTCTCTGGGACCACCTCAGGGGTGTAACCAAAAAGGTTTCTGCCTAGTCCTACTCCTAGAGAGAGCAGCATAAAGCCCAATGGTCTAGAAGACATGGAGCTGTGTCCGTCAGTGAACGAAAGAGTAAGGTTTTTTTTTAACCTATCTTTTCATTAAGGTATGTAGCACCCTCCTAGGTAGGTGCTAGTGAGTGAGTATAGTTTTTGGCTCTGTCTGCCTATCAGAGGAACAGTAGGGAAATCTATATCACTTTCTGCCTACCAGAGAGCAGGATCTGTGAGTTAGGTATGCTCAGTGTGTGGTTCATTGACTTTAGATAGTGTTTCCACATTGGTCCAATAGGGAGGCATGTTGGACAGTGGGAGGAAACCTGACCAATGAATACACAGGCCTCCTCCTCTGTAGCAGTGGCACGCGGTAACAGGCAGTCAGCCTGGGGACCAGAGGAAAGGAACTGAACCCAGAGGTCCAGGAGAACTTACTGGAGGGGTAGACACACTGGAGACCCTCTAAAAACAGTTTTGTGAGTACAGGGGATCATGTCTAGGGGCCTGACCTGAGGGTAGCCACCTCGGTGTAGGAAAGTCAAAGGATGGGTGTCAGTCTGTGGAGTGAAAGGGGATACTAGGCAGGTATCCAGAAGATGATCTATCCAACTAAGTCATCTGAACAGAGACTTGATCTAAATTCATCTAGTGGCAAGGTGAATCTGCAGCCTAGCTACATCTCCAGATAGGAGTCCTCATCCATTGTGAATAGTTCAATTTGGAGTATCCCAATAATAACACCAAAAACAACTACATACCCTTGGACTGATCATTGAGCCAATGAAGTGAAGTGTTTATTTGTGGATGCCAATGTTGCTAACGGTAACCCAGGGGGACCCGAGAGTGTTATCCGGCAGTCCTCAAGGGGGCAGTGCTACAGGTAAAAAAATCTTTCAATAGTAGCTCCCCCAGTCTCCACCTTACACTTCCCAGAGTCTTCGCTCAATCCAGCACGTTCTCATGGGTAGCAGCTCTTCTTCCCTCTCCCCTCTCCCACAGGCTTGAATGAGTGTAGCGGGAGCCATTGGTTACGGTCAGTCAAATCAAGTGAGGAGGGAGCGGGGGGCAGGGTCGAGCCACACTGTGTTTCTATAAACGCACACAGCCTGGCTCAGGATTGAGCCTGCATGCGTGCCCCCTTAGCTAACAGCTTGCTAAAGGGGCACAGGGAGAAGAGGAGAAGCCAAGAGAGCCTGCGGAGAACCCCAGAAGAGAAGGATCAGGGTAGCCTTGTGCAAAACCATCGCACAGAGCAAGTATAACATGTTTGTTTATTTTAAAAAATCCTTTACAATCAGTTTATTTTAACGTGCAAAAATAAATCTCAACATACTCACCCTGCTCTTAACATCTTTAAGCTTAGGAAGGATTTCTAGCCCAAATCCATCTGCTTGACCACGTGTTCGGTTACCTCCATTCATGTAGTTTCCAAATGCGAGAATAAGACCCATGATGTCCTTCACACTCTCCATTTGGGAAAGTCCCTAGAATATATTTTTTCCACATTAATACACAGGCCACCACTCTCCATCTCAAGCCCTTTACAGGAATTTAACATATGAATAATCCACGGGACATGCAAGTGCTCTGTGCACTCAGGATTCAGAATTCAACAGCACAGTAGATGCCAGTCTAACCCGATTTCCACTCCATGTCACTCATATCAAGCCAGAATCTTCACAATATAGTTACATAGTTAGTGAGGTTGAAAAAAGACAGTCCATCCAGTTCAACCTATGATGTGTGTGTGTTTGCTGTTAACCGTACATTGTAGACCCCTGTATGTTGTGGTCTTTAAGGTGCCCATCTAATAGTTTTTTGAAACTATCGATGCTCCCCGCTGATACGACTGCTCTCACAGTAAAGAACCTCCTACGTACTTTAAGGTTAAACCACCTTTCCGCTAGTTTTAGTGAGTGGCCACGTGTCTTATTGTATTCCCTTTCAGTAAAAAGTTTGTTCCTTATGCTAGGGTCGCCAGTACAGTATTTGTACATTGATATCATATCCCCCCTTAATAGTCTCTTCTCCAGAGAGAATAAGTTCAGTGCTTGTAGTCTTTCCTCATAGCTGATGTCCTCCATTCCCCTATTTTTGTTGGCCTTCTCTGGACTCTTTCCAGTTCCAGCCCATCCCTCCTGAGGACCGGTGCCCAGAACTGGACAGCATACTCCAGATGTGGCCGGACCAGAGTCTTGTAGAGAGGGAGAATAATCTCTTTATTTCTGGAGTGAATCCCCTTTTTTTTTTACACGCCAGTATTCTGTTGGCTTTGCTTGCAGCGACTTGGCATTGCATGCCACTGCCAAGCCTGTTGTATACCAGTACCCCCAGGTCCTTTTCCATCTTAGATTCACCCAGGTTTCCCCCCTAGTGAGTAGCTTGCTTTCTGGTTTCTGGCAACCAAGTGCATTACTTTACATTTTTCAACATTAAACTTTATCTGCCATGTAGTTGCCCACCCCATTATTTTGTTAAGGTCCGCTTGTAAGGTTTCCACATCCTGCATAGAAGATATTAACATGCTTAGTTTAGTATCATCCGCAAATACTGAGTTTGTACTAGATATCCCCTCCTCTAGATCATTTATGAATAAATTAAACAGGATTGGCCCCAGGACAGAACCCTGGGGGACCCCACTTTCCACACCCGCCCAATCTGAGTACTCCCCATTAATCACCACCCTTTGCACTCTCCCCTGGAGTCAGTTATCTATCCAGGTACTCACCTTATGGTCCATACCTTCCTTCCTTAGTTTGAACAGTAAGCGTTTGTGGGGAAGGGTGTCAAAGGCCTTTGCAAAGTTCAGATACACCACATCCACAGGCATACCTTTATCTAGGTGGCAGCTCACTTCATCGCAGAAGGTTAATAGATTGGTTTGGCAAGAACGATTTTTCATGAATCCATGCTGATTACTACTAATAACGTTTTCATTACTAAAGTCTTGTATGTGGTCCCTTAACATCCCCTCCAAAATGTTGCAGACTACTGATGTTAGGCTGACCGGCCTATAGTTACCCGGGATATATCTTGGCCCTTTTTTAAATATTGGTACCACGTTGGCTTTTTTCCAATCAGCTGGCACCATACCTGTCTGTAAACTATCCTTAAAGATCATGAATAATGGTCTGGCAATCACCTGGCTGAGCTCTTTAAGAACCCTCGGGTGCAAGCCATCCGGTCCCGGTGATTTATTTATGTTACGTTTCTCTAGTTTAGTTCCAAGTCTATCTTCTGTTAGCCATGGCGGTACTTCCTGAGGTGTGTTGTTTAGTTTGGCCTTACAAGCTGGGTTAGTGTAGCCCCCCAATTCTTTTGTGAAGACTGAAGAGAAGAAATTATTTAACACAACCGCCTTTTCCCTGTCCTCTGTGGCCAAATCTCCCCTGTCGTCTTTAATGGGGCCAATGTGTTCTGGCGTCGCTTTCTTATAGAAGATGATTGTACTCAAACAATTTTTTTGCTGTAATTTATTAGTAATGTAAAGAGGTGGAAACTGGGGACCCTGATGTAATGAATTACCAATTCTAGGTGTACCAATCCCAAGTGTTGATTAGCTGACTTTTGACATATGAAATTACATCATTGGGAAGGAGTCACAGGTGCTAAAACAAGTGTCCATGTACTGTAACTAAGTTTTCCATTTAGGCTTTAAAAATGCATATAACTATAACTACTAGATTGTTGGCTTCTTAACTACTATAGTTTGTCAATTATGCTTTGCATATCTAGACACTTACATTGCATGCTCTGATGACTATGTCTATTTTTCGCCGCACTGAGCCAATCCCCTCTGCAAAGACTGACTGGAAAATAATGCACTTCGACCTCTCTGTAAAATTAGGGATTTGAGAAAGCTCATATAGGAATCTAGGAAAAAAAAAGGCATATTTACTGCATGTTTGCTTGAATAAATGAGAAAAAAAAAAAAAAGATTTTGGTATACATTCTTACTGTTCAGGCTTGTCTAGCAACTTTACGTCTTCTGCTGTGGAAGTCTCATAGTGTTTGCTGATGGTTTGCAACTCCTCTTTTTGTGCCCGCTGTGAAGCGAAAATAGAATTATGGCTTTATTCAAAAGACATCTTACCTTCAAAGCTGAACTCCTGGGATGATATATTTTGCATTCTTACCTTGGGCCAAATCTACTACAGTGATGGGCTCCGTCTTCTGGATCCTTTGCCCAATGGCAGTTCTTCTGCATATCATATTGAGCCCTTCTAGAGATTATGATGCCAGCTCTTTTCCTCTACCTTGGCCTATCAGAGAATGCTTTGCATTGAGAAAAATGCGAGAAGTTCTCTGAATGCCAGCTGTGCCGAAGCATGCAGCTGACTGGGCTAATATGTGGAAGGGCAGCTGCTCAGCATACATGGCCATCAATGTAGTATCTTGGGGTACTACAATGGATTACAACTTCCACAGGGGCTGCTCAGGTAATCACATAGGCATATTTTGATTGTACCAAGCGGGCCCAATGCAAATACGCAAAATATATCAGCACTAGTGTTCCACTTTAATTACTAATTTTACAGGCATTAGCCATTCCAGAGAAGCCAGATCAGAGCAGAATGGACACCGATTGGTTTCTGTGAGTTACTGCACTGACAAATTAGCACTTACCAATGAGATCTTTATTAAACGAGGCTGTTCATGGCTACAAGACCCTTTTTAAGTATTAGGAACAACAACAGAGGAAGGACCCCACCAACAAACAGAGCCATAGCAAAGAAGAGCTATACCTTTAATATGCTTCAAACTTTTCAAGGTTTATCATTTTAGTTGTAGGATAGTTAATCCAGTAACCCTGAAAATGAATGGTGATTATCACCTATAGCATTTTCCATAATAGCAAGGTATAAAGCGAAGGGTTGAGGGATAAGGTAATCATGTTCCTTCAAGAGAATTTTTACTACATAAAACTGAAAATGATTGGTGAAGAGGAATTTCCCTGGTACTCCGTTTAAAACACATTTTAACCGAGTGGCTGCATAATTGCATGCAATAGCACCGATAGAGCTGTGCCGGGAGTGAGCTCCCAAGCAGTTACCAGCGGCTAACAGGAAGCTCCAATAACGGCGGTCAAATGACCAAAAGCCCTGCGGCATTGTATACCCCTTAAGAGACAGGCAGACTCCAAGTAAAAGGATGTTTGGAAGAATGCTCTATTACAAATGTTTTTTTTTTTTAAAACTATTATTTGAAACAAGCCAAATAATGTGATTTTTGTACTCCCTGTAAAATCCAGTTCTCTGAGTTCATTGACGGACACAGCGCTCCATAAATCATATCTACAGGGTTTTATTACTTTCTGCAGGAGTAGTACTAGGCAGAACAAAAAACTTGGCTATTCCCATGGGCTATACTAAACTGGTATATAACCCCCTCTCCGCTATAGGTATTCAGTTTAGTAGCAAGCAGTATTAGAGGTATCAAAAGCTCCTTAGAGGGGTTGGTGCTGTGTCCGTCAAACTCAGAGAAATAGCTTTTACGGTGATTAAAAAAATTCCATTTTCTCTTTCGTTCATCGACGGACACAGTGCTCGATAAATCATAACTACAGGGAAGTTCCAAAAGTAAAATGAGGGATGGAGAAAATAACCCAAAGCTAAACACAAAAGCCTTAAATGGGTCACAGGAGCCCCATCTGAAATAATTTTAGGAAAAAACACCCCTCAAGAGGGAACAGCCCCTCTTAAACAGCGGCCTGCAAAACCATGCAGCCAAAAGATACTTTGTAGAATTAGGTGAAAGTATGCACCGACGACCAAGTGGCCGCCTTGCAAACCTGAGATTTTGATGATATATTGATATTTAGGCCCAATAAGTACTAAGCGCCCGAGTAGAATGCGCCGTGACATGGAAAGGAGGAACTTGACCTTTAACAAAATAGGCCTGAGTCACCCTCTGTCTGATCCATCTAGAGATGGTAGCCGAAGAAGCGGCCAGCCCTTTCCCTGGTCCTTGAGTAACCACAAAAAGCAAATCTGACCTCTGAAAGGACTCCGTAGCTGCCAGATACACCCAAATCGCCTGAATCACGGTATGGTATGCAAAGCAAATATCTTTGGATGAGCCAGCTTGGGACACAAGGAAGGCAACACAATGGCCTTATTCAAATGGAAGTCAGAGAGAACTTTGGGCAGGAATGACGGACAGGGATGAAGAATCACTTTATCTCTATGAACCACTAAATAGGGAGTATGACATGATAATGCCACATATTCTGACACCCTCTACGGGTCGACGTAAGCCACCAAGAATGCCACCTTCTGGGACAACGTAGGCAAGGGAATCGCCTGAATATTCTCAAATGGACTGGACTGAGATCACCAAGT
The DNA here is from genome assembly GCF_965119305.1 of Pelophylax lessonae. Classification (NCBI taxonomy): domain Eukaryota; kingdom Metazoa; phylum Chordata; class Amphibia; order Anura; family Ranidae; genus Pelophylax; species Pelophylax lessonae. Next base: position 109,636,413 of record NC_138780.1, read on the forward strand.
TTAAATCCCACGGTGCCAAAAGAGACTGTACAGGCGGCACCATATATCGAACTCCCTGAATGAAGGTAATGAAGGTACAAAGTAAAGAGTGCCTGGCAAGGGGTTGCTGAAAGAATATTGGTAAGGCAGACACCTGGGCCCTTGATGGTACGCAAGGCCAACTTCTACTCAACGACCCATTAAGGAAAGGCCAAGATCTAAGCCACAGAAAAGGAGCGAGGATGAGCGCCAAGAAATGTACACTTCCCAAGTAAAATGGCATATCTTGCTAGAAGTTGACTTTCTCCCCTTCTGCATAGTCAGGATCACTGATCCAGACAAACCTCTATCCTTCAGTACCCGGCTTTCAACAGCCAAGCCATTTAAACCAGTGCCCTTAAAGCAGGCTGGTAGATCGGCTCTTGGGACAACTGGTCCTCTCTAAGATGTAGCCCCCAAGAGACGTTTGCGGTCACCAGAATGATTGGAAGACCCTCGCCCCCGATTGATTCTTTTTAGGAACCGCGGCTTGAGCCAAAGATGATGCTGGCTTTACAGTGCCCCTAGAACATCTGCGGTGACTGCCAGGGGAACCTGTGCCCCCGCCTTGAACCTCGGTATCCTCCTATGGAGTCAAACCTGCTGAAGGAGCAGCATACAGGACTGTGCAAATAGAAGTGTCTTGAAGGTGGACACCACCAGACCCAAAACCTGTATGCAAGTTGGGAGAAAAAACTGTCTTTGTGACAGACTGCTCTAGGCCTACCAGATCAAGGTTGCTTGGAACCTCCTGGGGGGGAGACTTGAAAGATCGATTTCCCTTGCCTGCTGCCCCAGGAGCACAAAATAATTTTTTATGGGCTGAGAGGGAATGCCCACGTTTGCGACGAGGTTCCTTCCCTTTCCTAGACTGTGGCGGGAAGGTGCTATTTCCTCCTGTGAGGCCCCTAATGATGTCATCCAGAGTAGCCCCAAACAGGCGATCGCCTTGAAAGGGCAGATTGATGAGAGCTTTCTTGGAGGCTTAGCCACAGCACGCGCCCAATCATCACTGCTGAAACAGAGAGCTTGACAGTACTGGAGCCACATCCATAGATCCAGATCAACGTAAGCAGAGGGAACCTGCTCATTACCCAGACTTTACGCAAAAACATGACCCATTCAGTTAGTGTCTGAGACACAATAGCCGAGGCAAAGACTGGTCGCAATCCTGAACCAGCCATAGTAAACATGCTGAGCGCCACTCCATTTTCCTGTCAGCCGGGTCTTTAAAGGATGGGGATTATTCTACTGGGATCATGGTTTCTTTATTCAACCTGGAAACAGAAGGGTCCACCACTGGTGGACAAGTCAATTTTTTTAAAAGTGATTTCCTCAAAGGGGTAACGTACTGAAAATGAAAAATCTTCAGCGTCACCCTTTACTAAGGGAAAATGGCCGCCGTGACATCACAAACTACCCAAACATGGCAGTTGGCTGTGCCGAATGTTCGATACAGGCTGTCAGGAGTCTACCTGTGCCCTCTGTACTGGGATCCCCAAGGTAGTGCACAGCATACGGCACATGAAAGGACACACCCAGGGGACTGCGCCCTCTGCACCGATGTGTCCTCGGCATTGGTACCCCCAAGGTAAAACACAGCATACTGCACATGACAGGACATACACCCAGGGGACGTCGCTGCGCCCTCTGCACCGCCATGCCTTCTGCACTGGGACCCCCATCCAAACTGCACACAGCAGGACATACACCCAGGGGTTTCTACTGCGCCCTCTACACTGGGACCCCCATGCTACTGCTAAGGCAGGATAAACATCACCTCCAGAGCTCCACATGGGGGGCTGAAAAACTCAGCTCGGGGATTTTTAGGATGGGAAGAGGGAACCCACAGGCAGGCCCGACCATCCCAGGAGGGTACTCACCTCTACCTCAACTTGTACAAAGAGGGGAGAGGGGGACCATACTTACTGATCCATGGTGTGGGTGGTGCTCCAGGCAGAACTCCTCGCCACTGAATATGGGAAGCTGTTGGCCAAGGGGGCGGCTCGGACCAGCGCCCGATCGCAGGCGACCCCGCAAGACTTTCAACACCGGGGGGCCTTCCTTTGTCCGTGAGGCTATGTCACGGCCAACCTAGCACCTAGCTGCGATCTGCATGCGCTCATTGGCTGGACTGGGGGGACCACTGGATTTAGATTATCCAGCCTGGCAGTTGATTTTAGATCTCCCAGGGGAAAAAGAAAAAAAGATGCATGGAAGGATAAAAAAAGAAAAAATTTGCTAGGACCAAAAGATCCCAGAAGGGAGCCTAGGTCTTTACTCCTGACTAGACAGAAATAAACTGAATACCGATAGCAGGGAAGGGGGTTACATACCAGCTGAGGACAGCCCATTTTTTGTTCTGCCTTGTGTACTACTCCTCAATGAAGGTGATATAAGCCTGTAGTTATGAGTTATGTGTCCGGAGCGCTGTGTCCATCGATGAACGAATGAGAAATGTCTTTAATTGTATACATATCACTGAAATTACAAACAAACTACTTACATTTTCATACAAGGCTTCCAATGTCTCTAGATCCACCACAGAATCGTCCACATTTAAAATAGCTGCAAAAGATTTAAACAATGATTTTATATCTTTATTACTACTGCTACTACATACACAACCCTATCATATAGAATTAATCAAATTTTGAGAAAGTTTAGCACCAAACTGTCTCTGTAGAACAGCTCTCACTTGGCACAAAAGACGACAACTAATAGTTAATTTTAATTAAAGGAACACAGCTACCTAAAGCCCAATAAAATGCAAGCTGCTTTTATTTGTAAAATAAAAAAAAAAGGTTAACACATTTAAAGCAGTATTAACCCTTTCATACATATTGGCCACTACAGTGGACTGCGATTTAAAAGCAGTTTTCTTGTATGTGCAAGGGTTCTGATTGTTTAGTTGCATATCAACCATTACAGTGGATACTAGTGTGTCACCCTATACTCTGCCACCCACTGGAAAGCCATTGTAAGTTTGAGAAAAATCTCAAAACCAAGATGGCCGACAGAAATCCAGATAGGCAGAGCAGCTTAGGAATATTATGCCAATATTTCTATAGGAGGAGACCCTTGGAGATGAAAATAAATATAACATCAAGTAACACCTAGAGAATTAGTTTTAATAAAAATGTTACTAGTATCGATTTTGTGTTGGGCGGAAATCACAATTAACCATCTGTCCACTACATTGGACATAGTGCATCGCTGGTTTTGATTCAGCTACAATTCATTCTATAAGGCTCGCCCATTCATTTGAATGGGCTGCTGTGCCAAATGAAAACGAAGATGTAGGGAAACCGCATGGTCTTTTTGACCATGTGATTTCCCCTGCGATTCTTACACATGCGATTGCTCTGCAGGATCCGTGTTTTGGTGTTACCCAATTTAATTGGTCAGAATACATTTTTTCTGGCCATTGAAATGAATCTACTTTCAAGCGTTAAACGCGCCTAGCATTAACACGGGTTGAAACGCATTTACATGCGTAAAGCTTTTTTTTTGAGTCAAAACATGGCCGCTCCTGGATGCGTGCTGGCAGTGGGCTTTTTTCTGCATCTAAATGAAGCAAAAAAAAAAAAAAAAAAAACGCCAGACACCCCTAGAAGCATCGTTCCCATCCTATGCAAATGAGGCCTAATAGTTCATGTGTATTCTTGTAGATCTCGTGTGCAGAGCGTAGTAGGGAGGCCTAAAGGATAATGGAGCAAATATCATCTAAATTGTTTCTTCAGATAAAATTTCATACGCATGCAGTCCACTCAAGTGGGCATGTGAAGAACTCCTTGGAAAATGAATGTTCAAAAGAAAAAAAAAATGGAAGTCCAATTTTTTCTTTTTATGCCCAAAGAGAAATAACACTGAGGAAAAAAATCCTGACTGTGATTTTCATAATTCATGCATGAAAGGGTGCATATATTGCAGCTTACCAATCCTAAATATGGCGACTGCATTGTAATCTGATGGTCCAGGCAGTAATGCCTACTGTCTAGGGTGGCTCCATTCTATGGAGGAGCAAGTGAGCCACCATGGACAATAGCACTTCCACTCCGGGGTAGTGGTGTTAGAATCACTAGCAAGTTAAAGCCAAACACTAGTTAACACTTTTTAAGTAGTTTTAATGCATGACATATTAGGTATCTATTTACTTGGCATAACATCCTCTTTCATATTATACAAATTTGGGGTATATATTAGTTTTTTTTTTTTTTTAATTAAAGTATTTTTTTTCCAGAAAAAAATTGCATTTAAAAAAACGCTGCGCAAAAACCATGTGACATTACAGATGTCAACAACTACCATTTTATTCTCTAGGGCCTCTGTTAAAAAAAAAAAAATATATTTGGGGGTTCTAAGTAATTGTCTAGCAAACAAATGGGATTTTTGGCTTACCGTAAAATCTATTTCTCTGTGTTCATTGACGGACACAGCTCCTTAAGATTCTTAAACAGCCGGTATATAATGCCGTCAACAGGAGTAGGACACTAGGCAGAAAAAGAACTTGACTACGCCTATGGGCAGTTGCAGGAGGTATACTCCCCCCCCCCCCTCTGCTATAGGTACTCAGTTTGGTTACAAGCAGTCAGAAGTATTACAACTCCATAGAGGGGTGCAGTGTCCATCAATTAACACAGAGAAATGTGTTTTACCATAAGTCCAAAATACAATTTTCTCTTTCGTTCATTGACGGACACGGCTCCTTAGGATTCTTTGATCGAATAGGCCTGATTCACTGTCTGTCTGATCTATCTCTAAATGGTCGCAGCTGAAGCGAACAGTCCTTTTCGAGGCCCATCACTGAGCACAAATAGTGAGTGACTTCCGAATAGACTCCCTATCTGCCAGGTACACCCAAATCGCCCGAATCACTACCAGGGCATGCAACGCAATTTCCTTAGGATGTTTAGGCCTGGGACACAGGGAAGGAAACACAATGTCTTCATTCAAATAATAAGAGACAGTGCAACCTGGGGAATCTCCCGAAAAATTTCAAAGGGAGGCTTCTGGAGGACTGAAAGCACCAAGTTCAGATCCCAAGGTGGTAGAGGAGACCCCACCGTTAGAGTAAAATGTCAAACCCGCTGAATAAAGGTAAGCACCAGGGAGTGCGTGGCCAGGGGTAGTTGAAAGAAGGCGGCCAAAGCCGACACCTGGCCCTTGATGGTACTCAAGGCCAATTTCTGCTCAACATTGCAGAAAGGTCAAGACCTGAGCCACTTAGAAAGAGCAAGGGTGAACACCAAGCTACTCACACCATGAAATGTATGCTTTCCACGTACGATGGTAGATCTTCCTAGAGATAGACTTCCTAGCCACCAACAGTGTCGGAATCACTGACCCAGGCAAACCTCTATCCTTCAGCACCTGGCTTTTAACAGCCAAGCCGTCAAAGCCAGCGACTGTAAAGCAGGATGAAAGAATGGCCCTTGGGACAACAGATCCTCCCTGAGAGGCAGTCTCCAAGGGAGGTCGGCAACCAGCCACACCAGGTTGGCATACCAAGACCGGCGAGGCCATTCCGGGGTCACTAGAATGACCAGAATTCCTTCTGCCTCAATCCTGCGCAAGAGCCTCAGAAGAAGCTTAAGAGAAAGGTAGGTGTAGATCAGATGATACTGGCCCCAGAGGGCCACCAGCACCTCTGTAGCGTCCACCAGAGGATCCCATGATGGTGCCACAAACTTCTGTACCTTTCTGTTGAGCCGAGACGCCAACAGATCCAGCTCGGGGGTGCCCAACCGGAGACATATCTGATGAAACACATTCGGGTGAAGGGACCACTCCCCTTGGTTCAACGCCTACAGACTGAGATAATCTGCTACCCCTGGAATGTGTATGGTGAAGAGGGTCAGAACTAACCCTTCTGCCCACCGTAGAATGCCGCCTACCTCCAGAGCTACCAACACACTTGTTCCACCCTGGTGATTGACATAAGCGATGGCTGTGACATTTTCTGACTGAATCCACACTGGACACCCCTGAAGATGATCACACAGCCTGATCGCTCGGAGTTCCAGGACATTTATCTGTAGTCTGGACTCTTCCAGTGTCCAAACACCCTGGGCAGAGCTCCGACCCAGGACACCTCCCCACCTGGACAGACTTGTATCCGTGGTGACACTGTCCAATACAAGGAGAGAAAGAATTTGCCCTGTCAGAGCTGGAGAGCCAAGCCACCAGACCAGGGACTATTGGGTTTCCTGGCTCAGCCAGATCTGATTTTCCAGAGACTTCGGAAACCTGTCCCATTTGGTCAAAATCTCCCTTAGCAGGGACACCGTATGGAACTGTGCAAACTGAACCACCACAAAGGTAGATACCATCAGGCCCAGCACCAACATGCAAGTCTGGAGGGATGACCATCTGCTGGACAGCAGGACATTAATCGCAGCATGCAACTTCTGGAGTTTGTCCAGAGGAAGGAACACTCTGGCTAGAGCGGAGTCCGGAGTCAGACCCAGATAACAGGATTTTTGTAAGAACTTACCATACAATTCTTTTCTCTGAGTCCTCCGACAGTCGCCGCCCACTCATACAGTTTTCACTTATGGGTATTGTCCTTATCCATAGGGGTAAACTAGGCAAAAGATTTTTGTTAAAATCATACATAAAAGCATTTGCATTTACACTTACACACCCACAGGGGGCTGTCACTCTGGACCATACCCTCATGCTAGGAGCATTCCCAACTCAGTTTGGTAGCAAGCAGTATATAGATCCAACAACCCCAAAAGAGGGGCGGGGGCGGCGACTGTCAGAGGACTCAGAGAAAATAATTTTACGGTAAGTTCTTACAAAAATTCTGTTTTCTCTTACGTCCTCTGACAGTCACCGCCCACTCATACAGTCTTCACTTATGGGACGTCCCAAAGCAGTGTAGACTTGAGGGGTGGGAAATGCGACCGCCACAAAGGTAACGCAACCCAGGTCAGAGAAAAGAACCTTATCTTCAAGATAAAGGCAAAACACTGTAATAGGACATCAAGTTTGTAAAAACTTTGTAAAGGTATGCACAGACGACCAAGTCGCTGCTTAGCACACCTGGGACACCGACGCCTGATGGCGAAAAGCCCAAGACGCACTCACCACCCTGGTAGAGTGTGCCGTGACAGGGAATGGCGGAACCTGTTCCCTAAGCGAATAGGCCTGTACAATCGGCTGTCGGATCCATTTCGAATTGGTTGCCGCAGAAGCAGCCGTATCCTTCCGAGGACCCTCAGGAAGGACAAAGAGAATCCGACTTTCTGAAGGATTCAGTAGACAACAGGTAGACCCTGATTGCCCAGACAACATCCAAGCAAGGCAAACTCCTTAGGGTAGGCTTCGCACACAGCGAAGGCAAAAAAATATCATCAGTGAGATGGAAATCAGAAACCACCTTCGGCAGGAAGGATCGCAAGACCACCTTGTCCTAATGGACAACCAGGTAGGGAGAGCAGCAGGACAAGCCCGCCAACTCCGACACTCTGCGAGCAGATGTGATAGCCACTAAAAAGGCAACTTTACGTGACAGAGCCAGCAGAGAAATCTCCCGGGTATTTTCAAAGGGAGGACGTCCTAAAAACGGACAGGACCAGATTCAAGCACCAAGGAGCTAATGGCGCCCTCCTAGGGGGAGCCAGATGACGCACACCTTGAACAAAAGAGCGGATCAAGGAATTTGATGCCAGAGGGCGCTGGAAAAGAATAGCCAGCGCGGATATCTGACCCTTAATAGTGGTCAGCGTCAAACGCTGATCCACACCAGATTGCAGGAATGCTAACACCCTCGTCACCGAAAAGGAACGAGGATGAAAACCCTGAGATTTACCCCAGGCAAAGTAAGCCTTCCAGGTACGATAAGAAATCTTACCAGAAGAGGCCTTCCTAGCCTTGGAGGGTAGGAATGACCGCCGACGAGAGACCTCGATCTCTCAAGACCTGGCTTATAACAGCCACGCCGTCAAAGCCAGCGACTGTAAAGCCGGATGGAAGATCGGCCCCTGCGACAGCAGGTCGGCTCGTAAGGGGAGCCGCCAAGGAGGCTCGACGACCAGTTACATGACGTCCGTGTACCAGGATTGGCGCGGCCAGTCTGGAGCCACTAGGATCACCAGCTTTGGTTCCGAGGCCAACCTGCGAAGGAACCTGGACAACAATTAAATCTGAGGAAAGGTATAGATCAGACGATACTGAATCCACGGCATCACCAGCGCGTCCGAGGCGTCTGCCGGAGGATCACGAGTTCTGGCCACGAACCTTTCCACCTCGTTGTTGAGACGAGACACGAACAGATCCACATCCGGGGATCCCCATCGTGCACACAGCATCTGAAATACCTCCAGGTGTAGGGACCTTGGTCCAGGGTCTGACGGCTCAGATAGTCGGCTTGCCAGTTCTCCACACCCGGAATGTGAATTGCTGAAAGTGCCAAGACCTGCGTCTCGGCCCATGACAGAATCTCGGCCACTTCCTTGGCCGCCCCGGGCACTCCAGGTGCCCTCTAGGTTTTTGATGTACGCCACCGCAGCGGCATTGTCCGTCTGCACACGCACATGGCGGTCCTGCAGACGACCCGACCAATGCAACCAACATAGTTTGATTGCTTTCAGTACCTTTCCAAGGAATGAGGATGTCTGTCCCTCCAGGCCAGGATCTCTGCATGCAGAGATCGCGTGTGGAATTTTGCAAATGGCATCGCCTTGAAGGCTGACACCAGCAACCCCAGGACCTGAGTGACGAGGAATGTTGTCCCTGAGGGACCTGACATCGCTCTGTAGAGTCCGGAGTTATACCTCCGGCAGGAAGACTTTTGCTTGAGCAGAGTCCAGAACCATCCCCAGGTAGGGGAACCGGACAGAAGGGGAAAACGTCGACTTCTGGAAGTTGATGGTCCACCCAAACTCCTGGAGTATCTGAACCGTGGTGGCCAGATCGCGTACCAAGGTCGCACTGGAACTCGGCCTTAACAGGAAATCGTCCAGATATCCCAGGATTGCAATCCCCTGCGCCTGCAACAGGGCCAGGACAGGAGTCAAGACTTTGGTAAACACCCTTGGAGCCGAAGCGAGACCGAAAGGCAACGCCACGAACTGATAGTGCTCCTCCGCAATCGCGAATCGGAGGTACCTCTGACGGTCCTCGTAAATGGGGATGTGTAAATACGCATCCTTGAGGTCAATGGACGCCAGGAAACCTCCCGGACTCAGAGAGGCCACCACTGATGAAATAGATTCCATGCGGAATTTCAAAACTCGCACAAAGCGGTTCAGAAACTTTAAGTCCAGAATCGGACGTACCTTGCCCTCCTTCCGGGCACTGTGAACAGATTTGAGTAAAAACCCTGACATCTGTCCCAATGAGGCACCGGGACAATCACCCCCTGGGCGAGCAGATCCTGCACCGCCCGATGGAGATCGAGGAGACGATCCGGGGTTAAATGAAGATTTGAGGGGAAGAATCTGTCTGTCGGGCGTGATCAAAATTCGATCTTGTACCCTGATCGGGTGAGTTCCTGAACCCACCTGACCGGAACCTTGGACAGCCAAGGTGCGGCAAAAAGCGCAGACGTCCCCCCCCACCCCTATGCGGGTGAGGGCGCCCCTTCAGGCGGGGGCGGACTGGGACGGCACGTTAGGGCAGGTGGCTTTCAGCTTGCCTGCCCAGGGCTTCTTCAGACCACTTGGGCCCTTGAAGGGTTTGCCCTTGTCCCGTGCCCTAAAGGCGTGAAAGGACCCCTGGTTGGTTTTAAAGGAAGGGCCCCGCTTACTGCGGAAAATTATTATTTTTCTTCGGCCACTTGGGGTAGAAGAGTGCTCTTACCCCCCAGTCACCCCCTTAACAAACACATCCAGGGATACTCCAAAAAGTCTGTTCCCCGCATAAGGGATGTCAGACACCGTCTTTTTGGGAGACTGGTCAGCTGACCAGCTTTTTAACCACACAATGCGACAGATGTGCACCGCGCATGCAGACAAACGTGAGACCAGAGGGGCCCCATCCAAAACCATGTCACAGGTATAGAACAGCTTGATAACCCGGTCTATCATGGCCATCGTAGCAGGGGGAGCAGAATCCGCCTGCATGGTGCGTTGAATAACTTTAAGCCACTCCAGCACAGCCTGAGAGACCAGAACTGAAGCGAACACAGGTTTCAGCAAGGAACCCGCCACCATATAGCAGTGGTGGGTAATAGACTCCACCCTTCTGTCCGTCGGGTCCCTAAACACCGGAGAATCCTCCGCGGGCATTAGAATGGCCTTATTTAACCTGGACACAGTGTGGGCAACAGGCGAGACGCGAAGGGCTAATGGTACTCAAACCGCCTAGGTAATACAAAGTTGCGCTTAGATTGCGCCCTTGTTTATTCACCGTTGCATGAAATGCGGCATGACAGGAAAAAACCTGAACCGATTTCTGGGTTCTGCGGGTCCCAAAGGATGACCGCGTACCCTGCTGGTGGGGCTCATCCTCCAAATGCAGCGTTTCATTGACAGAACTAATGAGCGCAGCCATAGCAGCGCAATTTCTGGCAGCCCTGGCGGGGGAACTTCCCCCTCCTCCACTTCCCCCTCCGACTGAGAGGACTGAGACCCCAAAGGGGTACACTGTCCGTGACAACCATATCAGAATCTGAATCAGGAGAAGGTGAAGGTCTGGACCTTTTTCTAAAAGACCGTTCAGACATCAGCAGATCCACCTTTAATGCTAAAGCCGCAAGTGCAGGGAGCTCTGCTCAGAGAACCCAGGCGTACCTGAATCCTCCACCAGAGCTGTCCTGGGAATTTGGAAGCGCTGGCCCTTAACCACTTGCCGACCGCCGCAAGTACATATACTGCGGTGGTCAGCCCCTCACAGGCAAAGTGACGTATGGAGGCGCGCTCCCGCTCCTCGGTCACGGACAGCCCCCCCCCCGCGCGTGTGCCTATCGGACCCGATGTCCGTCGGGCACTCGCGATCGTCCGTTAGAGTGGGAGAAAGGCAGGCAGGCGGATGTAAACAAGCCGCCTGTCATTCTCCCCTGTGTAAGAACAGTGATCATACGGTTCTATGTAGGACCGTTGATCACTGTTCCTACACCTCAAGCCACAGCCAATCACAGTTAGAATCACGCCCCTAGGGACACACACAACCCCTCCCTCTCAAAAAAAATGTAACCCCTTCACTGCCAGTGTCATTTTACAGTAACAGTGCATATGTATAGCACTAATGTCACTGGTAACCCCAAAAGTGTCAAAAATGTCAGTCAAGGGTCCGATCTGTACGCCGCAATGTCGCAGTCCCGCAAAAAGAAATCGCAGATCGGCGCCATTACGCGTTAAAAAAAAAATGACAAAAATCTTTACCTTAGTTAGTAAACGCGATAACTTTTGAGCAAACCTGTTTGCGGGAAAAAAAGGACGTCAAATTAGTTTAGGTACAGCGTCTCACAACCACACAATTGGCCGTTAAAGTCACGCAGTGCCGAATCGCAAAATAGGCCCTGGTCAGGAAGGGGGTAAAATCTTGTGGGGCTTAAGTGGTTAAAGTAGGAACCGATGCGGATCGCACCGCGAGGTACAGCAGCGGAAATTAAATATTGTCACAAGCAAACAACAGGAAAGTGACTGCCAGCACGAAAAAATGACCCAAGAAAGGCTAAAAGACCGCTTGGCTGGAACGATCTGCGCCTGAGGAAAGGAAATTATGTCATCAGATAGAGGACACAGACTAAGGGAAAATGGCTGCCCATGTAATGTAATGGGGAGGCTTCGGGAAAATGGCCGCCAAGCCCATGTTTTGAAAGGACCTTGCCGCATCCAAGATGGCGCCGGAAGGGTGCGAAATGGCTGCAGGGAGGAGCGCAGAGCCCATAATGAAGCTGAATAGCGCACCCACACTAAAAATGGCGGCCCTGCGATTTTTCGCAGTGGGCCGCACGCACATGTCTGGCACCCCCAAAAAGTACACAAAAGGCACACATCGGGGAGAAGGACTCCCCCCACAGCGCGGAAGAACCGCAATAGTGCCCACAGGGACAGACCGGGAAGGACACTGACAGACATGAGGGAAACAATAAAGACATCACAGGCAGACTGTCATCCCCAACACAGAGGCCCCACAGACACCCCCCACATAGAGGAGTTACTCACCGACCAGCGATAGCGTGGGTGCCGCCGTGAGACGGGAAGCCTCCCACCCCGGGTGGGGGTACCGTCAGCCAACAGGACGCTAGCTACACGCGGCGTACCGCAGTAGAGACATCCTAGCGAAGTAGCCACATTCGCGGGCATTTGTCCCTGAGGACAGGTCGTACGCATAGCCTGCTAAACGCTCGATGGCAGGCTGGGATTCCATAAGGTTCTCTGTCCTGACACACCAGGACAACCAGTCCGATTTCCAGCTCTGCAAACGCTGTAGTCTTCTGAGTCTGACTAACCAAGCACAGGAACAAATAAAATTCTATCATGAGAAAGAGAAAAACACTTTTTCAGAAATATGAAATAAGAAAAGTAGAGAGGCTGAGACCGCAGCCCCAGCCAGGGAAAGCCTGTCTACCCCTTATCTAGGCAAAAGACAAACTGAGTTGGGAATGCTGCTAGCATGAGGGTATGGTCCAGAGTGACAGCCCCCTGTGGGTGTGTACATGCAAATGCTTTTATGTATGATTTTAACAAAAATCTTTTGCCTAGTTTATACCTATGGATAAGGCCAATACCCATAAGTGAAGACTGTATGAGTGGGCGGCGACTGTCAGAGGATGCAAGAGAAAATCCAATTTTCTGAAAGGAATCCGAGCAGACTACCGCAGGTTCTGTATTTACAGTATCTCACAAAAGGCCCATCTCACATTTTTGTAAATATTTTATTATATATCTTTTCATGTGACAACCCTGAAGAAATTACACTTTACTACACTGTAAAGTAATGAGTGTACAGCTTGTATAACAGTGTAAATGTGCTGTCCCCTTAAAATAACACAGCCATTAAGGTCTAAACCACTGGCAACATAACTGAGTACACCCTTAAGTGAAAATGTCCAAATTGGGCCCAATTAGCCATTTTCCCTCCCCGGGTCATGTGACTCGTTAGTGTTACAAGGTCTCAGGTGTGAAGGGGGAGCAGGTGTGTTAAATTTGGTGTTATCGCTCTTACTCTCTCATACTGGTTACTGGGAGTTTAACATGACACCTCATGGCAAAGAACTCTGAGGATCTAAATAAAAAATAATTGTTGCTCTACATAAAGATGGCCTAGGCTATAAGAAGATTGGCAAGACCCTGAATATAAGCTGCAGCACGGTGGCCAAGACCATACAACATTTTACTAGGACAGGTTCCACTCACAACAGGCCTCGCCATGGTCGACCAAAGAAGTGGAGTGCACGTGCTCAGCGTAATATCCAGGGGGTTGTCTTTGGGAAATTAACATATGAGTGCTGCCAGCTTTGTTGCAGAGGTTGAAGGGGTGGGGGGTCTGCCTGTCAGTGCTCAGACCAAACGCCGCACACTGAATCAAATTAGTCTGCATGGCTGTCGTCTCAGAAGGAAGCCTCTTCTAATAACACACAAAAAAGCCCGCAAACAGTTTGCTGAAGACAAGCAGACTAAGGGCATGGATTACTGGAGCCATGTCCTGTGGTGTGATGAGACCAAGATAAACCTATTTGGTTCAGATGATGTCAAGCGTGTTGTGGCAACCAGGTGAGGAGTACAAAGGCAAGTGTGACTTGCCTACAGTCAAGCATGGTGGTGGGAGTGTCAGTCTGGGGCTGCATGAGTGCTGCTGGCACTGGGGAGCTACAGTTCATTAAGAGAACCATGAATGCCAGCATGTACTGTGACATACTGAAGCAGAGCATGATCCCCCTCCCTCTGGAGACTGGGCAACAGGGCATTATTCCAACATGATAACGATCTCCAACACACCTCCAAGATGACCACTGCTTTGCTAAAGAAGCTGAGAGTAAGGTGATGGACTGGCCAAGCGGGTCTCCAGACCCAAACCCTATTGAGCATCTGTGGGGCATCCTCAAACGGAAAGTGGAGGAGCACAAGGTCTCCAACATCCACCAGCTCTGTGATGTCGTCATGGAGGAGTGGAAGAGGACTACAGTGGCAACCTGTGAAGCTCTGGTGAACTCCATGCCCAAGAGGGTTAAGGCAGTGCTGGAAAATAATGGTGGCCACAAAAAATATTGACACTTTGGGACCAATTTGGACATTTTTACCTACATACACACTATCTCCACATCGTCCACCAGAGCAGCAGAGAACTCGACTCGCAAGGAGGAGGTCGTCAAGGTAGCCCAGTACTGCGATACCCTGCTGATGTAGCAGTGCCAGAACGGGCGCCATCACTTTTGTTAAGACCAGAGAAGTGGAGGTAACGGCATGAACTGATAATGCTCCTCTCCAACAGCAAAGCAGAGGAAGTGCTGGTGATGGGCACAGGCTGAAATGTGCAAGTAAGCATCCTTGATGTCGATAGAGGCAAGAATATTCCCCTGATGGAGGGATGCCACTACCGTGGGAATGGACTCCATCCTGAACCACTGTACCCGCACAAAGTAGTTTAGGGTCTTGAGATCCAGAATTGGACGCACCTTGCCCTATTTATTTGGGACCTCAAAGAGAGCTTGCAATTGGTCCAGGGACAGACACAAATTGGAAGGAAAGAACCTTTCCAGAGGGTAAGAACGAAACTCAATCTTGTAGCTGGGCCGTATCACTTTGTGTACCCACTTGTCTTGCACAAAGGAGGTCCATGGACCAGGAAACCAGCGAAAACATCCCCCCACCCCAGGCACAGATAATAGAGCACCTTCATGCTGAAGGAGCCTTGTCTGGAGAATCCCACTCTCCATTCGCCAGACCAAGGCCACTTGGAGACTCCCGAAGAGGACTTGAAAGGTTTTGAAGCCTTGTCAGCGGACTCTGGGGGACGAAAAAACTCCTCATGAGCCGAGGAGGATGGGCCAAGTCTACGACAAGGTTTCTTACCCTTACCGCCCTGCGGAAGAAAAAAATTGGATTTTGACTTACCTTAAAATACATTTCTCTTTCATTCATTGATGGACACAGCTCCTGATTCTTCTTAACCATTGGGTTTTACTGCCCCCTACAGGAGTAGGACACTAGGCAGGAAAAAGCTTAACTACGCCTATGGGCAGTCCTAGGGGGTATACACCCACTCTGCCCTATAGGCACTCCGTTTTCTTACAAGTTTGTCAAAAGAAAGCCAACTCTACAGAGGGGTGGGTGCTGTGCCCGTCAATGAACATCAGAGAAATGGATTTTACAGTAAGTAAAAAAAAACATATTCTCTTTCGTTCATTGATGGACACAGCTCCTGATTTACTTAACAATTGGGACGTCCGAAAGAAGTGTTAAACATGAGGGGTTGGAAAAACATCAGAAAAAAATTCCCAAGGCTAACCATAACCAATCAGGTAACGGAGCTCTACCATAAACAACTGGAGCTCACCTAAAAAACAATACACCCTCAAAGAGGACCAGGTCCTCTAAACAGCAGCCTGCAAAACCTTGCAGCCAAAAGAAGCATCCGCAGATGCCAACACATCCACTTTAATAAAACTTTGTAAAAAAGTGTGCACCGATGACCAGGTGGCCACCGTACAAAGCTGCGACACTGATGCACGATGACGTATTAGGCGCCCTAATAAAGCGTGCCTTGACAGGGAAAGAAGTAACCTGTCTCCTGATGGAATAGGCCCGAACCACCGTCTGTCTGATTAATCTGGAAATGATCGCAGATTAAGCGGACAACCCTTTGTGAGGTCTGTCGGTGAGCACAATAGGGAGTCTGACTTCCTAAAAGACTCAGTAGCTGCCAGGTACACCCTAAATTGCCCGAACCACATCCAAGGCATGCAAGGCAATTTCCTTCGGGTGTACAGACCTGGGACACAGGGAAGGCAACACAATGTCTTCAGTCAAGTGAAAGTCAGAGGCCAATTGCTGTTCAAATCACTGTTGAAGGAAGGTTAAGACCCAATCCACCAAGAAGGAGCGAGGATGAACCCCAAGAGACTCACACTACGCAATGTACGTTTTCCACGTATAACGGTAGATCTTCCTAGAAGTAGATTTCCTAGCTTTCAACAGCGTAGGAATCACAGACTGAGACAAACCTCTATCCTTCAGCACCTGGGGTTCAGCCAAGCCATCAAGGCCAGCGACTGTAAAGCAGGATGGAAGATTAGTCCTTGGGACAGCAGATCCTCCCTGAGAGGAAGTCCCCAAGGAGCATCGGTGACCAGCCGTACCGGATCAGCGTACCAAGACTGGCGAGGCCAGTCTGGAGCCACTAGAATGACCGGAAACGATTCTGCCTCGATCCTGCACAGGAGTTGTGGCAGGAATTTGAGAGGACTTGAACAAATCGACAGCCCACCTTAGAACGCTGGCTACTTACCGAGCTGCCAGGACACTACTTGTGTCCCCTTGGTGATTGACAGACCACGGCCGTGATCTTGTTCAAATTAATTTGTACCGGACATCCCTGAAGACAAATTGTTCAATGAGCCAGGCAAGTCTGATTGCTCAGAGTTCCAGTACATAAATCATCAGTCTGGACTCTGCCAGAGTCCAGACCCCCTGAGCACATCTATGCTGGGGACGCCTCCCCACCTGGACAGGCTGGCATCCGTGGCGACAACCATCCAGTACAGGGGGAGAAGGACTTTCTCAGTCGAAGCGCCGGAGAATGAAGCCAACGCTAGAGACTGTGGATACTTCCTCATTTCACCAGAATCTCTTTTGGAGAGATCTTGTGTGGAACTGTGCAAACAGACCGCCTTGAAAGTGGACACCATAAGGCCCAGCCCCCACATGCAAGCTCGGAGGGATGACCGTCTATTCAACAACTGAAGCTGAATTGTCTCCTGCAATCGCTGGAGTTCTTCCAGAGGAAGAAACACTCTGGCTGAGGCCGAGTTCAGAATCAGACACAGATAGTCCAGTTTTTGAGGACAGAACCAAAGCAGACTTCAGAAGGTTCAGAATCCAACCAAACTCCCTCGAAGAGAAATCTCCAGATGTCCAAAAGAGCAGTTGGAGACTGCGCACGCATTAGATTGCCCAGGTATTTCAGTACCGCTATCCCACGCTGACTCAAACAATGCCAGCACCGGGGCCAACACTTTTGTGAAGACCCGAGGAGGGGAGGCAAGACCAAAAGGTCAATGCCACAAACTGATACTGCTCCTCACCCACGGCAAGAGGAAGCGCTGGTGACCGACACATATTAGAATGTGCGGTTAGGCGTCCTTGATGTCGATAGAAGTGAGAAGAAAACACCTTGATGTAGGGACGCCACTACCGTGCAAATGGACTTCATGCGGAACTTCTGTACCCACACAAACAGTTTAGTGCCATGAGGTCCAGAATTGGACGTACCTTGCCTTCTTTCCTAGGAACTTTAAAGAGGTTTGAGTAAAAACCGCTGAAAAAGTTCAGAAGTCGGGAACAATCACCCCTTAAAGTAACAAGTCTTCCACTGCCCCAAAGAGACCCTGTAAGCGACCTGGGGACAAGCGCAGGTTGGAAGGGAAGAACCTTTTCGGAGGAAAAGACTGAACTCAATCTAGCCTGACTGAATAACTTTGTGGACCCACTCGTCCTGTACCAGGGAGGCCCACGGATGCGGAAACCAGCGAAGACGTCCTCCCACACACCAGATACGGGTGAGGGCGCCCCTTCATGCAGTGGTAGCCTTGTCCACAGGTCTTGAAGAGCCCGCTCGTGGCTTGCCAGACCAGGCCCTCTTGGAACCTACGGTAGAGGCCCTGACTTTTGATCCCTTGTCTTGAGACCCTGAGGAACGAAAAAACCTCTCATAAGCCGAGGAGAAAGGCCCACGTCTACGATGGGACTCCTTGGCCTTGGTAGAAGAATACTCTTCCCTCCTGTGAGACCCTTAATGATGTCATCCATGGAAGCTCCAAATAGGCGATCCCCTACAAGGGGAAGATCAGATAAGGTTTTCTTAGAAATATGGTCTGCAGACCAGCATTTCAGCTAGATAATACACTGAAGGACCACTGCTGACACAGACAGCCTAGAAATCAAGGAGCCACATCCAAAGAAGCATCACAGAAACTGTAGCCCCTGGTTCAGCTGATCCGCCAGCTCTGCAAGACGGGGGGAAGTGGTTTCCCCTCCAGGTCCCGACGTAAAAGTTTAGCCCACTCATTAAGAGTTTGCGACACCAGGGCAATAGTAAATACCGGCCTAAGTGCCGAACCAGCCAAAGTGAAAATATGGGAGGGCCAGAGCCTGCGCCCTCCCATCAGCTGGATCTGTAAAGGCCGGGGACTACTCAACCGGAATGAAGGTAGCTTTATTCAACCTGGAAACCGACTAGTCAGCTACAGGTAGGACCATCCACCTTTTAAGCAGTTAATCCTCATAAGGATACCACAGGGAAAAATTGCTTAGGAACCACTGCGTTTTGGAAAACCCCACTGTTTTGGGACAATGCTGTCAAAGCAGAAAAGGGCAACACCCTCGCCATTTTGGAGGGCCTGTGGGTGCTGAAAGGGACCAGCTCCTCCGAAGCAGCATCAGCCACAACCTCAATTTTTCAAATTTTATGCACTGACACAAACAGTGCATCCACTAGCGCTTTTTCATGCATGGCTGGAGGAGCAGGGGAATCATCCTCCCTATCTAAGGAACTCAGCAGGATCTGTTATAACAATTAGGGGAGAGCCGCTGACTGTGATCCCACATAGGGGACACCGACTGAGGGCCCACCACTGGACCCCGCAAAAAAGGGGACAAGGAGTCACCCTCCGGGAACCCTGCTCAACCCCCTTTGCGCACCAGGACAAACCTGGTCAGCATTAACTCCAACAAGCCCCACCCCTTTAGAGCACGTGGCAAAAGCCAGCTCATAACCTCCCCCAGGGAGGGGGGGGGGACCCACAGTGACCACCAAAAGTTTAGAGGGGCTGGGGGGGGGAAAGAAGGGGAACCCGGGGGTTCCACCATCAGAGGGAGGAGCCCACGTCCACCATAATCCTAGGGAGGAGCCCACGTCCACCCCAATCCTAGGGAGGAGCCCACGTCCACCCCAATCCTAGGGAGGAGCCCACGTCCACCCCAATCCTAGGGAGGAGCCCACGTCCACCCCAATCCTAGGGAGGAGCCCACGTCCACCCCAATCCTAGGGAGGAGCCCACGTCCACCCCAATCCTAGGGAGGAGCCCACGTCCACCCCAATCCTAGGGAGGAGCCCACATCCACCCCAATCCTAGGGAGGAGCCCACGTCCACCCCAATCCTAGGGAGGAGCCCACGTCCACCCCAATCCTAGGGAGGAGCCCACGTCCACCCCAATCCTAGGGAGGAGCCCACGTCCACCCCAATCCTAGGGAGGAGCCCACGTCCACCCCAATCCTAGGGAGGAGCCCACGTCCACCCCAATCCTAGGGAGGAGCCCACGTCCACCCCAATTCTAGGGAGGAGCCCACGTCCACCCCAATCCTAGGGAGGAGCCCACGTCCACCCCAATCCTAGGGAGGAGCCCACGTCCACCCCAATCCTAGGGAGGAGCCCACGTCCACCCCAATCCTAGGGAGGAGCCCACGTCCACCCCAATCCTAGGGAGGAGCCCACGTCCACCCCAAAAACCTCCAGGAGTAGAGGGGGGAACATCTACTTACCCTACCAGGGACAGAGTGGGCACCGCAGCTCAGGCCGAGGCCAGGTTGTATGCACCCTTGCGCAACGTTTAACTCGCAGGCAGCCCCCGTCCAGTGGGGCTATGTCGTGGCCTATGAGTTCTCGCTGGCCAGACTGAAGGGAAGCAGCATCAGCCACAACCTCAATTTTTCAAATTTTATGCACTGACACAAACAGTGCATCCACTAGCGCTTTTTCATGCATGGCTGGAGGAGCAGGGGAATCATCCTCGCTATCTGAGCACTCAGCAGGATCTGTTATAACAATTAGGGGTGAGCCGCTGACTGTGATCCCACATAGGGGACACCGACTGAGGGCCCACCACTGGACCCCGCAAAAAAGGGGACAAGGAGTCACCCTCCGGGAACCCTGCTCAACCCCCTTTGCGCACCAGGACAAACCTGGTCAGCATTAACTCCAACAAGCCCCACCCCTTTAGAGCACGTGGCAAAAGCCAGCTCATAACCTCCCCCAGGGAGGGGGGGGGGACCCACAGTGACCACCAAAAGTTTAGAGGGGCTGGGGGGGGGGGAAAGAAGGGGAACCCGGGGGTTCCACCATCAGAGGGAGGAGCCCACGTCCACCATAATCCTAGGGAGGAGCCCACGTCCACCCCAATCCTAGGGAGGAGCCCACGTCCACCCCAATCCTAGGGAGGAGCCCACGTCCACCCCAATCCTAGGGAGGAGCCCACGTCCACCCCAATCCTAGGGAGGAGCCCACGTCCACCCCAATCCTAGGGAGGAGCCCACGTCCACCCCAATCCTAGGGAGGAGCCCACGTCCACGCCAATCCTAGGGAGGAGCCCACGTCCACGCCAATCCTAGGGAGGAGCCCACGTCCACGCCAATCCTAGGGAGGAGCCCACGTCCACCCCAATCCTAGGGAGGAGCCCACGTCCACCCCAATTCTAGGGAGGAGCCCACGTCCACCCCAATCCTAGTGAGGAGCCCACGTCCACCCCAATCCTAGGGAGGAGCCCACGTCCACCCCAAAAACCTCCAGGAGTAGAGGAGGGAACATCTACTTACCCTACCAGGGACAGAGTGGGCACCGCAGCTCAGGCCGAGGCCAGGTTGTATGCACCCTTGCACAACGTTTAACTCGCAGGCAGCCCCCGTCCAGTGGGGCTATGTCTTGGCCTATAAGTTCTCGCTGGCCAGACTGCAGGGACCCTCTGGATCTAGATTATCCAGTCCATCGCCCAGATCGGCAATTGATTGCAGATTCTCACAGGAACAAAATAACAAAGATATGAAAAAATTCCATTTAAAAAAAAAAAAAAAAAAAATCGCCAGGACCAGAGATCCCAGCAAGGAACTAGGTCCTTACTCCTGACTAGGCAGAACAACCAGAGTGCCTATAGCTGAAAGTGGGTGTATACCCTCTGGGACTGCCCATAGGCATAGTCAAGCTTTTTCTTGCCAAGTGGCCTACTCCTGTAGGGGGCAGTATAAGCCAATGGTTAATTAGAATCAGGAGCTGTGTCCGTCAATGAACGAAAGAGAAATGAGATTTTTGTACTTGCATAATATCCATCTCTCTGACTTATTCGACAGACACAGAGCTCCATAAATCATAACTCCTGAGTTATATTGTCTCCTCCAGGAGTTGGTCTAGGCAGAACAAAAAACCTGGCTACGCCCCTTGGACCATCTTCAGCTTGGTATATAACCCCTTTCTCTGCTCTAGGTAATCAGTTTAGTAGCAAGAAGAAGTAGTAGAAGTATCAAAACTCCTTAGAGGGGTGGGTGCTGTGCCCGTCGAACTCAGAGAAATTGATTTTTCGTTAAATCGAAGGACACAGGGCTCAATAAATCATAACTAATGGGACATTCAAAAGCAGTGCCAGAAGGAAAATGAGGGGTGGGGAAAATAACCCAAGGCTAAACATAAATGTCCTTAACCAGGACACAGGAGTCTTAACCGGGTCACAGGAGCCCCGTCTAAAATATAAAAGTTTGAAGAAAAACACCCCTCAAGAGGCAACAGACCCTCTTAAACAACAGCCTTCAAAACTTTGCGGCAAAAAAGAAGCATCCGCAGATGCCAAAGTTGGGACACAAGGAGGGCAACACAATTTTCTCATTCAAATGGAAGTCAGAGACAATTTTGGGCAGGAATAATGGACAGGGACGAGGAACCACTATCTCTATGGACCACCAAATAGGGACTGCGACAGGATAAGGCTGCCAATTCTAATACCTCGCGGACCGAAGGGCCACCAAGAATGTCACCTTCTGGGATAAACGTACAAGGGAATTTCCTGAGTATTCTATAAAAGAGATTTTTGGAGAACCAAAAGTACTAAATTTAAATCCCATGGCGGCAAAAGACCATAAAGGTAGAGCCACATGTTTAACCTCCTGAATGAAGGTACGAACTAAAGAGTGCGTGGCTAGAGGACACTGAAAGAAGATTGCCAAGGCAGACACCTAGCCCTTGATGGTACTCAAGGCCAACTTCTGATTAACGCCCCATTGAAGAAAGAATAAGATCCGAGCCACAGAAAAGGATCGAGGATGAGCGCCAATTGACTCACACCAAGAAATATATACGCTTTCCATGTACAATGGTATATCTTGCTGGAAGACGACTTAAAAGATCACTAATCCAGACAAACCTTGATCCCTCAATACCTGGCTTTCAATAGTAAAGCCATTAAAACCAGTGACTAAAGCAGGATGGTAGATTAGCCCTTGGGACAACTGGTCTTCTCGAAGAGGATGCCCCCAAGGGACATTTACGGCCACCAGGATGATTGGAAGATCCTCACACTTGATTCCTCGCAGGAACCGGGGATGAAGCCTGAGCCGAGGATGATACTGGCCTTACCGTGGCCCTTGGACGCTTGCTGCATCTGCCAGAGGAACCCATGATCTCGCCACATACTTCGGTATGTTCCTGTGGAGCAGAACCTGC
Organism: Pelophylax lessonae; assembly: GCF_965119305.1. NCBI lineage: Eukaryota > Metazoa > Chordata > Amphibia > Anura > Ranidae > Pelophylax > Pelophylax lessonae. The sequence continues at coordinate 109,659,028 of NC_138780.1, forward strand.
TAAAGGAGCTGCATGTAGGACTGTGCAAACAGGACTGTCTTGAAGGTAGATACCATCAGACTGCAAATTAGGAGAGAGAACTATCTGTGTGACAGCAGCCGGTAAATCCCGACCTGTGGTTCCTGAAATTTGTCTAGAGAAAGGACCACTCTGGTCAGAATTAAAATCAGACCTAGGTAATTCAAATTTCTGGACAGGGATAGGGGGGACCTTTTGTAGTTTGGACATTACCTGAACATTTTCAGGAATTAAATCCGCACAAGGTAAACTCCGGACCTAAAAAACCTGAAAAGAACAAGCTTTGTCCCCCTTTCTGAGTACCCCCAAAAAAAACAATGCAGATCTCGTTGACGCTCACAAAAGAAGTCCATGGGGCCAGAAACCAGCGAAGAGGTCTCCCCATCCCAAATACTGGATGAGGGCAGACCCTCATGCTGAAGGAGTCTTTTCTGCTGGTCCAGGGATACTAGCTCTAGGCTTACCAGACCAAGGTTGCTTGGAACCTCTCGGGGAGGATTTAAAAGATCTATTTCCCTTATTCTCTGTCCCAGAAGCACAAAATATTCTATGGACTGAGAAGGAGAGCCCCCATCTGCGACAAGGCTCCTTCCCTTTCCTTGACTGTGGCAGGAAGGTACCCCCCCCCCGTGATACCCCTAATGATGTCATCCAAGGTAGTCCCAAACAGGTGATCACCTTGAAAGAGCAGATCAATGACAGCTTTCTTAGAGGCTTGGTCTGCGGACCAATTCTTAAGCCAGAGCACGTGCCTAATCACCACCGCTGAAACAAAGTTTGGACAGCACAGGAGCTGTATCAAAAACTGCATCACAAATAACCGCTAATAACGCACTTCCGGTTGCGGACCAAAACGAACGTCACTTCCGGTCAGGAACTTCCTGTGTGTGGAACGCACGCCGAGAGCGGCGCCGCACGAGTTCCTTGTACATGCTTTATCTTTTTACATGCTTGTGAGTACCCATCTGAATACCTTATTGGGAATAAAATTGTTTTAAATGTACTTCACCATGTATGGCCATTCTTTTGTTTAACGGTGGAGGCGGAAGCTGACAAACAAGTGTGAAGGCTACACAGGAGAAGTTCTGGTCCTTAAAGATCCTGGGCAATGTGCAATAATCTTGAAGGTCTTAATTTATCTGCAATCTGGTGAGTGGGGAACCTTGAGGGGCACCTTGTCACTTTGCAAGCACCTGAATCATTTTTGGCACCTTAATTGGATCACCATAAGGACTTTTTGTTTCAAGCACTGAATATTCTTTTGGAGTATATCTAACCACTTATGTGTATACATGCACTTTATAATTTATTGGATATTGCATATATTTTTTAGCACTTAGCACTTTGTGTATATGATCTTTACTATGCACTTTATAAATTATTGAATATTGTTTATATATCACAGCACTTATCACTTTATTGAAGCTAGCGCTGCATAAATTCGTTTTTATCACATTTTCCTAAGAATTTTCTTAGAGTCTGCAGCAGCTGCTCATTACCTTATTCATATTAATAATTTTCACGTTGTGTAGCGCGGGTTTAATTTTGTTTTTTCACAAATAACCTGCAGCCCATGGACCAACTGGTCCGCTAAATCAAGATAAGCAGCGGGGACCCTGCTCACTCCCCAGGTCCTGGCGCAAAAGCTTGGCCCATTAAGTTAGGGACTGAGACATCAGCGCCGAGGCAAAGACTGGCCACAAAGCTGAACCAGCCACAGTAAACATGCTGCGTGCCACAGCCTCTGCTTTTCTGTCAGCCAGGTCCTTAAAAGGATGAGGATTCCTCTACTAGGATCATGGTTGCTATATTCAACCTGAAATAGGAGGGTCCACCACTGAACTAGTCCACTTTTTTAAAAGTGACCCCTCAAAAGGGTAACGTACAGCAAAATGTTTGGGGACCACAAAGAGTAATTTTGGTTTTTCCCATTCCTTACAGGAAAACCTGTCAAAATAAGGCACATAAATTAACACCTTTGGAGTGTGAGGTGACTTATGCGTACCAAACGTCCGTGGCTACATCAGCCCCATACTCCATTTATAAAGTCTCACGCACTGCAGTGACAAATGCGTCTACCAGCGCTTTTTCATTCACTGCTGCGACCATGGAGGAATCGTTCTCACTATCAAGTGGAAGTGGCAGTGTGATATTAAGCCCTTCTGGATGGGCCGTGTCCCCGGCGGCATCGTCGTCAGTGCAACCAAGGGAAACTAGGGTTCCCAGGAACCTGCCACCTCTGTGGGAGGTCAGTGGGGGAGATGTGATCCTGAGGCTCCATAAAGGAAAGGAAAGGAAGACCTTGCAGAACAAAAACAATCTTTTGGCACCACTAAAGGATCCCCTCAAGGCTCAGGGTACCTATCAGCAGAGAGAGATAAATGGGACCCCCAAGGACTCACCCTACTGACCGGAGGAGTGCAGATAATTCAAACCCAGCATTATCATGGACATCATCCCTGTTCATATATCCTGGGCACAGGAGGAAGAGGAAACTGAGGAGGAAGAGGAGCAGCTTTGGCACCCCCATGAGGCTTTGGTCGTCTCCAGCGTCTCCCGAACTAAAGGAAAATGGCCCCCGTGGCATCGGGCTACACAAACATGGCCACCAGGGGGGAGACCTGTCAGACTAAGGGAAAATGGCCCCTGTGACATCATCGGGCTACACAAACATGGCTGCTAACCGCAGACCAGCCAGACTGAGGTACTTAAGGATGGGAGGAGGGTACCTGCGGGCAGGTCCGACCATCCCTGGAGGTTATCCATTCCATAAAACTCTGAAAAAGGGGGAGGGGGGGATCTGTAATTACCCTTCCATGGTGCCGGTAACACTTCAGACAGAAATCCTCGCCACGGAAGTAGGGGAGCTGTCGGCCAAGTGGCCGCTGCGACTCAGACCCAAACTGGTTGTATGCGACCCTGCGAGATGTTTAACTCACAGGCCATCCTCTGTCCGTGAGGCTATGTCGCAGCCAACCTAGCGCGTAGCTGCGGTCTGCACGTGCTCTTTGGCTGGGCTGGGGGAACCACTGGATCTAGATTATCCAGCCAGTTGCCAGCCTGGCAGTTGATTGTAGAAATCCTGAGAGAGAAAAAACAAAAAAGATGTAAGGAAGGGGAAAAAATAGCTTGGACCAGAGATTCCAGCTGGGAGCCTAGGTCCTTACTCCTGACTAGACAGATTAAAACTGATTACATAGATCAGAGAGGGGGGTTATACCAAGCTGAGGATGGCCCATGAGCGTAGCCAGGTGTTTTTTGTTCAGCCTAGTCCTACTCCTGGAGGAGGCAATATAACCCACTAGTTACAGTTTATGGAGCCCTGTGTCTGTTAATGAACGAAAGAGAAGTACTCTTCCCCCCTGTGAGACTCAATGATGTCATCCAGGGTAGCCCCAAACAGGCGATCTCTCTTAAAAGGTAGATAAGTTAAGGCCTTTTTAGAGGTCTGGTTCACAGACCAATGCTTAAAGTGGTTGTTAACCCACTTTTACAACTTTATATAATCATTTGTGTACCCTGATTACAATTGCTCCTGTCTGTGTTTTATTAAAAAAAAAAAAAAAAAATGCTGCCTTTACCGTATTTCAGAGCGGCAATCACGTGACCAGCCGGCTTTCTCCTCTCCCCGTCTGACAGATGCAGGGGGCGGGGCCAAGATTCCCTCGTTAGCGTCAGGCGAGGTAAGAGGTGAAGAGGAGAGAGACGGCTGGTCACGCGATCGCCGGAAGCTGCTCTGAAATACGGTAAAGGTGGCATTTTTGAAAAAATAAAAAACAAACAGATAGGAACACTTGTAATCAGGGTACACAGAGGATTATATAGGACAATAAAAGTTTGAAAAGCAGCAGGAGGGATGGGGGCGGGCTCTGACACAGGAGCAGACAGGAAGGGAGTGAGGAGGGGAGAGGAGCAGAGGACGACGACAGAAAAGCTGCGGATGACGGAGGCATGTAAACTGACCACGGTGTCAGGGCTCAGCAGCCATGATATGCCGCGGTCAGTTTACAGAGGGGAGGGTAGAAACTGGCAGGATGAGCCAGGTTTTTTTTAGGTGATAGAATGGTCCAAATTACAGAGCACAAGCACTGTGCTGCATAACATGCTTTAAAAGGAACAGGATCTTTTTTTTTTTTCGTAGGGTAACAAACGCTTTAATCCACAATACGCGCCTAAGTACCACTGCCGAAACAGACAGTCTAGAAATCAGGGGAGCGGCATCCAAAGAGGCATCACAGATGAACTGTAGTCGCTGGACCAACTGGATGCAACTGCAGGATGCAACTGCAGGATGTGGAAACCTTACAAGCGGACCTGAACAAAATAACGGGGTGGGCAATTACATGGCAGATGAGGTTTAATGTTGAAAAATGTAAAGTAATGCACTTGGGTGCCAGAAACCAAGCTACTCACTAGGGGGGGAACCTCTGGGTTGAGTCTAGGATGGAAAAGGACCTGGGGGTACTGGTAGACAACAGGCTTGGCAGTGGCATGCAATGCCAAGCCGCTGCAAGCAAAGCCAACAGAATACTGGGATGTATAAAAAAGGGGATTCACTCCAGAAATAAAGAGATTATTCTCCCGCTCTACAAGACTCTGGTCCGGCCACATTTGGAGTATGCTGTCCAGTTCTGGGCACCGGTCCTCAGGAAGGATGTGCTGGAATTGGAAAGAGTCCAGGGAAGGGCAACAAAAATAATTAGGGGAATGGAGGACATCAGCTATGAGGAAAGACTACAAGCACTGAACTTATTCTCTCTGGAGAAGAGATGATTGAGGGGGGATATGATATCAATGTACAAATACTGTACTGGCAACCCTAGCATAAGGAACAAACTTTTCAGAGAGAGGAGATACAATAAGACACGTGGCCATTCACTAAAACTAGAGGAAAGGCGGTTTAACCTTAAAATGCGTAAGGGGTTCTTCACTGTAAGAGTGGTAAGGATGTGGAATTCTCTTCCACAAGCAGTCGTATCAGCTGGGAGCATTGATCGTTTCAAAAAACTATTAGATGGGCACCTTGGAGACCACAACATACAGGGGTACACAATGTACAGTTAAAAGCAAACACACACACATCATAGGTTGAACTGGATGGACTGATGTCTTTTTTCAACCTCACTATGTAACTATGTAACTATGGTCCGCCAGCTCAGCAATGGCAGAGGGGAGCTGCTCACCCTCCAGGTCACAGCGCAAAGGTTTTGCCCACTCGGTCAGAGTTTGAGACATCGGGGAAATGGTGAAGACCGGCCTAAGCACGGAACCCGCAACAGTGAACATATTACGGGCCACAGCCTCTGGTTTTTTTGTCAGCTGGATCCTTATAGGCTAGTGATTCCTCAACCCGGGATCATGGTCACCTTATTTAGCCTGGAAACCAGAGGGGTCCACCACCAGTGGACAAGTCCACTTAATAAGGAGGAACTCTTCAAAGGGGTACCTCATCGCAAAGCATTTAGGAACCACAAAAAGGGAAGTTTTGAACGTTAGCACTCTTTTGCTTCAAATCAGTCAAAATAGGAGGGAAAAAGAAACACCTTCACTGCTCTAGATGGCTTGTGAGTGCCAAAGGAGATCAGTGCCTCCGCCACAGCTTAAGCTGCATTCTCCCTTTTTAAAATTTCACGCACAGACACAAACAGTGCCTCCACCAGTGCCTTTTCATGCGCAGCAACAGAAGTGGCGGTATCATCCTCGCTATTTGAAAAGTCAGGGCGTGTGGCAGCAGACCACGTCCGTGGCAGCTAAATCAGATTCAGGATCTGAGGAGACACTTTTTGCTAGCTGCAGCCCAAAAGCCACCTCCATCCGGGACACAAAAGACCCACCGTCAGTGCATCGGTGGATGGTTAGGACCCAGAGGACCCCGAAGCCTCAGAGGGGGGTCAGGTGGAAAAACATGCTCCAAAGACTGCATGAGTAAATAGGGGGACCTCCACAAAAAGTGTCAAAACCTGATAAGGGACAACCCCCACTGCGCTGGTAACACCACCTGGTCGCCAGCAACAGAGCACCACGTGATCCTGCAAAAGAGAGAGGGAGGACCCTACCAGATAGACACCGGCACCACCAAGATAAACTGCACTCCGCGTGCGGAGTCCAGGGAAAGAAGAGACCCAGGAGTCAGCAACAGGGGACAAGAAGGGGCTTCCACAGCCAAAATCAACACCCAGAGGCTCCTCTGTAATGGCTGCCGCTTATTCCTATGCCGGACCAACGAAAAATGGCTGCCGGACTACACAAACATGGCCGCCGGCCTATACACAATATAGGCTATGACAAAATGGCAGCTCCACGAGGCTCCCAGGAGGGATCCCTGGGGCACAGGAAAGGCACCAGAAGGAAGTGGGGAACCGGGCAAAAGCCCCCACTAGGTATAGTCCTCCCCCCGAGCCGATAGCTCAGTCACCAGGAGGCGTACCCCAACCGCCCCCACCACTAGTACAGCACCATGCCCCAGCCCCAAAAAACAGCCCAAACTACCACACTACCCCGGGGAGGGGGGGCTAGATGACCCACAGGGACCACAAGCGGACAGGTGGGCCTAATGGGAAGGAGGGGAACCCAGGGGTTCCAACCATCCCAGGGAGGGGCCTCATGTCTACCCCAAAACCCTCCAGGGGGAGAGGGGGGACAACTATTCACCATACCGGGAACCAGATGGGCACCACTCCAGACAGAACCCCTCACCATCGAAATGGGGGGGGGGGCATTGGCCAGGAGGAAGGCTGTGACATAGGCCGAGGCCTGGTCGTATGCGACCTTGCCAGGCGTTTAACTTGCTAATCTGGTGGGCCAATGTCGCGATCGACCTAGCGTGAAGCTGTGGTCTGCGCGCGCTCGCTAGACTAGGGTGACCACTGGATCATGAATATTTAGGCCGGCAGTTGATTATAGATCTCACAGGAAAAAAAAAAAAACGGGAGAATAAAAAGCTATTTCACAAGAAAAAATTTCCAGGAGCAGAGATCCCAGTATGGAAAACTGAATATCTATAGCAGAGAGGGGGGAGGTATACTTCCTGGGACTGCCCAAAGGCGTAGTCATTTTTTCTGCCTAGTGTCCTACTCCTGTAGGGGGCCGTATAAACCCACTGGTCAAGAATCCTAAGGAGCTGTGGCCATCAATAAACGAAAGAGAAATACTGATTTTAACTTTTAAGCAATAAATGTCAGAAAAGGGCTGGGTCAGCAAGTGGATAAAAGAAAACTAAGACACTCACCAACATCCGAGTATTGGTAAGCTGCAATCTAAATTTTGCTTTTGGGTTTTGCTAGCTTCTAGAAGGATAGTGCTGTCTTTCTGTAGACAGCAAGTCTTACTGATATCACTTCCTAACACTGTCATACACAGGGAAATAAAACCATTGACTGAAGAGTCGATGTAGGGTAACAACTGCAGAAGAATCTCTGGTCAGACTGTTGAATTTTGTCATCTTCTCAGCATTATGGTGCCATAAATGCAAAAATGACAGCGGCCAGTTTCCAGTAGACCTCAAAGTCATGGCAGGGCAAGGAAATAACACCAGAAAAATGAACAGCAATGTTAAAGATGATTTCCAGGAATTCAGCTACTTTGTAAAAAGTGAAGGTAAAAGTAAAATCCAAGGAGCTGCATGACATTTCCTAGGGTTATCTCTATTTTTTTATATTTGACAGGTTTATTGCTCTATAGTACCGGGTATTACATTTGGGACACTTGAGCAGATATGCCCACCCCTCCCATCTATTGCCCATTCAGAGATGCCTTTGTATTTTGTGAATGTATTCACATAATGTGATAACGCCCATTAAGGCGGGCGAAACGCGTCGATGTAACTTCCGGGCAGCGGAGCATCACGACATCATTTCCTGTAACCACCGTGGAACGCACTCTGGCAGCGTACACGGAAGCGGATTCACAGTGTTTTGCTATACGAATGCTGATTATCATGCTACGTTTGTGAGTAACATTTTTTAATTTTGATTATAATAAACACCTACGGGCTTCACTATGTACGGCTTCTTCGCTTTCTTTTAAAACCATTGTTGGGGAGAGAGTGGAGAGGAACCATTAAAGGAGCCATTATAAGAGGTTGTATTCAATCCATCCATCCGGCTAAGGGATATCCTATATGCCAAGAGGTTGCATTTAATCCATCTATCCGGCCAAGGGATATCATATCTGCTTGAGGCTCATTTATATCCTGAATTTGGTGAGTGCATCCCCACAGGGGGATTTTTTCCTGAAGAGCACTTGGGCACTTAAATGGATCTGAGCACCTTTCCAGCACTTTAGTTTCTTTGGAGGAAACCTTTTTGGACTGCACCTTATTACATTTTATGCACTTTATATATGGTTACACCATGGACACATGATGTGATTTTTTTTGCACTTTAATATTTATTGATTTTTTGATGATCACGAATGCACTTTATCTCATATGAGTTTCAGTATTTTAATATTTTGATCACAGTCACCTGGATATATTTATTTTTATGTTTTTTTATATACACTTTTAGCACTATATATATATATATATATATATATATATATATATATATAGTTTTTACCTGCCTTATATGAATTTTTAGTATTCACATAATACAAAGGCTTCTGTGAATGGCCAGAAGGAGGGGCAGGATTATCAGGTGCAGCGACACTACTGTTCAAGATGCACAGAGCAGCGACACTACTGTTCAAGATGCACAGATCAGAAGGATCAGCATTACTTTCCTGGAAACTACAGCAACAGCTGTCTTCCGGGAGTACTATAAAGCTGTCAGATATAAATAATAGAGGTAAGCCCAGGAAATGCCATTGACCTTGCTGGATTTAGCTCATAGAGAGTGCCTTTTTTCATAATTTCAAGGTTAAGTCATTGCACGAATATGAATTTTAAAAGAGCATTATTGCCTAGTGAAAAAAAAAATCTAAACTATACTAATCTGTACAACAGAATTTTATAACATACACAAAACGACAAAGAACAGATGGCCCAATTTAACATCCACACAATAGATAAAAACGTATTTTTACGCCACAAAACTACAATACATTTTAAAGCCGCGATACTTTATCCCATTTGCCAGACAATGCGACAACCTTTCAGGCCTCACACCTCTAACAGTCTGAAAAGTGCTAATGTTATGAAGCTTGTCTGCATAAAGCTTGCCATGTAATGCAAATTAGTCTCATTAAAACCAGTCTCCCCCTGGTGGGTTTTCACTTCCCTCCAACGCTTACTGTCAGCCTCCTGAATATCTCACCTACACCTCCCAATAACTCCAAAAGGAAGCAGACGCATGCTGTGCGAGGCTGGTAATTTTATTGGGTTCCACAACCTTTAAAAAATCCGTTACAAGCCTGGTCTGGTTTCTGAGATCCTTTTTTGCAGGGAAATTAAGGCAAACGTTTTTATGTGGCCCAACAGTGTCTGTTGGCTGGAAGAAGAATTTATACACGGCAGAGTCATTAGAACAAACCTGCTCCCATTAGGACATAATAGCCGTTACAAGGGACACAAAGCAGAGCAGGATTCCGCTCCCAAGCAGGCACTCATAAAGTAAAGGGAAAAAAATGTCTTGCCAGCTACATTTCACACGCTCTGGTTATTAAACCATTTCAAGTTGAAACTTTACTCCTTGGACCCTAAATTTAAAAAGATTATACAAGCCTCTTCATTCTGTTCACCTTATTGCTTAAACACACTGAAAAAGGCCACCAGGGACCAAAAGTGAGGAAGGAAAATAGGGCAGCACATACAGTCCCCCTGTTATCTATAGAGCTTCAGAAATATCACAAACTGCAATGGGAGTTGTAATACAAAAAAAAAAAAATTAAATCAGCATTTGTTTTTGGACACCAATGCAACTGGCATTACTATAATGGAATTATAATCTGCACAGGTACAGTGATTACAGACGTGCAAAAGCATTCATATAAAACAAAAATGAAACACCTATGGCTCTATGAAAATAAGCTTTGCTTTGAGTTTGGCTTGCACTCCTAAATATCACCTAGAATACAAGCTGTCCTAGACACACAAACGGCAACACCCCAGCATGCAGACACCATGTCAAAAGCAAGTTACTATCCTATGAAAATCAAAATGCTGTTGGCATGCAGTAAATTGTTTATTACATACTGTATAGCGATATACTGTTCAAGGCTGAAAGCGACACTAAACTCTGTTTAAAAAAAAAAAAAAAAAAGAAATTCTATATAAATATTTATTCTTAACTAAAAAGAACTAGCTATTGCTCGCCGACACTACTCAAAATCGCCAGATTCCTTTTTTTGTTGCTGTAATCTTAACTTCCTTTTACGTTAGTTCTCCATGGTCCCACTATATGTAGGAATCTAATCACCCTTTCTTCTTTACTCCCGAGATGGACTATGGGATGTGTAGTATGCATAAAGCAGTGCACATGACCGCAACTAATGTGCACTGCTTATTCCAAACAAATGGAATCGAGGAGGAAAAAGGTTTGGAAGCTCACAAAGGATGTTAAAAGGAGGAAGACAAACACAGTAAAAGACATTTAATGAACAATAGATTAAATTAAGTAGTGGATGTGTATGGATTAATTTCTAGAATTATGGTCTATCTTTAGTGTCTCTTTAATAACTGTTAATAGAGTTAGGGTTCTTTCACACGGGCTTTCTGCCTGGTGGACTCAGCCGATCCCTGCTGAGCAGACGAATGACAGGTCCGTCTCCGCTTACTTTGCATAGACAGACCTGTCAGATCCCCGCTTTCCTCTATGGGAGATCGGATGAAAACAGACCGTCAGTTGGTTTTCATCCGATCCTATCCTCCAGACGGATGGAAAATAGGGTTTCCATCTGTCTGGATTTCAAGGACAGAATCGGATAGCAGCGAGTGTCAGCGAAGGTGTCACCGCTGACATCCGTCGCTTCATATGGGTGCATGGAACATCCGATCAGGTCCGCCTGAATAACTGACAGGCGGGCCTGATCAGAAGGCCCATGTGAAAGGGGCCATACACATTTTTTCACTTCTATTTTGATACTGGAAATACTCAATATATATTCAAAATTGACCAAAACACATTTAAACGAACAAAACCATAAAGTGCTTTTTAATGTTCTCCTCCTTTTCACCCATTTTACCAAGATTTGTAGGCTCAGTAGGACAATGCACTTATGAAAAAAAGAGGCGTCAGAAGGACTTTAATAAGAAATCTTTTGACATTTACGATAACGCAGTTTAGGACAAACTCAACACTTAAAGTGATTGTAAAGTCTTTTTTTTTTATTAAACATGTTATACTTGCCTCCTCTGTGCAGTTGGTTTTGCACAGAACAGCCCGGATCCTTCTCTTCTTGGGTCCCTCTTCGCTGCTTCTAGTGCCTCCCTCCTGTCGAGTGCCTCCATAGCAAGCAGCTTGCTATGGGGGTATGCGAGCTGAGCTGCAGCTCTGTATGTCCAGTCAGACACGGAGCTGCTGTTTGACCCTGCCCCTCTATCCTGATTGACTAACTTTGACAGCCACGGGAGCCAATGGTGCAGGGAGGAGGAGGGAGAGTCCAGGACGGCTGAGGGACTCATAGAAATCACTGGAGAGAGAGGGGGCTCAGGTAAGTATTAGAGGGTGCTGGGGCGGCTGCTGCACACAAGTTTTTTTTTTTAAATCTTATAGCATAGAATGCATTAAGATAATAAACCTTCTGACTTTACAACTCCTTTAAAATAGCGAATCAAGAAAACACTTTCTTGAAAACACAGCTTTAAGATGATGTTGTAGAAGAATATATTGGCCTTTCCAAACAAGTTTTAAAAATTCTACTCCGATTGCAACATTTTTTCAGAACCTTGAAGTCAGTCCCAGGCACTCTGAATTCTGAAGAGAAATAAAACATCAAAGGAGTGTTTTATATTATTCATTCTTGTTTGGCTGAATTAAAAACTCATACAAGAGTCATGTCCAATTAGCGTAACAAAAGGAGAATGCAAATAACTGCACATTCCAAGCCAATAGAGTAAATAAAGAAATGCAATATTTCTATAGGAAAACAAAACTTCCAAATCACTGTTCATCCAAGTAATCCAAATTCATGCCTGAGTTTAGGAAGAATAAATACCACAGCTTTGATTCACTAGGGGAAACTGTTTTTTAGGAAGTATCAATCATCAGTATTTACAGATGCAATTTAAAGCAAATGACTGGATTAAAAGGGACTGTGCCTCCACAAAACCCTACATCCCACCCCCATACACACATGCTGTTAAGATGTCATAAAGTACTTGAGTACTTTCTTGGATTTCACCTCCTTGTTACTCTTCCTACACATGTTTAGCATAGAATATCAAATGATATTAACATAATATATTTCTAAATTATTTAGAACACATTATGCTAGCAATCTTAACGAGGCATCAAACCCAAAAATGTAATGTACTGCAGCTTACTTAATACATGGGGTGATATCACTAATTTTTTCTTTTAAGCTTTTTTTCCCCTGGCGAATTGGCCAATACTGCTGCAGCCAATACTGGGAGCGAATACTGCTGCAGAACAGTGGCTAAGTGGTTAGCACTTCCAATTAGCAGCACCAGGGTCATTGGTTCGAATACCAACTACGATACTACCAGCCTGGAGTTTGCATGTTATCCCAGTGCAGGTTTCCTTTGGGTACTTGGGTTTTCTTTGGGTACTCTGATTTCCTCCCACACTCCAAAGACCATGCAAATAGGTTCATTGGCTCCTGTCCAAATTGGCCCTAGTATGTGTATGTATGAATGTGCGTTAGGGTCCTTAGATTGTAAGCGTCTTGAAGGTACATGTACAATATAGATATGTGAAGGGCTTCGTAAATTGACAGCGCTATATAAAAGTGCCTGTAAATAAAAAATACACTCTGGATAAAGGAGCAACAGAGACATGTTTGGACAGCAGTCGGGGGAGGAAAGTGTTAGTGTATCTAAATCTGCTTGTCCTAACACATTGAAGCCAAACTCCAGCCAACACACTATTTAAGCAGTTGCAGCAAGGTTTTACTTCAATAAAAGCTGATCATTGGTAAATGGTTTGTCTAAGCCCTCTAACTCAGTGGTTCTTAACCTGGGTTTGATCGAACCCCAGGGGTTCGGTGAGTCAGTCTCGTGGGTTCGGCGGAGGTCATTTCTGAACTGGTCTCTGAAAGACAACAGCAGAAGTCACACTGATTTGCAGTAAATATTCATTATTATGTTTTTGTGTGAAAATCATGTTTTAATGGTTTTGTTCTATGTTCTTAATGGTTTTGTTCTTTAATGGTTTTGTTAATTTTGTGCACCTATGTATAAATATATACCTTAATATATACCTATGTTTTGAATTTGAAAAAATCATATTTTATTTTTCCAATTAAGAAGGGTTCGGTGAATGCGCATATGAAACTGGTGGGGTTCAGTACCTCCAACAAGGTTAAGAAGCACTGCTCTAACTGCTTGATCGACAGGGTAGCTTGTTTTGCGTAAAAAAATAAATAAAATACATCCATCCTAAGAATTGGTAAGCTGAAATATAACAAATGTTTGCTTTTGAGTTTAATGCCGCTTTCAATTCTGATGTGCTTTTACTAGCCAAGCGGCACAAAAAATATTTCATCTTCCAACTCAGAAACTGACAGATGGCAATAAAAAGTTGACAGGCATTCAATTGTTAATAGAAGTAATGACCTCAAACCAAGTCTTCTGCCAGTTCAAGTTGCTGGAGCCAGGCAACATTTTTAGCTTCTTGGAACTGGCACCATAAGGCATATGTGCAGGTTTTAATTATAGGGGTCAATTACCTATCAAGACAGCCAAGTCTTTCATCTTTATTGTAGGTAACCGTACATGCACCACAGCACTTAGGCAGCTGTCTCCCAAGTGTCCAGAAATGGTCCTAAGCAATGGCAGGGTGAACTAGGAGGAGGACTTTACTGGCCTTCTTAGTATGCAAGTCTGAGGCTTCCAGTTAAAAATAATTAATGTGATCTCTTAACAGTTATTAAGAAGGAATACTGAGTGACAGCAATACAATACAAATCTCACTCTAGAGGTGAATCTAAAAAAAAAAAAAAACTGGATTTTTGTTCTTACTGTAAAATCCTTTTCTCTGAAGTCTATTGAGAGACACAGCTCCATATCTTCTTAGACCAATGGGTTATGCTTCTTCCATCAGGAATAGGACACTAGGCAGGAAAAAGCTTTACCACACCTATGGGGGCTGTTCCTGGAGGCATAACTGCACACACACTGCTACAGCTTCCAGTTTCTTTGCAAGTAGTGTTTAGAAGACAAAAACCCCATTTCACTTGAAAGTAGAGGGGCGGGTCCTGCGTCTGTCAATGGACTTCAGAGAAAAGGATTTTACAGTAAGTACAAAAATCCAGTTTTCTCTAACGTCCATTGACAGACGCAGCTCCATATCTTCTCAGACCAATGGGAGGTCCCAAAGCAGTATATGCATGAGAGGTGGAAAAACAACGCAAAGAAGAACGTAATTCCCCAAAGGATAAACGTAGCCAACCAGGTAATATGGAGCTCAACCAGGAACAACTGGAGCTCACCTAGAACATACATACAACCTCAAAGAGAACAAAAAAATTCTCTTTAAACAGCAGCCTGCAAAACCTTGCGGCCAAAGGAGGCATCTGAAGATGCCAACACATCAAGTTTGTAGAATTTTGTGAACGTATGCACAAACGACCAGGTTGCCGCCTTGAAAACTTGCATCACTGACGCCTGATGGCGAAAAGCCCATGAGGCACTCAGCGCTCTAGTAGAATGCGCCTTCACTGGGAAAGGAGGAACCTGACCCTTCAGCGAAAAAGCCTGAACAACCGTCTGCCTGATCCATCTGGAAATGGCCGCAGCAGACGCAACCAATCCTTTACGAAATCCCTCGGTAAGGACAAAAAGCGCATCCGATTTTCTAAAAGACTCAGTGGACCCCAGGTAAACCCTGATCGCCCAAACCACATCTAAAGAATAAAAACCAAAAGGACCTCATGCTTATGGACAATATATTTAGGAGAGTATAGTGAATGTGCTAAATGTGTAATAACGTGCAGGCTGCTGCTGACAAAAAAGGTGGGTGTACCTTTAAATAAATGAAAATCGTGTGTAAGCACTGCTTTGCAAATAAATCACTAGAATATGACAAAAATCACTTGTCAAAGTGCTCAGTGCATTTAAAAGTGACCCAGTGCAACTGTACTCATATAATCAATGTCCACAAATCAATAAAATTGAGTTCCTAAAGTGCTGTTCTGAATAATAAAAGGTGCTGTGGTGCTCCAATCAAAAGTGCTTTAATCCAAAAAAATGTGCTTCAATAGTGCTCGTTGACCGGTGCTCCTCTGTTGTGTCCCCACTCACCAAAATCACTTTAGATCAGAGCCAGTATCCTAGAATGATACTCCAGTGAAGGTCTGAGCAGGGAAGACTGTGCCAGGTAATTATGCCGATATATGCTGAGCGCTCCTCCTCCGTGACACAAATAAAGAGAGGATTCTCCATAGTGAAGTACGTTTACAATGCTTTATTAGAAAAATACAGCTGCAAGAAAAAGTATGTGAACCCTTTGGAATGATATGGATTTCTGCACAAATTGGTCAAAAAATGTGATCTGATCGTCATCTAATTCACAACAATAGACAATCACAGTCTGCTTAAACTAATAACACACAAAGAATGAAATGTTGTCATGTTTTTATTGAACACACCATGCAAACATTCACAGTGCAGGTGGAAAAAGTATGTGAACCCTTAGATTTATTAACTGGTTGAACCTCCTTTGGCAGCAATAACTTCAACCAAACGTTTCCTGTAGTTGCAGATCAGACGTGCACAATGGTCAGGAGTAATTCTTGACCATTCCTCTTTACAGAACTGTTTCAGTTCAGCAATATTCTTGGGATGATCTCAATCGGGTTGATATTTTCTTCTGTTTAAGCCATTCTGTTGTTGATTTACTTCTATGCTTTGGGTCATTGTCCTGTTGCAATACCCATCTTCTGTTGAGCTTCAGCTGGTAGACAGATGGCCTTAAGTTCTCCTGCAAAATGTCTTGATAAACTTAGGAATTCATTTTTCCTTCGATGATAGCAATCCGTCCATGCCCTGAGGCAGCAAAGCAGCCCCAAACCATGATGCCCCCACCACCATACTTCACAGTTGGGATGAGGTTTTGATGTTGGTGTGCTGTGCATCTTTTTCGCCACACAGTGTTGTGTGTTTCTTCCAAACAACTCAACTTTGGTTTCATCTGTCCACAGAATATTTTGCCAGTACTGCTGTGGAACATCCAGGTGCTCTTGTGCAAACTGTAAACGTGCAGCAATGTTTTGTTTGGACAGCAGTGGCTTCCTCTGTGGTATCCTCCCATGAAATCCATTCTTGTTTAGTGTTTTAACGTATTGTAGATTTGCTAACAGGGATGTCAGCATTTGCCAGTGACTTTTGTAAGTCTTTAGCTGACACTCTAGGATTCTTCTTCACCTCATTGAGCAGTCTGCGCTGTGCTCTTGCAGTCATCTTTACAGGACGGCCACTCCTAGGGAGAGTAGCAGCAGTGCTGAACTTTCTCCATTTATAGACAATTTGTCTTACCGTGGACTGATGAACAGCAAGGCTTTTAGCGACACTTTTATAACCCTTTCCAGCTTTATGCAAGTCAACAATTCTTAATCGTAGGTCTTCCAAGAGCTCTTTTGTGCGAGGCATCATTCACATCAGGCAATGCTTCTTGTGAAAAGCAAAACGCAGAACTGGTGTGTGTTTATAGGGCAGGGCAGCTGTAACCAACACCTCCAATCTCATCTCATTGATTGGACTCCAGCTGGCTGACATCTCACTCCAATTAGCTCTCGGAGACGTCATTAGTCTAGGGGTTCACATACTTTTTCCACCTGCACTGTGAATGTTTACATGGTGTGTTCAATAAAAAACATGGCAACATTTCATTTTGTGTGTTATTAGTTTAATCACTTGCCTACAGTGCACTTTCACCCCCTTCCTGCCCAGGCCAATTTTCAGCTTTCAGCGCTCTCACACTTTGAATGACAATTGCGTGGTCATGCTACACTGTACCCATATGACATTTTTATCAATTTTTTCACACAAATAGTGCTTTCTTTTGGTGGGATTTAATCAGCTCTGGGTTTTTTATTTCTTACAAAAAAAAAAAAGACAAAATATTTTGAAAAAAAAAGTTATTTGTGAGTAAATTTTGAAAATAATGTGCACTGATGAGGCGGCACTGATAGGCTGCACTGATGAGGTGGCACTTATGGGCACTTATGGGCACTGATGAGGAGGTACTAATATGCCGCACTGATAAGCACTGATAGGTGGCACTGATGGGTGGCACTGATGGACACTGATGGGCAGTCACATCAGTGCCCACACTCAGTGCCCATAGTGATGCCAGTCAGTGCCTAGATGAGCAGACACTGATGGGCACTGACTGGCAGCACTATGGGCACTGATGGCGGGCAGTTATGGCACTTTATTTCACTCTTGTGTAATCAGGGCACTGGTGATCAGTGCCCTGATTACATTTCCCTGTGTCTCCTATGAGGAGGAGCCGCTGATCGGTTCTCCTCGCCTCACACACTAACAGTGTGAGCCGAGGAGAGCCGAATAACGGCAATTCCTCATTTACATGTGACCAGCTGTGATTGGACACAGCCAATCACATGGGTAAAGAGTCATGTCATTGACTCTTTACCGAGATCGCGCAGTGTCCTAGCATCACGGCGCGGTAATGATCGCTGGTCCGCTGGCCCCCGGGGGCGCGAGAGAGAGGCTGTTCCGGTGCGCTGTCATATGACGGCGTCCTAGGATAATAGCTACACCGCTCCGCCGTCATTTGACGGTGGGTGGGTAGTAAGTTGTTAAGCAGACTGTGATTGTCTATTGTTGTGACTTAGATGATGATCAGATCACATTTTATGACCAATTTGTGCAGAAATCCATATCATTCCAAAGGGTTCACATACTTTTTCTTGCAGCTGTATATACACTTACATTAAAATTAGCAACTGTCCTCTTAAATGCTAAGCGTAGCTCGGTGGTTCCTGCAGAGCGAGGCCTGCGTTCCACTGGCCCGGAAGTGACATAGTATGCTCATATCATGCTAGACGCTTTCGCCCTCCCTCTAGGCGTCATCTGTAGCCGATACGTATAGCGTACATTGTTCTTTTAGGTGTGTAAACTCCTCCTACTACACCCTATCTAGTACACCTAATGAAGCGTCTGCCGGAAATGTCCTGGGCTAGCATTAGGATGACGATACTATTTCTAATAGTCATATTTATCTTTACATTGTTCTTTTACAATTATTTTGATCCTCTTAAGAATATAGATATAGCTATAACTATGTACTTAAGCATAATTTCCTCATTTGCCTAAGGACCACGGTGTCCCTTAGTGGAGACTTCCTATATAAATATACTGTATACCGTGTCACCCAATCTATCTATTGCATTCAAAAAATTATATAAGATAACTGCAATACTTGACAAATAAATAATACATATAAAATACATATAAAATTCATAGACATATTCCTCAATAATATATTTCTTATATAATAGCATATAAATACCTATTAAAATTTTTTTCAAAAAACTAAAAAAAAAGTTATCAAAAAATTCATTAAAAAATTCCTAAAAAACACTCAAAAAAACACTCAAAAAAATCGTAAAAAAATTACGAATAAATGTATATTAAAAATCATTGGTAAAACAATTAATGTCTAATTCTACATTCAAACCAGCAAGTGTCATACTACATAGTTGATGGATCCATTTGGTCTCATTCTGGGAGATGGCTTTTTTCATATTGGTACTAGGGATGATCGAACGGTTCGGGTCGACCATCGGTTTGGCCCGAACATTGGGTGTTCGAGGTTCGGCCGAATTTAGAACTTTTTGCCCAAAAAGTTCGGAATTCGGCAACCAGAACCGCCCAAAATGCAATGCTTCAGGAAATGGGCTTTAAAAGCCCGTGATTGGACCAGAACCATTAGCAAAAGCCAATTGAGGGGGCAGGAGAATGCTAGGAATGTGGAGTGACTAGGGGGTCCCTAGACCAATCATTAGTGAATACGCCCCCCAGTATATAAGATCGCCCCCGCCATATTCCTAGCATTGCTATACTGGACATGGAAGAGAGTGGAAGCAGTTCTGTTCATTTTACTTTAAAAGTGTCATTTAGCTATTTTTAGTGTGAGGAAAGGGATATCTAGTGTAGTTAGAGTGCTCCTTTACACTTAAGTTAGCTTCAAAAATTGAGTTTCTGTAGGGAAAGTGTTAAGTGTAAGGGGACCGTAGTGTAGTGTAGGGTTAACTGGCAGTGACTGCAATGGCAGGGTGACAAAACCCTTCCATAGCAGGGTGACCGCTATAGAGAAATGATCATTTCTCTGAATAGCTTTGGCACAGGCATATGGCTTCTCACCAGCCAAGCATTTTTTATGCTGCAGGGGCTGCCACTGCCAGTGCTTTTTTGAGGACATGTTTGATGTCAGACATGACATCTGAACATGTGTATAGGGGGTATATATAGACATATATGTCTGAATATATACCCCTAGACATATTCAGGTGTGATAGTAGCAGAAATAAATGCTTGCGCTAATGAAATCATTTACAGTAATATATTTCTGCTACTATCACACCTATATATGTCTAGGGGTATATATTCAGACATATATGTGTATATATACCCCCTATACACATGTTCAGATGTTTTGCCTGCCTCAAAAGAACCCCAAAAAAATGACAAAAAAACGCTAGCGTCAAAAAAAAAAAAAAAAAAAATGCCCAGGTGTGTTTTTGCTGGCATTTTTTGGGGGGTTTTGGAGGCAGGCAAAACATCTGAACTTGTGTATAGTGGTGTATATACACACATCCATATATTTATATACACACCTAGACATATATAGGTGTGATAGTAGCAGAAATATATGCTTGCACTAATGAAATCATTTACAGTAATATATTTCTGCTACTATCACACCTATATATGTCTAGGTGTGTATATAAATATATGTATGTGTGTATATATACCACTATACACAAGTTCAGATGTTTTGCCTGCCTCAAAAGAACCCCAAAAAATGCCAAAAAAAACGCTAGCGTCAAAAAAAAAAAAAAAAAAAAATGCCCAGGTGTGTTTTTGCTGGCATTTTTTGGGGGTTTTTGGAGGCAGGCAAAACATCAGAACTTGTGCACAGTACCACTATACACAAGTTCAGATGTTTTTCCTGACTGCAAAGAACTCAAAAAAATGCCTTCTATTAAACCGGCAAGGTGTTACAGCAGCGAAGCAAACCCCCTGCCAGAAAGTTTTCTAATACAAACGATCTTTTTTTTATGGTTCTGGACATGCTACAGAGCTGAAACTTCACATGTACACTTTTTAGACCCCCCAGATCTGAAATCCAAAGTAAAAATAAAAAAATCTCTTTTTTTTTTTTAATTTTTTCAATAATTGGCTTTTTTTTTTTATCAAAAATGACAATTTTTAAGAACTTTTTTTGTGCGATTTCTTATCTGGGGGGTCTAAAGGGTGTACCTGTGAAGTTTCAGCTCTGTAGCATGTCCAGAACCTGAAAAAAAAAGGATTGTCTGTATTAGAAAACTTTCAGCTCAGGGGGTTAGCTTCTCTCCACACCTTGCCGGTTTCAAAGCAGGCATTTTTTTGGGTTCTTTGCAGTCAGGAAAAACATCTGAACTTGTGTATAGTGGTACTGTGCACAAGTTCAGATGTTTTGCCTGCCTCCAAAACCCCCCAAAAAATGCCAGCAAAAACACACCTGGGCATTTTTTTTTGACGCTAGCGTTTTTTTGGCATTTTTTTGGGTTCTTTTGAGGCAGGCAAAACATCTGAACTTGTGTATAGTGGTATATATACACACATACATATATTTATATACACACCTAGACATATATAGGTGTGATAGTAGCAGAAATATATTACTGTAAATGATTTCATTAGCGCAAGCATATATTTCTGCTACTATCACACCTATATATGTCTAGGTGTGTATATAAATATATGTATGTGTGTATATACACCACTATACACAAGTTCAGATGTTTTGCCTGCCTCAAAAGAACCCCAAAAAATGCCATAAAAAAAAAAAAAAAAACGCTAGCGTCAAAAAAAAAAAAAAAAAAATGCCCAGGTGTGTTTTTGCTGGCATTTTTTGGGGGTTTTTGGAGGCAGGCAAAACATCAGAACTTGTGCACAGTACCACTATACACAAGTTCAGATGTTTTTCCTGACTGCAAAGAACTCAAAAAATGCCTTCTATTAAACCGGCAAGGTGTTACAGCAGCGAAGCAAACCCCCTGTCAGAAAGTTTTCTAATACAAACGATCTTTTTTTTTCATGGATCTGGACATGCTACTTTTTAGACCCCCCAGATACTAAATCCAAAGTAAAAATAAAAAAATCTCTCTTTTTTTTTAATTTTTCAATAATTGTCTTTATCAAAAATTACAATTTTTAAGAACTTTTTTTGTGTGATTTTGTGTCTGGGGGGTCTAAAAGGTGTACCTGTGAAGTTTCAGCTCTGTAGCATGTCCAGAACCAGAAAAAAAGATCATATAGGTGTTAAAGTTTAAGGAGGGTCCCGACCCACATCCCTGTTCTACTGAAAAATTATCTTTTTTTTTCATGGTTCTGGACATGCTACAGAGCTGAAACTTCACATGCACACCTTTTAGACCCCCCCAGATACTAAATCCAAAGTAAAAATCAAAAAATCTTTTTTTTTTTTAATTTTTTCAATAATTGGCTTTTTTTATCAAAAATGACAATTAAGAACTTTTTTTTGTGTGATTAATAGTTAATGGGGCATGACCCAGAACCCTAGGCACTTTTTAGGGGCATTTATTGGGTTTTAGGGCTTAAAAATGGTGTTTTTTGATTACCGAAGTTCGGGTCCCATTGATTTCAATGGGGTTCTGAAATCCGAACCGAACTTTTGGGAAATTCGGGTGTTCTGGTCGAACCAAACTTTTCAAAAGTTCGATCATCCTTAATTGGTACCCCTCCAATGTTTTTCTATTTTGTCAATAACACAAAATTTCAATTTACTCAGATCCCTATTGTGGTAAAGCCTGTAGTGGTTTGACAGACTGTGCTTACGAAAACCCTTTTTTAGGTTGTTCATATGTTCTCTTAGTCTGATACGCAATTCTCTTGTGGTCCTGCCCACGTATTGCAACCTGCATTCACATTCCAGCAGGTATGTAACATGGGTACTGCTACAGGTAATACATTTATTTCATATTCCCGTAAGGTAGAAATAGACTGAAATGTGAAATTTTTTGCTTTATTGTTAATTTTGAAGGTTCGACAGGCGATGCATCTGCTGCACCTGAAGAATCCCGTCTGGTTTAAAAAGGTTACTGTTTTTCTGGGGGGGGGGGGGGGGGGACTGGAAGGCTCTTAACTAATTTATCTTTTAAAATTGGTGGACGTCTATAAATAAATTGTGGCTTCCTTGGAAGTATCTTTTTATATGTTGAGTCCCTTAGTAAAATAGGCCAATGAGTTTTAATTATGTTTTACAATTGGCAGTATTGCTGATTGAAGTCTGCACAAAAGGCCAGTACGAATTCTTTTTGTACTTTTGGTTTGGATTTTAATCATTTTTTCCTGTTGATCTTGTTAACCTTTTGTTGTTTTTAGTTGAGCTGTGTGGGATTATATCCCTTATCCACAAACCTGTTGATTAATAATTTAGACTGCATTTGATAGTCCCTTTCTAGATGGCAATTTCTTTTTATTCTTAGCAGTTGGCCCTTAGGGACTGCTGATAACCATCGAGGGTGATGTCCACTGTTCACAGGAATATAACTATTTCTGTCAGTAGACTTGAAATAGGTTTTGAAAGCCATATGTTCATTTTGTTCATAAATAGTTAAATCTAAATAATTGGTTTCTGTATCACTGAAATTGGCTGTGAAAGAGATGTCAAACATTATTATTCATATATTTAATAAAATCCTTAAGGGTATCTGCTGGGCCTTCCCATATTATTAAAATGTCATCAATATAGCGTTTAAAAGCTCTTAAATAAGGGTGTGGGTGGTTGAAAATATATTCTGACTTCCACTTGTTCATAAATATATTAGCCACCGTGGGAGCATATTTTGCTCCCATGGCTACCCCTCTTATTTGTCTATAAAAACCATTACTATGCCAAAAATAATTATTGCCCATAGCAGTTTCCAGGATGTCTAGCTTAAATTGTACTTGGGGTAGTGGTAATTTATTGTCTTCCTTTAAAGCCCATTCTACCGCTGCTAAGGCATCTTTTTGTTTTATATCTGTATAAAGAGAATCCACATCCACACTAAATATAGTATTTTCAGTAACATTTAGCCCTTCAATGTAATTTAGCAAATCCTTACTATCTTTCAAGTAAGATGGTGATTGTTGTGCCAATGGCTGGAGAAAATGATCTAAATATTCCCCAGTTCTTGAATACAGTGTGTCAACACCATTAAATGATAGGTCTCCCTGGTGGTTTTATGGAGTTTTTATTAATTTTTGGCACTTGATATATGATGGGCATTTTTAGGGCGTCCGGAATCAAATATTTCATCTCTTTTTTATCCAAAATATTATTCCTATATGCTTTTTAATTTTCTTAGTCAGCATAGCTTTAAGTTTACTAAGAGGGTCTCCTTTAATTTTCTCATATGTATCCTGATTCATGATCACAATCCCCCCCCCCCCCTTGACAGCCGGTCTTATCACGACATCTTTCTTTTTTTCGAATGCCCTTATACCTTCTTTAATGTTTATTTCCTCTGACCGGATGTATACAGATTTGTTTAATATTTTGCTCTACCATTAGTTTAAACACATCTAGGCATTGATTATTATTGATTTTTGGATTGAATGTAGACTTATATTTTAGACCACTATGTATGTATGGTAATGTATTCTTTTCTGTATCAGGTTCGCTGGTGGTCTTTGTGGCTAAATGTTTTTTTAGGTTGAGTTTTCCAGTCCCAGGTCTAAAACTTTTAATTCTTCCTCATTAAAAACCATGTTGCTTACATTAAATATTCCTGCTCCTAAGTTTCTTGCTTTCTTTTTCCCCTTGCCTTCTCTGCAACCTCTCTTCTTTCTTCTGTTTGAGGATATGGGGGGGGGGGGCGGGCCTCTGTATTGTTCCCTTGGTCACCAGTAGTGGGGCTGTGCCTTTAAGAGGACAGTTGCTAATTTTAATGTAAGTGGATATATTTTTTTAATAAAGCATTGTAAACGTA
Source organism: Pelophylax lessonae (assembly GCF_965119305.1). Classification (NCBI taxonomy): domain Eukaryota; kingdom Metazoa; phylum Chordata; class Amphibia; order Anura; family Ranidae; genus Pelophylax; species Pelophylax lessonae. The sequence continues at coordinate 109,683,328 of NC_138780.1, forward strand.
CTTCACTATGGAGAATCCTCACTTTGTGTCACGGAGGAGGAGCGCTCAGCATATATCAGGGCGTAATTACCTGGCACAGTCTTCCCTGCTCAGACCTGCACTGGAGTAACAATTCTAAGATACTGGCTCTGATCTAAAGTGGTTCCGGTGAGTGGGGACACAACAGGGGAGCACAGGTCAACGAGCACAATTGAAGCACATTTTTTTCTGGAATGAAGCACTTTTGAAGCACCACAGCACTTTATGAACTTAATTTTATTGATTTGTGGACATTGATTTTATAAGTACAGTTGCACTGAGTCACTTGATTGCACTGAGCACTTTGATACTGTATAAGTGATTTTTGTCATATTCTAGAGATTTATTTGCAAAGCAGCGCTGAGACACACGTTTTACATCTAAAGAATGCAAGGCAATTTCCTTGGGATGCTTGGGCTTGGGACAGGGTGAAGGCAGCACAATGTCTTCATTCCAAATGAAAAACAGAAACCACCTTGGGAGGAAGAGACTGATTTGGTGGGAGTACCACTTTATCTCTATGGACCACCAAATAAGGTAAGCGGCATGACAACGCCTCCAATTCAGATACTCTGTGGGCAGAAGTGATAGCCACCAAAAAGGCTACCTTCTGAGACAATGAAGGCAGAGTAATCTCCCGAAGAACTGAGGATACCAGATTTGGATCCCACGGGAGATAGTGGGGACCGTCTCGGAGGAGCCATATGGCGCACTCCCTGAATGAAGGTACGAATCAAGGCATGCGTAGCTAACGGGCGTGGAAAATATTTATAGCCAAAGCTGACACTTGGCCATTGATAGCGCCCAAAGCCAACCCCTGTCCAACCCCTTTCTGCAGAAAGGCCAAAACCCTAGCTACTGAAAACAAGCGAGGGTGCACCTTCAGCGATTCACACCATTAAATGTATGATTTCCACGTACAATGATATATCTTCCTGGAAGTTGACTTCCTAGCCTTCAATAGCATAGGAATCACAGTCAGAAAGACCTCTATCCCTCAACCATGCCTTTAAAGCCAGCGACTAAAGCAGGATGGAAGATCGGACCTTGAGACAACAGATCTTCCCTGAGAGGAAGTCTCCAAGGAGCATCGGCGACCAACCTTACTAGGTCTGCGTACCAAGACCGACGAGGCCAGTCTGGGGCCACCAAAATGACTGGAATCCCTTCCACCTCTACCCTGCGTAGAAGCCTCGGCAGGAGTTTTAGCAGAGGAAAGGAATAAATCAGCCGATACGGACCCCAAGGAGCCACCAGTGCGTCTGTGGCCTCGGCCAGAGGATCTCCAGAGCTTGCTATGAACCACTGCACCTTCTTGTTGAGACGAGAAGCAAACAGATCGACCTCAAGTGTCCCACAACAGACACACAGGAGATGAAACACCTCCAGGTGTAGGGACCACTCCCCTTGATTCAACAACTGACTCAGGTAATCCGCTTGCCAATTTTGCACACCTGGGATGTGCACAGCAGAGAGGACTGGAACCATCTCTTCCGCCCAGGCCAGAATCTCGGCCACCTCCTTGGCCCACAAGACACTCTTGGTGCCCTCCTTGTGATTGTTGCAAGCCACAGCCTTGGCATTGTCCAATTGAATCCGAACAGGACAATCTTGTAGACGAGTCGTTCAGTGGCTCAGACAAAGCTTGATTGTTCTGAGCTCCAAAACATTTATCGGCAGTTTGGACTCTTCTACTGTTCAGGTTCCCTGGGCAAGTTCGCAGAGAGGACAGATTGTTTGCCAACAACCATCGCGGATCGCCCTCTGCAACTTTTGCAGTTTGTCCCGGGGGAAGAAAGACCTTTGCCAAAGCTGAATCCAGTGTCAGGCACAGATAATCCAGTCTCAAAGAAGGTATCAGGGTGGATTTCTTGAAATTGATGTTCCACCTGAACTCCTGCAGGGAGCAGACAGTGATCGTCCGGTCGCTCAACAGGGCTGCATGAGAGTCTGCTCTCAATAAGAGATCTTCCAGATACCCTAGTACCGCAATGCCAACACCAGGGCCAGTACTTTGGTAAACACCCTGGGGGCAGAAGCGAGACCAAAGGGTAATGCCACAAATTGATAATGCTCTTCTGCTACGGCAGTGGCGAAGATAGGAATGTGTAGATATGCGTCCTTGACATCTATAGGAGGCCAAAGAGTCTCCCTGGTGTAGTGATGCCACTACCATTCGAAAGGGATTCCATGCAATACCTCTGTACTCGCACAAAGCGGTTCAGAGCCTTGAGATCCAAAATCGGAGGCACTTTGCCTTCTTTTCTGGGCACAGTAAACAGGTTTGAATAAAAACCTTGAAAGTGTTCCTGAGAGGGAACTGGCACAATCACCCCTTGCAGCAGCAGATCTTGTACTGCCTCCTGTAGATACCTTAACCGGCCTGGAGATGGGCAAAGGTTGGATGGGAAGAATCTGACGAGACCGGAATTTGATTTTGTACCCTGATCGGATCAGTTTGTGAACCCATTTGTTCTGAATCAAGGAAGTCCAAGGTTCCAGAAAGAAGGGAAGACGTCCCCCCACTCCCCACAAGCAGGTGAGGGCGCCCCTTCATGCAGATGAGGATTTGTCTGCAGATCCGGACTGGCCGGTCTTTGATTTTCATGACCATGGCTTCTTGGAACTCCCAGAAGACCTGAACGGCTTACCTTTCTCTTGCGACCCAGAGGAACGAAAAAGCAACTTATAAGCAGTGAAGGAAGGCCCCCGTCTATGACGTGGCGCCTTGCCCTTAGAGGACTGAGCAAGAAGAGTACTCTTCCCACCAGTAAGGCCTTTCATCAACTCATCCAGAGAAGATCCAAACAACCTATCCCTCGTAAAGGGGAGGTCTGTGAAAGCCTTTTTGAAAGCCTGGTCCGCAGACAAGCTTTTTAACCACACCATGCGTCTAAATGGCAATCCCCACTGCCGACACTCTGGCCACTAGGGGAGCCACATCACACCTGAACACCAGGGCTTCAGCCATCTAGTCCATTATTTCAAGCACTGCTAGGGGGAGCTGTTCAGCTGCCAAGGTACTTCAGCCATTCAGTAACTGTCTGACACTTGAACATTTACAAATATTGGTTTCAATATGGAACCTGCTAGCACGTGTAGATGGCGGGACAGAGACTCCACTCATCTGTCCACAGGGTCCGCAATGGCTGGGGATTTTTCCACTGGAACCACAGTAGCCTTATTCAGCCTGGAAACTGGGTGATCCACCTTTGGTGGCACGGTTTACCTAGTGGAAACTGCATCTACAAAAGGATAACGGCATTTAAAGCGCTTGGGCACCAATAGCATGTGCTTGAAACGCCGCAATTGTTCATTGACAATATTGTCAAAAAGCTCCGGGCAAGGAAACACGTAGCCCGATTTTCGGGATTTTTGGGAGCCGAAAGACACCTGCGAACCCGACACTGTAGATTCATCTGGCATTTTTCAAGTTTCCCGCACTGAAACTATAAGTGCTTCCACCAATGCGCGTTCACGCACGGCGGCTGACGAGGACAGGTCCTCTTCACCATCAGAATGCGAAGACACCAACCCCTCAGGGTGGGGTGCGTCTGCAGCGGCCATATCTGCCTCAGAATCTGAGGAAACTACAGAGGGAGGTGAAGGCAGAGGACGTTTGTGGCTATCAACAGTTTTACATACAAAATCTACCTTTAACACCAGGCTTTCCAAGACTGTGGTAAGCGCAGACAGGGGCTGCGACCCAGAAGGTTCGGCAGCCGCCCTCAGGGGATCTGTAGGTGAAATATTATCCTGGGACTCCATTTTACACTAAGAAGAAATGAACGCAGTGTCACTTTAAAAGGTCGCTAAATCGCGATCCCACCGCTAACTTAGCGGTATACCTAGTCCCATTCCAATACAATCTGAGAGCAGAGTGGGTGAGGAGAACTTACACGGGGGCCCCAGAAAACATTACCAAAAAGACTGCCAGCACGTTCTGTGAAACAGAAAGCAAAACGATCTGACACAGCGCAGGAGATAGAAAGCTCAGCGCGCGTCATTGCTAGATTTTTGTGTGTCATTCCGTATGCCTGTCCAGCGATCATGAACTACAAGAAAATGGCGGCCCCATGCATTCCTATGGGTATCAAAAAACAGCTGCCTATGCATTTTCAATGGGAGAACAGAAAGCATGAATCTACAGTAAAATGGTGACCCCCCACGGCGCGCCAGGCGGTCTCCCGGACCCCCAGAGGGGGTCCCCTGACAGGCATCGGAGGGTCCCTAGGAAAAGACCCTAGCAGGACAAAGCCACTCCCACATAAAAACGTTGCAGCGCTGCAATATTTCCACCCCCCAAAGGTAGGACCTGCTATGGGTAGGGGAAAAGACTTGGATGGGGTATCCCAGAGGCAAAAGGAAACGAGGGAGCCCCGAGGGTCCGACTATTCCAGGGAGGGGGCCCACGTCCATCCCGAGACCGTCAGAGAATTAGGTGGACAGGATTACTCACCATACCACAGTACCAGGTGGGAGCCACTCTGAACAGTGCACCTCCCACCCGGGGTGGGGGTGCTGCCATCCAGGGGGTACGCTGCAACGATGCTCGTCCCCATCCTTCGGGGCTCTGTCGTGGCGAGGCCTAGTTCCGTGCTATAACCTGCTCACCTTAAAGGATCTAGAATATCCAGTCCGAAACCACAGACGGCTGTTGCTTGTAGTTCTCCAGGAACTCTAATTAGTGAAAAAAAAAATTACAAAATAATACATTTCTTATTAATAGCTAAGACCGAAGTCCCAGCAGGGAACTAGGTCTTATTCCTAAACTAGGCAGAAACAAACTGGGAGCTGTAGCAGACTGTGTGGGGCTATGCCTGCAGAGACAGCCCCTATAGGCGTAGTAAAGCTTTTTCCTGCCTAGTGTCCTATTCCTGGTGGGAGGAGCATAACCCATTGGTCTAAGAAGATATGGAGCTGCGTCTGTCAAAGAACAATGGGTGATAGAGAAATCTATATTTAATACAGAAACAAAAAAAAAAAATATTAAAGGGATTATAAAGTCAAATTTCTTTTTTTTTTTTTCCGGGAAAAACAAACCTGTTATGCTTCCAAGCGGCCCTGAACCTCCTCTTCTTGGGTCCCCCACTGGCTCTTCTCCCCACCTCGGTGTGCTACAACAGAAAGCCGCTTTCTACTGTGGCACACCTGCTTGCTTGATCCTTAGCTGCGCTGCCTATGTCTATTACCACAGACCGCGAGGCGCGGCCCTTCCTCGTGCTCCCTCATCACAGGATTTGGCTGACAGAGGGAACCAATGCTCCTACTTCTTTCAGCCAAAAGTCTGTGGGAGGGGAGAACAGGGGAGAACTGCTGCAGACGGGCACTGCACTGGATTGAGTGACAACTCAAGTACAGTGCCTTGCAAAAGTATTCACCCCTTGGCATTTTTCATGTTTTGTGTAAAGATTTTTTTTTTTCTATTGTGAAGCAAACAACAAATAGGACAAAATAACAGAAAAAGTCAATGTGCATAACTATTCACCCCCACTAAAGTCAATACTTTGTAGAGCCACCTTTTGCGGCAAGCACAGCTCCAAGTTACTTTGGATAAGTCTCTATGAGCGTGCCACATCTTACAACTGGGATTTTTTGTCCATTCCTCCTTGCAAAACTGCTCCAGCTCCTTAAAAGTTGGATGGTTTGCGCTTGTGAACAGCAATCTTTAAGTCTGACCACATATTTTCTATTGGATTGAGGTCTAGGCTTTGACTAGGCCATTCCAACACATTTACATGTTTCCCCTTAAACCACTCAAGTGTTGCTTTAGCAGTGTGTTTGGGATCATTGTCCTGCTGGAAGGTGAACCTCCGTCCTAGCCTCAAATCATGCACAGAGGGGTACAGGTTTTGCTCAAGAATATCCCTGTATTTAGCACCATCCATCTTTCCCTCAACTCTGACCAGTTTCCCAGTCCCAGCTGCTGAAAAACGTCCCCACAGCATGATGCTGCCACCACCATGTTTCACTGTGGGGATGGTGTTCTCTGGGTGATATGATGTGTTGGATTTGCGACAGACACAGCGTTTTCTTTGATGGCCGTAAAGTTAAATTTTAGTCTCATCAGACCAGAGCACCTTCCTCCATACATTTTGGAAGTCTCTCGCATGCCTTTTCGCAATCTCAAAACTTGCCATTTTGTTTTTTGCTGAAAGCAATGGCTTTCTTCTGGCCACTTTGACATAAAGCCCAACTCTTTGGAGCATACGGCTTATTGTCCTATGTACAGATACTCCAGTCTCTGCTGTGGAACTCTGCAGCTCCTCCAGGGTTACCTTAGGTCTCCGTGCTGCCTCTCTGATTAATGCCCTCCTTGCCTGGTAAGTGAGTTTTGGTGGGCGGCCGTATCTTGGTAGGTTTGCTGTTGTGCCATGTTCTTTCCATTTGGTTATGATAGATTTGATGATGATCTGGGGATCATCAAAGATTTGTATATATTTTTTTTTATAACCTAACCCTGACTTGTACTTCTCAACAACATTATCCCTTACTTGTTTGGAGAGTTCCTTGGGCTTCATGGCAGTATTTGGTTAGTGGTGCCTCTTGCTTAGGTGTTGCAGCCTCTAGGGCCTTTCAAAAAAGGTGTGTATATGTAATGACAGATCATGTGACACTTAAGGCCCGTACACACGTACCGATCGTCGGCAGACAAGCGTCGGCCGACGACCGATCTGCCGATTGTACGCTTGTTAGTATGATGCCTCCGACAGCCGTCAGCGCACATTCTGCCGACAAGAATCTGTCATGCAAGCATTAAAATTTTTGTATGCCGACACCAGAGCGGCCGATTGTTCGCCAGTCAGTACAGAATTCGGCCGACAGACCGCAGATTTGCAAGACTGGGCATGCTCAGAAAAGAAAAAACACAGGGAAAGTTAACCATTACATGACATCACTTCTGCAGTCGGCTGTAGTCGGCGGACAAAATTCTTGTGCTGTCTTTGCACTTTTCAACAGACACCGACAGCCCGGGGACAAAAGACGGCCGATCGTTCGCCGACGATCGGTACGTGTGTACGGGGCTTTAGATTGCACACAGGTGGACATAATTTTACTAATTATGCGACTTCTGAAGGTAATTGGTTGCACCAGAGCTTTTTATGGGCTTCATAACAAAGGGGGTGAATACATACGCACATGCCAATTTTTAGTTTTCTTTTGCTAAAAAATAGTTTTATGTATATATTTTTCTCATTTCACTTTACCAACTTAGACTATTGTGTTCTGATCACATAAAATTCAGATTAACAAAACATGGAGCTTAAGGCTGTAATGTAACAAAATAGGTAAAAAGTCAAGGGGGTAAATACTTTTGCAAGGCACTGTATATGGGGGTAATACGGTCTTTACCTAAACATTTTTTTACGTTAATGCAAGGAATGTATTAACATCTTCCATTGTCCTGCCTGGACATCATATGACGTCTTTCAGATCAAGATGTGTGTGTATCCTCAGAAGCGCACAGCGTTGGTGGTGCAGTGTGTCACCTGCACACACGGTAAAGAGCCTATGGCGTAGGCTCTTTACCACATGATCAGCTGTGTCCAACCACAGCTGATCAATGTAAATAAAAGTGCTGGTTATTGGCATTCCTCTATTCACAGTGACAGAGCATGAGAAGAGGAGAGCAGATAAGTGGCTCTCCTGACAGTGGGGGTCTGTGTTGATATTCAGCGCATTGAATATTAGCGCAGCCCCATCAGCGATGCCTGCCAGTGCCCCCCCCCATGATTCCCCCCTGTGCCCACTAGTGATATCAATCAGTGCCCACCAGTGATGCCTGTCAATGCCTCATCTATCAGAGCCCATCAGTGCCTCATCTTTCAGAGCCCATCAGTGCCTCATCTTTCAGAGCCCATCAGTGCCTCATCTATCAGAGCCCATCAGTGCCTCATCTATCAGAGCCCATTAGTGCCGCCTCATGAGTGCCCATCGGTGCCACCTCATCAGCGAAGGAGAAAAATGACTTATTTAAAAATTTTTGTAATAGAAACAAAGAAAAACATTTTATTTCAAAATATTCAGTCTTTATGACAAAATTACAAAAATGTTGTTTGGGTACAGCATCGTATGACTGCGCAATTGTCATTCAAAGTGTGACAGCGCTGAAAGTTGAAAATTGTCCTGGGCAGGAAGGGGGTAAAAGTGCCCAGTATGGAAGTGGTAAAAAATGATTAGGCTTTACAAAAACTTTAAGGCTCCATTCACACCTGGGCGTTTTCAGCTCCAAAAACGCTCAAAAGAAACGCTTCCAAAACGCCCAACAAGTAAAACCCCATTCATTTAAATGGCCCCTGTTCACATCTGAGCGTTTTGCAAAACGCCTGTAGCTGAAAAAAGTACATGAGCTTCTTTTTGGGCTGATTACCAACGTTTTTGATAGATGTCAATGAAAAACGCCTGAAAAAATCGCGGTAAAAAAACGCTACGCTCAAGTGTGAATGCAGCCTAAAAGCGGAGCTCCAGGCTTCTTAAAAAAAACAAACAAAAAAAACAAAACAAAGTCAGCAGTTAAAAATACTGTAGCTGCTGACTTTCAATACTAGGACACTTACCTGTCCACAAATCTAGCGGTGTCTTCATTCGAGCCGATCGGCTCTCGGGTGCTACCGCGGCCATCTCAGCTAAGGGAAACTGGCCATGAAGCTTTGCATGTGTACCAGCACAAAGCAGTTTAGAGCCTTGAGGTCCAGAATGGGATGCATCTTGCTTTCCTTCGTGGGAACTGTAAGCAGGTTTGAGTAAAAACCTTAAAAACGTTCCGATGTCGGAACCGGAACAATCACCCCTTGAACAAGTCATGCACTGTCCCCTAAGCGATCCAGGGACAAGTGCAGGTTGGAAAGGAAGAACCTTTCCTGAGGGCAAGATCGAAACTTGATCTTGTAGTCAGAGCAAATGACTTTGTGGACCCACTTGTCCTGGATCAGGGAAGTCCACGGATCTGGAAACCAATGACGACGTCCCCCCCACCCCAGATATGGGTGAGGGCGCCCCTTCATGCGGAGGAAGTCTGGTCTGCAGGTCTGGCAGAACCCAATCAGGGCTTGCAGGACCAAGACCTCTTAGAGCCCCCGGCGGAGGCCCTAAAGGGCTTAGATCCATTGTTTTGAGACCCTGAGGGACTAAAAGTCAGTTTAAGCCGAAAAGAAAGGCCCCCGCCTGCGATGAGACTCCTTACCCTTGAAAGCCTAGGTAGAAGAGTTCTCTTTCCCACTGCGGGGCCTTTGATGATGTCATTCAAGAAAGTTCCAAACAAGCGCTCCCCCACAAATGGAAGATCGGCTAATGCCTTCTTAGAAGCCGTGGGACCACCGCTGAGACAGACAGTCTATAAATCAAGGGAGTGGCATCCAAAGAGGCGTCAGACAAACTTTAGCCCTTGGACCAACTGATCCGTCAACTCTGCAAAGGCAGGGGGGAGCTGTTCCCCCCTTCAGGTCCGGGCGTAGAAGTTTTGCCCACTCGGCCATAGCTTGCGACACCAGGGCAACTGTAAATACCGATCTAAGTGCCGAACCAGCCACAATGAACATATCACGGGCCAAGGACTCCGACCTCCTATCAGCCGGATCTGTGAAGACCGAGGACTCTTCAACCAGGATTACAGTGGCTTTATTCAACCTGGAAACCGGGGAGTCCACTACAGGAGGAACCGTCCATTTTTTGAGGAGGGAATTCTCATAGGGGTACCACATTGCAAAACGCTTAGGGATTGCAAAGGTGCGTTTTGGGCACCCCCACTGTTTTGTGACAAAATTGTCTAAGACAACGGAAAAGGGGAAACACCTTCACCACTTTTAGGACCTGTGGGTGCCAAAGGTGATCCGTGTCTCCGATGATGAGTTAGTCGCATCCTCCATCTTTAAGGTTTGCCGCACTGATACAATCAGTGCATCCACTAGCACCTTTTCAAGTGCGGCTAGAGAAGCAGAAGAATCATCCCCACTATTTGAGCATGTGGGGTGCTTGGACGCAGACCCAGAAGGGTAACTCACATCCACGGCGGCCGAATCAGATTCTGGATCTGATGAGACGAGAGAACAGGTGAAGGCGGGGGTTACTTCTTGCTAACCAGGACCAAATCTACCCTGGACACAAAGGACTCCAGGACTATCATCAGTGCAGTCAGTTTTTGGGACTGGGAGGGCCGACAGCCTCAGAGGAGATCAGGTGGTAAAATATGCTCCAGGGACTCCATGAGTGGAGAGGGGAACCCACACAAAAAATGTGTAGAACACTGTAAGGGACACCTCACTGCGCTGTGGCACAAGGCCCAGCACAGAGCACTATAGATGCAATAGTAGTGAGAAGGAGTGGAAACCCCACAAATTATCTCACCACCACTGGTCAGGTACTCACAGCACCAGACGAACTGCACACCATGCAGCGATCAGGAAGAGGAACATCCAGGGATCAGCACTAGAGGCCGAGGAGAGGCTCCCACCGCCAAATCAACGCCCATCCGGCTCCAAAAACATGGCCGTCCCGATTTTCAATTAGAAGGAAAAAAACGGAGCGCCTCCAAGTGCAGTATGTTTAATCCAGGGATGCACACAGCATATAAAAACTCACATGGGGTACATGGTGTAAGGCTCAAAGCTGGTGCCGGGAGATGGTAATGGAGTCTAAAGTCCAGTGTCCTGGAGTGGAATGCAGATGGAAGCTGGTGAATTGAATAGGAGGACAAACAAAGCCGGCCGTTGTCTTCTTGATCAGCTTGCTTTTGCGTGTCAGACTGGAACGCAGTGTATCGCCGCGTGACGTCACCAGGACCAGATGGGGAACACAACGCGTTTCAGAGCAGGCGATACGCTGCGTTACAGTCTGACACGCGGAAGCAAGCTGATCCCGTTAGACTCCCGGACACTGGACTTTGGACTCCATTAACATCTCCCGGCACCAGCTTTGAGCCTTACACAATGTACCCCATGTGAATTTTTATTTTCTGTGTGCATCCCTGGATTAAACATACTGCACTTAGAGGCACTCTGTTTCCTTCTTTTTATCCTTTCCACAGAGCCTGACTTCTCTGTGTCATGGAGCCAGCCCTTTGTTAAAGACTGTTTTCTCCTTGATGGACTTTCATACCTTCATGGTATGTCCTACACATAAATGCACTGCTGCTAGGTTTAGTTACTGCTAGTAACAGTGCATGGCCCGCTATATACTGGTCATACCGACCCCTCTGTTTTTATCTAGAGCGCCAGCTTATCTATTGTATTTTAATTCCTATTTTCAATTAGAAAACTCAGGAAGAAGCCAGTTCGTATGCACCCTTGCGAGACGTTTAACTCACAGGCTATGTCATGGCCAACCTAGCGCAGAGTTGCGGTCTGCACGCACTCGCTGTTCGGACTGGGAGGACCCCAAGGATCTAGATCAGAAGTTCCCAAACTCTGGGCCGCGACTTACTGGTGGGTCGCGCTGAGCGGACCCACTCAAACGATAGGAAGCCGGAGCCGCTTCCTTTACATAAAAAAAAAAAAAGGCAGCGGCCGACCCATGTCCACAGCGCATGCGCTGTCGCCACCGCTCGGGGAGGCCCGTACACGTTCGGGCAGGCGGCGCATTTTTAAATGGAAGGCACCTCAGGGATGGGTAAGACAGACCCATCCTGCACCATGCTCACAGCCCATCATCTCCTGCACCATGCCCACAGCCCATCATCTCCTGCACCATGCCCACAGCCCATCATCTCCTGCACCATCCCCACAGCCCTGCATCTCATGCATCATGCCCACAGCCCATCATCTCCTGCACCATGCCCACATCCCATCATCTCCTGCACCATGCCCGTAGCCCTGCATCTCCTGCACCATGCCCGTAGCCCTGCATCTCCTGCACCATGCCCGTAGCCCTGCATCTCCTGCACCATGCCCGTAGCCCTGCATCTCCTGCACCATGCCCGTAGCCCTGCATCTCCTGCACCATGCCCGTAGCCCTGCATCTCCTGCACCATGCCCACAACCCCTGTATCTCATGCACCATGCCCACAGCTCTGCATCCCCTACACCATGCCCACAGCCCCTGCATCTCCTGCATTATGCCCACAGCCCCTGCATCTCCTGCACCATGCCCATAACCCTGCATCTCTTGCACCATGCCCGTAGCCCTGCATCTCATGCACTATGTCCGCAGCCCTGCATCATGCCCACAGCCCTGCATCATAGGCACCATGCCCGCAGCCCTGCATCTCCGGCACCTATGCCCACAGCCCTGCATCTCCGGCACCATGCCCACAGCCCTGCATCTCCGTCACCATGCCCACAGCCCTGCATCTCCGGCACCATGCCCACAGCCCTGCATCTCCAGAACCATGCCCACAGCCCTGCATCTCCAGAACCATGCCCACAGCCCTGCATCTCCGGCACCATGCCCACAGCCCTGCATCGTGCCCACAGCCCTGCATCTCCGGCACCATGCCCACAGCCCTGCATCTCCGGCACCATGCCCGCAGCCCTGCCCCATGCCCAAAAGGCAGCGGCCGACCCATGTCCACAGCGCATGCGCTGTCGCCACCGCTTGGGGAGGCCCGTACACGTTCGGGCAGGCGGCGCATTTTTAAATGGAAGGCACCTCAGGGATGGGTAAGACAGACCCATCCTGCACCATGCTCACAGCCCATCATCTCCTGCACCATGCCTACAGCCCATCATCTCCTGCACCATGCCCACAGCCCATCATCTCCTGCACCATCCCCACAGCCCTGCATCTCATGCATCATGCCCACAGCCCATCATCTCCTGCACCATGCCCACATCCCATCATCTCCTGCACCATGCCCGTAGCCCTGCATCTCCTGCACCATGCCCGTAGCCCTGCATCTCCTGCACCATGCCCGTAGCCCTGCATCTCCTGCACCATGCCCGTAGCCCTGCATCTCCTGCACCATGCCCGTAGCCCTGCATCTCCTGCACCATGCCCGTAGCCCTGCATCTTCTGCACCATGCCCGTAGCCCTGCATCTTCTGCACCATGCCCACAACCCCTGTATCTCATGCACCATGCCCACAGCTCTGCATCCCCTACAACATGCCCACAGCCCCTGCATCTCCTGCATTATGCCCACAGCCCCTGCATCTCCTGCACCATGCCCATAACCCTGCATCTCTTGCACCATGCCCATAACCCTGCATCTCTTGCACCATGCCCATAACCCTGCATCTCCTGCACCATGCCCATAGTCCTGCATCTCATGCACTATGTCCGCAGCCCTGCATCATGCCCACAGCCCTGCATCATAGGCACCATGCCCGCAGCCCTGCATCTCCGGCACCTATGCCCACAGCCCTGCATCTCCGGCACCATGCCCACAGCCCTGCATCTCCGGCACCATGCCCACAGCCCTGCATCTCCGGCACCATGCCCACAGCCCTGCATCTCCGGCACCATGCCCACAGCCCTGCATCTCCAGAACCATGCCCACAGCCCTGAATCTCCGGCACCATGCCCACAGCCCTGCATCATGCCCACAGGCCTGCATCTCCGGCACCATGCCTACAGCCCTGCATCTCCGGCACCATGCCCGCAGCTCTGCCCCATGCCCACAGACCATCTCCCGCACCATGCCCGCAGCCCTTCATCTTCCGCACCATGTCCACAGCCCTGCATCTCCTGCACCATTTCCGCAGCACTTGGATCACTTGCCTGGTGGATGAAAGAGAGGGACACAGCACTTCTGTCTGTCAGAATCTACACTAATTGAGTATGAGGGGAGTTCTTCGCATGTGTCGACGTCACAAGCAGGAACGGATTTGGCTGCTGCATATTGGCTTTATTCACTTTTGTAACATTCATTGAGGACTTGCTTTTTCATATGTGTGGTGAGTGCATTTGCTTCTAATAAATTTTATTTGTTGGAACATACTGCACTATTGTCTTCCCCTTCTGTATTTTGGCATATGGGAGAAGTGCTGTCTGATGTGTCCTGGCTCCTGGATCTTCTGGGATATTCTAACAGCAGTCTTTTGGGGTTGATCTCCCACAGGATTACAAGGCTTTCTATAGCCACTGTGAGAGCAGCGGTCATGGACATCCGGTAAGAAGCCAATTGGCTTTCTTTTGTGTGGTGGAGGTTCTTGCTGTTCCAGTCTCTCACCAATATTATAGATCATCACTTGTCAAGGTGTCTCTTTGTGGATTTGAATGCTCCATATGCCATCTTAGAAGTCGACTTATGCTATATGGTGGACTGTATATAAAACTTCTCTAGCGCTGCATTTTTTGTTTTACATTATTCTGTCATTTTGTGGTTTAATGCTGGCTGCTAATCTTTGTCCAAATTTTTTGCCTGTTTATTATGTATTCGGTCTGACCAGACTATCGAGGTTGAGCAACCCTCCCCACCCCCCCACACACACCTGTACTCAATCAGTGTCCACCATCTAGTGGATATAGTAGGAGTCCCCTGTAGTGCATTTGCACATCCTTCCCAGCAAGGAGTATTATCTCCAAGGGTTAGGCTGGATTCATCTCTTTTTCATGGATAGTGTAGGACCCACTGATAATGGGGTACTTTGACGCAGTAGTGGGCTTGAGCACGATATGGCCATATGGTGGGACCAAACCCCCATTTTTATTTATGGATTGTCTTCAGATTTGGTAGTTATTTCTTTTGCATTTGCGCGCTATTCTTTTTTAATATACAAATCTTTGTCCTTGGTAGCGCGGATATTCTTTTATTTTTTGCACACTCATTGAGTAACAATTTCTATGGAATGTTTTGCAAATTTTATGCCTTTTTTTGTGCCATGTGCCAAATCTATGCCCCTAAAGCTTATTGCCATGTTGTGCCACTCTATGCCCCTAACACTTTTTTGCCAATTTTATGCCCCAACATCCATTAAAAACTGAATTTTTGTAAAATCTTACCTGTAAAATTCCTTTCTCTGAGTCCTCCGACAGTCGCCGCCATCACCATATTCATCACAATGGGGTATTAGACTTTGCTCCGAAGGAGTAGCTAGGCAACAGAATATGTTAATATAAAAGCTTTAACACATCCCACCCCCAGGGGGTGGTCCCCTCAGTCAATACCCTCCTACTTCCTGTATCCATACCTCAGTTTCAGTGGAATAGCAGTAGAGTATACGACCAACCCCAAAAGAGGGGCAGGGGCGGCGACTGTCGGAGGACTCAGAGAAAGGAATTTTACAGGTAAGATTTTACAAAAATTCTGTTTTCTCTTACGTCCTCCGACAGTCGCCGCCATCACCATATTCATCACAATGGGGACGTCCCAAAGCAGTGCAAACATGAGGGGTGGGAAACGCGGCAACGCCGTCTCCACAGCAGAGAAAGGAACCTTACCAAAGGAAGGAAACCATCTGGGCAACAGAAGAAAAAAACTTGCTCAACAGAAGCAAAAACCCAGGAAAACAAATAACCCAGGGATAACATGTATCCCAAACAGCCAAGGAGCCCATACAAGAGGCTCTAAGGAACTGCCGCACTAAGGACCTTGCGGCCAAAGGAAGCATCTGCCGATGCCTGAACATCCACTCTGTAGAATTTTGTGAAGGTGTGAACGGACGACCAAGTCGCCGCCTTACACACCTGGGCCACAGAAGCCCCATGACGACAGGCCCAAGACGTACTCAGAGATCTTGTAGAGTGCGCCTTCACAGGCATAGGGGGAACTTTCCCCTTCAAAGCATAGGCCTGTTCCACAGTCTGTCTGATCCATTTGGCAATGGTAGAGGCCGACGCAGCCAAGCCCTTCCGAGGTCCCTCAGGAAGGACAAACAAGGAATCCGACTTGCGGAAAGATTCAGTTGATTTCAGGTAAACCCTAATCGCCCGAACAATATCCAAGGAATGCAGCTCCACCTCCTTCGGATGTTTAGGCTTCGCGCAGAGCGAAGGCAGGACAATATCCTCATTGATGTGAAAATCCGAAACTCTCTTCGGAAGAAAAGAACGGTTAGGTCGCAAGACCACCTTATCTAAATGAAGGACCAGATACGGAAACTTGCAGGACAAAGCTGCCAGCTCCGAAACCCTGCGAGCCGAAGTGATCGCCACCAAAAAAGCGACTTTTTTGGACAACATGGACAACGAGATTTTCCTGATCTGTTCAAAGGGAGCATGTTGCAGCACGGACAGAACAAGATTCAAGTCCCAAGGAGGTAAAGGTTCCCTCCTAGGAGGGACCAGATGTCGCACCCCTTGAACAAAGGTACTAACCAAAGAGTTAGACGCCACAGGACGTTGAAAAAGAACGGCCAGCGCAGACACCTGACCCTTGACCGTAGCCAGCGCCAAACGCTGGTCGACACCCGTCTGAAGGAAGGACAACACCCTAGAGTACCGAGTAAGTGCGAGGTGAAAACCCCCTGGACTCACACCAGGCAAAATAGGCCTTCCAAGTACGGTGATAGACCTTCCCCGAGGAAGACTTCCTCGCGTTAATCAAGGTGTGAATGACCTCCGGAGAGAGACCCCTATCCTTCAGGACCTCGGTTTCAACAGCCAGGCCGTCAAAGCCAGCGACTGTAAAGCAGGATGGAATATCGGCCTTTGAGACAGGAGATCTTCTCGAAGAGGTAGACGCCAAGGAGCGTCGACCGCCAGATTCACGAGGTCCGCGTACCAGGACCGGCGAGGCCAGTCCGGTGCCACAAGAATCACCATGTGTGGTTCCGAGATCAACCTGCGAAGGAACCTGGACAGCAATTGGATCGGCAGAAACGCATACAGCAGCCGATACTGATGCCACGGGGCTACCAACGCGTCTGACACGTCTGCCCGAGGATCGGGCGTCCTTGCCACGAACCTTGTTACCTTGTTGTTCAGACGAGACGCGAACAGGTCCACCTCCGGAAGACCCCACTTCGCGCACAACATCTGGAAGACATCCGGATGGAGAGACCATTCCCCCTGATCCAGGGTCTGGCGGCTCAGATAATCCGCCTGCCAGTTCTCCACCCCCGGAATGTGTACTGCCGATATCGCCGGGACATGAGTCTCGGCCCAGGAAATAATGTCGGCCACTTCCCGAGCCGCGCGGGCACTCCTGGTGCCCCCTTGGTGATTGACGTAAGCCACCGCCGTGGCATTGTCCGTCTGAACCCGAACCGGACAGCCGCGCAGTCTGTCCGTCCAAACCTGAAGGCAGAGATTTATCGCACGCAACTCCGGAATATTGATCGGAAGGGAGGATTCCTCCTCCGACCAAGTTCCCTGGGCGGACAGAACGCCCAGAACACCACCCCAGCCCGACAGGCTGGCATCCGTGGTGATCACCGTCCATGAAAGACGACGAAAAGACTTTCCCCCCGACACCGTCGGGGACTGGAGCCACCACAGAAGGTCCCTTCTGGTGCGATGGCTCAACGAAATCTGGATATCCAGAGATTGCAGACGCCCGTCCCACCTGGACAGAATCTCCGCCTGGAGACCCCTCGTGTGAAACTGGGCAAAGGGAATCGCCTCGAAGGCCGAGACCATCAGTCCTAGACACCGCATGCACTTCCGCAGG
The DNA here is from genome assembly GCF_965119305.1 of Pelophylax lessonae. Taxonomy (NCBI): domain Eukaryota; kingdom Metazoa; phylum Chordata; class Amphibia; order Anura; family Ranidae; genus Pelophylax; species Pelophylax lessonae. Next base: position 109,700,830 of record NC_138780.1, read on the forward strand.
GATGAGCACGGAACGTCCCTGAGGGACTGGACTTCTCCCTGAAGAGTCTTGAGTTTGTCGTCCGGTAGGAAGACCTTCGCCTGGACCGAGTCCAGGATCATCCCCAAATAGTGAAGACGAACCGACGGACACAGCGTCGACTTTGGATAATTTATCGTCCAACCAAACTCCCGTAGAGTCTGCACCGTGACGGACAGATCCGACTCCAGACCCTGGCTGGTCGCAGACCGAACCAGAATATCGTCCAGGTACCTCAGGACAGAGATGCCCTGGGCCCTTAACAAGGCCAGCAGCGGTGCAAGCACCTTGGTGAAAACCCGCGGAGCCGAAGCGAGGCCAAAAGGTAACGCCACGAATTGGTAGTGATCCTCCGCAATGGCGAATCGAAGGTACCTCTGGTGACCCTCGAAAATGGGAATGTGTAGGTACGCATCCTTCAAGTCGATGGAGGCCATGAATTCCCCCGGAACCAGGGCAGCCACCACCGACCGTAGAGATTCCATGCGGAATTTGCGGACCCGCACAAAGCGGTTCAGAGCTTTTAAGTCCAGAATCGGACGTACCTTGCCCTCCTTCCTGGGCACGGTGAACAGATTGGAATAGAACCCCCGAAATCTGTCCCGATGAGGCACCGGAACCACCACTCCCTGAGCCCTCAGGTCCCGCACCGCTAGGTGCAGATCCCGCAAACGCTCCGGAGACAGCTGAAGATTTGAGGGGAAAAATCTGCTCTCCGGCCGAGAGAGAAACTCGATCTTGTAACCAGATCGAACGATTTCCTGAACCCACCTGTCCCGAACCCGGGACAGCCATGGTTGTGGAAAACCGAGCAAGCGTCCCCCCACCCCAGAACCGGGTGAGGGCGCCCCTTCAGGCCGCACTGTTGTGGGCAGCGGATCCGGACTGGCCGGATTTCTGCTTACCTGTCCACGGCTTCTTCTGGGAGCCCTGACCTTTGAACGGCTTGCCCTTGTAGTGCGACCGAAAGGCACGAAAGGACCCCTGAGAGGGCCGAAAGGAAGCATGCTTCTTACCGGGAGTCGCCTTTGCCTTGTGGGGTTGGGGCAAGAGCGTGCTCTTACCCTCCGTGATCCCCTTTATCAGTGTATCCAAGGATTCGCCAAAAAGGCGAGAACCGTCATAGGGCAGATTGGCTAAGGTCTTGCGCGAAGATTGGTCCACCGACCAACACTTCAACCAAACCAAGCGGCGGGACAACACACTACACGTGCGGCCAACGGGACCATATCCAAGTCCGCATCGCACAAATACATGACACCCTGATGGATTTGATCCACCATGTCCAATGTCGCCTGTGGGGCGGAATCAGCCACCAAAACGCGTCTAAGCACCTGCGTCCAACTCGCGACCGCCTGGGCCGCCATAAGGGAAGCAAACAGAGCTTTCAGCATAGAACCCATAATAGAATAGGTATGACGGGCAAGAGACTCCAGCCTCTTGTCCGTGGCATCCCGGAACACCGGGGTATCCTCAGCAGGAATCGCAGTAGACTTATTCAAAACCGCGATCGCGTGATCCACCGGAGGCGGCACGCACCAACGCTCATCAGTAGCGGGCGTGAAAGGATAACGCAGTTTGAACCTACTGGGTACCGCAAAAGGCTTGCGGATATTACGCCATTGTTCCTTAACAGCGTTCTGGAAATCATCCGTGCAGGGAAAAACCTGCGATGTTTTGCGTCTTCTCTTTGTCCCATAAGCCGCCAAGGCAGTAGGAGGACACGGCTCATCCTGCAAGCGCAGCGTCTGCTTAATAGAAGCAACCAATTCATCCATGAGTGCAAGCGCTTCAGACGAGCCAGGGGGAAGAATTATCCACCCCTTCAACCTCAGCCTCCACCTCGGACCCCACAAGATCCAGGGAGGAACGGGACCCCGATAGGGAGACCCCAGCCACAGCAGCCCCGTCACCATCACCCTCTGAATCAGAGGAAATTGAAACTCTGGGTCTTTTTGAGGATTGAGCAGCCACCAGCATTTGCACCTGAGCCGCAAGGCTAGCCACAATCGCAGCCAAATCCCCCCCTGGGGGGGAAACAGCAGTCCCCTGGCTTCCCACCAATGTGGCAGGAAATTTGCTTTCCTGAGAATCCATGCCCCAAAGTATGTGGAAGAATAGAGGGTTAACTGCCCCTTTAAAAAGCGCAGCGAGCGCAGCCCACCGCACACACACACAATTGCAATGAGACCCCCACAGGGAGAAAGTACAACTTGGGCAAGGATACAGGGATAGGGAGGTAAAAACCTGGAGAGACCGCTGCTGCTTCTGCCTCGATCGGTGGCTCAGGAGAAAAGGAAATGCTGACATGCAGGGCGCTCTATGAAAGCCTATGGAAGGCTACAAGAAAATGGCCACCATCAGTGTAAACATGCGGCCGGAGCGAATGCAGCCAAAATGGCGCCGAAACCGCCGCTCCTCCACCTCAGTGAGGTGATTAAAAAAACACCATAATGTCATAAAAACATGGCGGACCGCCGCAGCGGTCGCTGTAATGTGCCCCAAACACGATATGATCATGCCCCACAGCACACAGCCAGTCACACATACACAGGCTGACACAGGCAGTGTAGCACAGCCCCCCCTCCTTGCAGCCCACAGCATGCAGTCAGAGAGATAGGGAATTTTACAGTGTGAACACAGGCAGGGTTACACAGTCCCAGACTGACACCCCCCAAACAGACAGGTCCCCACACAGATACACTTACCTCCTGGAAGGCGTGGGGAACCCGCACAGGCGAACAAGCCACTACACATGAGGCAGGGAGAGTCGCATCCAGGACGCACAAAATCGGGGTTAAGAAACCGCACAGCGTCCAGTGAGGTAGCCACCTCACCAATCATCCCTGCACCGAACAGGGATGGGTCGTTCACTGTGCCAGGAGCATTACCTGGCTGAACGCTCGATGGCAGGCCGGGAAGCCACTGACCCACAACCTGCGACCAGGGGGATAAGATCGAGACCCGGCCCGCACGAATCCTCTTCATCAGAAGAACTAACTAACGCTGACAAAAACAACAGCTAAGTAAAGAGAGAGAAAAAAACTCAAACAAAAATCCAAAAAGAGAAAGGCTGAGACAAAATGCCCCAGCATAGAAACATCCAGCTACTCCTGACAAGCTAGACATTGAAACTGAGGTATGGATACAGGAAGTAGGAGGGTATTAACTGAGGGGACCACCCCCTGGGGGTGGGATGTGTTAAAGCTTTTATATTAACATATTCTGTTGCCTAGCTACTCCTTCGGAGCAAAGTCTAATACCCCATTGTGATGAATATGGTGATGGCAGCGACTGTCGGAGGACGTAAGAGAAATATGCATTATTATTATTTGCATTTATATAGTGCCAACAAATTCTGTAGCACTTAACAATATAATTACAAGCAAGTGGTTCCCGAAAAATAACTATTCAGAAGTGGGTCTCGGTCCAAAAAAGTTTGGGAAACACTGATCTAGATTATCCAGTTCCTCGCCCTGTCCGACACTTGATTGTAGATCACACAGGAACAAAAAAATAAAAAGAGAAAAACAATTATATTTAAAAAGAGAAATTTACAGGACCAGAGATGCTAGCAAGGAACTAGGTCCTTACTCCTGACTAGGCAGAAAAAAAATGGAATACCTATAGCAGAGAGTGGGAGTATACCCCCTGGGACTGCCCCATAGGCGTAGTCAAGTTTTTGTCTGCTTGGTGTCCTACTACTTTAGGGGGCAGTATAAACCACATAGGCATGAAGATGAGGATCTGTGTCCATCAATGAACGAAAGAGAAAACACGTGTTTTAAACGCAGTGTGAAAATGTTCCATATTTTTTCCGACTGCTATGCGCCTTCGAATTTGCTAAGTTTGTTCTCTAAGGATTTCAAAATATTTTTTCCCTCAACATTTAATCAAAACAGAATGTATATTTAAACTGATGCAATTTCACAGTGCAAAATATAAGACTAATGTATGTAAGAGACTAGTGCCCTGTTTAGAAAAGCAAAACAGAAAGGCAAACAAAAAAAACATTCAGATCCAACACGTATCATCACCCAATACAGGGCACAGTGGGAAATGGTTCGACAAACACTGGAGCATCTTACAGAATGCCCCAACGTTGAAAAACATTGTAGGCACACATCCCAATCTGGTAGCAAGATGCGTCATGAATTTGAGCGACATTCTAACACAATCAGAATACAATAAAAATTCAGAAGGAACCTGGTTATCGAGAACACCAAGAAGTAAAGGATGTACCCCTGTGGACGGTGTCAAATATGTCCATACATTGACAGAACAGACACATTTTATAATGCCGAGGGCGATAAAGAGTTTAAGATTCGCATTCTCAAACTGCTCTACCACAAGGGTCATAAATATGATCACTTGCCCATGTAGGAAAAACTACATAGGGAAAACTAAAAGGCAGCTTAAAATCCGCATAGGGGAACACGTGTGAAATCAGGGAAAAAAATCCCGATAAACCCCTTGCAAGGCACTTCACCCAATTTCATTCAAGTAGTTTGGAATGAACAAAAATAAAAGGAATCTATGAGTTGAGATTATCCTCTAGAAGAGGGGACTTTAATCGCATCCTTCTGCAGAGGGAAAAGTGGTGGATTTACAACTTAAAAATAGTTTGATTCCACAGGGTTTAAATACCGAAATGAACCTTCAAATATTTTGGCTCAATAGCCCTCCACCACACTTCCCCTCTGCAGAAGGGACACCTCCAATTCCAGACTCTAGCAATATGTGTAACCCTCTGACATAAAAATTAAAATCCAGTTAATGCCTCATATTTCTTAAGTAATTGAACATAACCAAATTAAAGCGGAGTTCCAGCCATTTACTCACCTGTCCAACGGTCCAGCGATGCGGCCGCCGGAAGCCTCGATCCTCTCCCTCGGCGCCGGCATCACTGCTGTGGGCACCCGGCTGTTACAGTTTGCGGCTTCACAGCCGGGTACCCACTGCGCATGCGCGAGTCGCGCTGCGCGCCCCGTGATTGGCCGGCAATCTTCTGGGACCTCTGACGTGTCCCAGAAGATTGCAGGGAGGGAGGGGGAGAGGAGAACTTCCGCTCAGGGCGCCGCGGCGCTCCGAGCGGAAGTGGGAACCTGTCAAAACTAGGTACCCGCTCCCCCCCCCCAAAAATGACATGCCAAATGTGGCATGTCGGGGGGTCAGGACTCCCTAAAGCGGAAGTTCCACTTTTGGGTGGAACTCCGCTTTAATAACCAGTCTGTTACACTATCTGTCTTTGTATACAAATTTGGTCTAATGTATATCACGGTCATTGTCTGTAGTGTAATTAGTTTAGTTTTGTTTCCGCATTACATTAATAATCACTAATAGATCTAAAGATCACAAAGCACATTTTCCCCTTTTTCTCCTACCCCTTTGGAAAAAGAAGACAAAAATTTTCACACCCTAAATCCCCCAGCCAACCCCAATAATCATCGCAAAAACTAAAAAGAAACCAGAAGTCTCCTTGTTTACAAATCAATCACAATGATCAACAGCTGAGAAGACGCGATTTAAGGATCAGCTGACGATCTCTTCAACGTCCAGACGAAGCTACGCGAATCCCCCTTAGCGAAACGCATTGACGTCACAGCACCAGCCGGTTGTTCAGTCATTCACTCCCAGAAGGATAGCGGATCATATACAATATGCAGCCGATGCGCATCGACACACTGGAATACTGCCGGCATTGAGCCACCCATCCATATCAGTGGAACAGCACCGAGCAAACCACATCAAAAATCGGGGAACCTCCTCAGTACAAGAGGTGTAGACCCATCCTCGATGGATGAAAGGTAAATGAGCAAAAGTACACTAAGTACTTAGATAACACTTATCTCCATTTGAATATCTCAATTTGAATGAGTACTTTTAAACTTGGAAAGCTCTCATACCTTTAAGTCCCCATAGAACAGGACTCTCAATATTCCCTGACTGGGTAAATATCTATTCTTAAATTGGTATGGTATACTACCCGATTTAAATCTATGGATCAAGATCTCTACAGCACCAATTACTTTTAGGTGATCACAGATCACCACAGATAATTGCATTCATTATCTGACAGCTGTATCCGAAAAACAAAAAAAGAAAATGTGCACAACGGATAACAGATGAAATAATATATTCGATGTTCTTGCAAATAAGCAATCATCCTCCAATCAAGAACAATACATTATCACATATGTTATTTTTCAATGGTTCACATACTGTGCAGTCTATATCATACATGGTTAAATATCAATTTTGCACATACTCCAGCATTTAAACTGGACGGACATTTGAAATCTTCAGATCTTTGCATATATACGCAAGTAAATACTTACAGTGACAAACTGAAGACTAAATCCAAATAAATGTTGGCTTTCCTACAATCAGAGCCAAAGACAGCACTTTAATAATCTAAGTGCTTTCCAGTACTTCCTTCATGCATGCAATTATCTCTTGCACTCTCTAATTCTGCTGTATTTTTAGAATCCATCAGAAACACCCGGTCACCTCCATAAGATCATTTTCTAAAACTTCATTCAAGTCCTAATTGGATTATCATTGAAAACGTACATATACTATAGAAATCTATGGAAAACACAGAGGGTTACTTAGAACTTGGTTCAAATGATTTATAATGTGACAAGCAACTATTCCCAGTGACCAAAACGGTATTTCCACACTGAAGATATTTATCTTAGAATCCAACGATCTATCTGATCCCGAGTTTCCAATAGGGACCTGCATGGACATATATCACTCGATTAATCTATGATCGATTAACTAGGAAATTTTCTAGTCTATGACAGGACTTTATATTTGTTTACACCGGCCGGTTCATGTTATATTTTTATTTTTTACATGTTAGTCTCTCTTGTCTTCTGTGATTAATGTCGGCACTTTTGCTATTTGTAAGGAAGTACATGTATACATATGGTTTTCACTTATTAAAATCATTTTATGAGGTATTGCTATTTAGATTCATTGCCACAGATATCCACTAAGAACCATACTACTTTTTCTTTCCACCCTCTTTGTGGAACACTTACAGCTAATATAATTTTGGTTAGGTGGATAGCCACCCCACAGAAAAGCGAATTACACTTCAGGCAAGAATACTATTTATATATAAAAACGTCCTCTAGCACCCTCACCCTTCCTCAACCAAATATTTGTTTTGCCCTTACATACATTGCATATGAAAAAACAATACATTAAACCAAGAAAAACACAAATAAAGCACAAAGGTGTACAAGACATTTAGGAGGGGGTTTATTTGCCCAAAATAATTGCATTTCCAGTCTTGCTATGGCCCTTGTATTGTGGACCAGCTCAATTTTAAAGTAGTAGGTATATGATTTAGCACATTCTACTGTTAAATGCAATCTGATGCTCCAGTAGCAATCTATAGGACCAAAAAAAAAAAAAACACCAAGGACCAAGAGAGGTCCAGGAAAGCAGGACTATAATCGGCATGTGTATGGTTGGAGGGATGCAATCACAACACCACTATGTAAAAAACATATACAACTTTATTGCCATATGGTTAAAAAAGAAAAAATAACATAAGAGAATAACAGACATATATATTGAAAATACATGGATCCGTAATTATGTGCTTGTGATGGATACAATATACTACACCAACGGATCTCGATGTATGCGCAGTCTAGCGCAAATTGAGGGCAATCCACTGATATCCCATGAAATTATATTTTTTGTAATATTTTTTCTTTTTGGGGGTCTTGAGGAGTGCTTTTCGTGTAGGGGCTTGTTTTGCCCTCAATTTGAAATTTATTCCCCACCACTGACATTGGTCCACTGTAAAGGGCTCCCGACGTCTGCACAGAAGCGTGGTTCTCCTGCCTGCCTTATTTTCAGGTCAGCACAATCATGAAACTGTATACTAATGGAATATTTGATGTAAATTTAAAATTATGATTATAATGTATATATTTCTTTCATATTTCTTTAGTGCAGCATCTATCTGGTCTTTGTAGTGCCCTGACTAAGCTATAATTGCGAAACGCGTTGGCTTTTCAGGGACCGCTAGACTGCACATACATTGAGATCTGTTGGTGTGGTATATTGTATCCATCACAAGCACATAATAATTACGGATCCATGTATTTTTAATATACATGTCTGTTATTCTGTTATGTTATTTTTGTCTTTTTTAACCATATGGCAACAAAGTTGTATATGTTTTTTACATAGTGGTGTTGTGATTGCATCCCTCCAACCATACACATGCCGATATAGTCCCACTTTCCTGGACCTCTCTTGGTCCTTAGTGTTTCTTTTTTGTCCTACTATTGGGGATGATGGCATGTACATCACTGTACTATAATTTTTGTACTAGCAATCTATAGAAATCCAGGTTTTTAAAATGCAGTTGGCTCATTTGAGGTTTGACCAACTTTTTTTTTTTCTTTGACTCCCATTATTTCATCTACTCGCAGTATTCATTTGGCCACTGCTGGCATTAGAGATAGTGGAGGTATTATTGATTTGGTAACGGACATGGAAGTGTTACAGGTATTAAATTTACAATCTGTACCAAACTGTTTTTATTAGTAAACACTTTCACTAAATAGAAGAAAGTCTGAGAATCCTATCCTACTTCGGCGCACCGGGTTTCTATACCATCAGGCAAGGGTCTTAAAATTACAAAACAAATTACATTATGATATAATCATACAAGAGGTGTGGGTCAGGAATTTCAGCGGTAAGAATGTGAGACAATTCCTGATCCCAGTAGATCAAGCAGTCTAGGGAGTGTATGTGTAGATGAAAATAGCAGTTTGATGCGATACCATGGGGGGGGGGGGGGCACATTTTCTTTCTAGTTAAAAGAATCTAAATCTTAAGAGGGACTTTTCCCTTGCTAGTTTTATGGTGTAAACCCAGAAGGCAGACCACTTACCAGAGCAAAAAAAAAAAAAAAATCTAATTTAAGCCTGCTGGAAACTGGGGGTTGGCTGTTACGGGCAAACGAGGGGAATTGGTAAAATTTGGAAGTCTGCATATACCTTAAAGAGGAGCTACAGTGTTAACCCCCAAAATAAAAAAAAAAATAAATAAAAGTCAGCAGCTAGAAATACTGCAGCTGCTGACTTTCAGGCCTCGTGCACAGAGGGCATTTGAAAAAAATGAGCTGCAAAGCCAGTTTTGACGCCAGGAAAAATCAACTGTAAAAACATGCTTTAGAATCGTTTTGTATTGGAGTAAATGCACGTTTTAGCCACGTTAAGCAGCGTTAGTGTATGGCAGCCTCTCTCTGCCCTCTTCTATTTTTCCAACCTCAAATCCACCAAATAAGGCTTAAAAATGTCTGTCGTGGCCTAATGCTGTATGCAGCCTTTAGCAGCGTCAGGCGTTTTTACCGCTTAACGTTGCTGCTCCAGAACACACTGGCCCTGGGTTTTGTTTTACAGCTAAAAAACGCCTATGCCACTTACAGCTCCTAAAAGCCTGCATGTGCATGAATAACATGGAGGGGCTTTTTAGACTGCAAAAAAAAAAAAAAAAAAAAAAAAAAAAAAAAAAAAGTCTGATGCTCCTAAAATCAGCTGTAAAAACGCCCTGTGTGCACGAGGCCTAAATAGACTGAACAAAATTATAAATGCAACACTTTTGTTTTTGCCCCCATTTTTCATGAGCTGAGTTCAAAGATCTAAGACTTTCAATGCACACAAAAAATAAGAAACACACACCACCTGGACAATCCAGCACATCAGTTTAGTTTAAAAGCAGCGAAGACAACAGAACCAACCCCAAACAGAGGGGTGGGTGCTGAGTCTGTCAATGGACATCAGAGAAAAAGATTTTATGGTCAGATCTTCCAAAAATCTTTTTTTCTCTATCATCCATCAACAGACGCAGCCTCATCTCCCCAAGCTGAGTGGGACGTGTCAACTCCAAAAGGCTAAACGTAGCCAACCGGGCAACACGGAGCGCAAACAAACAACAGAAGCTCACCCAGATAAAAGCCCCCGAAGGGAAGTCCAAACAAACATTCTCTTATGAATCAGCAGCCTGCAAAACCTTGCGGCCAAAAGAGGCATTCGAAGAAGCCAACAAATCCACCTTGTAAAATTTAGTAAAGGTGTGCACAGATGACCAAGTCCCCGCCTTACAAACTTGTACAATAGAGGCCTGATGGCGAAAAGCCCAAGAGGCACTCAGCACTCTAGTAGAATGTGCCTCTACAGGGAAAGGAGGAACCGGACCCTTGATCGAATAAGCCTGCACAACTGTCTGCCTGATCCATCTTGAAATGGTCGCAGCGGACGCAGCCAAACCTTTGTGAGGACAGTCTGGAAGGACAAAGAGAGCCCGACTTCCCGAAGGACTTGGTAACCATCAGATAAACCCTTATTCACATCCAGAGAGTGAAAAGCAACTTCCTTGTGATGTTTAGGCTCCGCAGTTCCTAAATGTTTTGCAGGACAATTTCATGGGTCAGATGGTGAATGCACCGACAAGAAACAATGCGGTACTTGACCTACTGATTACCAACAATACAGACCTGCTTACGGATATAGAAATACGGGACAACTTAGGGAACAGTGACCATAGGTCAATTGGTTTCAGTATTAATTACAGTAATAGGAAACACAAGGGTAATATAAGGACACTGAATTTCAAAAGAGCCAATTTCCCTAAACTGCGCTCGCAGCTAGAAAATATCAAATGGGATAGAACCCTGGGAACAAAGAACACGGAGGAAAAATGGGAGTGCTTCAAGATCATACTTAACAAGGGGGTGGGCCAGTGCATTCCACAGGGAAATAAATTTAAAAGAGCAAAACTAAACCCTGGGTGGCTAAACTCCAACATAAAAATGCATATTAGAGCTAAAGAAAAGGCCTTCAAAAAAATACAAGACTGAGGGGTCATTGGCAGCATTTAAGCACTACAAAGAGTGTAATAAGAAATGTAAAGATGAAATCAGGGCGGCTAAAATAGAACACGAGAGACATATAGCGGAGGAGAGTAAAAAAGAACCCCAAGAAGTTCTTTAAGTATATAAACAGTAGGAAAGCGAGACCAGAGCACATTGGCCCTATAAAAGATGATAAAGGAAAAATGGCCACAGAGGACAGAGAAAAGGCGGAAGTATTAAATAATTTCTTTTCTTCAGTCTTCACAAAGGAATCGGGGGGCTACACGAACCCAGCTTGTAAGGCCGAACTAAATAATACACCTCAGGAAGTGCCGCCATGGCTAACAGAGGATAGACTTAGAGCTAATCTAGAGAAACTTAACAAATAAATCCCCGGGACCGGATGGCTTGCATCCAAGGGTTCTTAATGAGCTCAGCCAGGTGATTGCCAGACCATTATTCTTGATCTTTAAGGATAGTTTACAGATGGGTATGGTGCCAGCTGATTGGAAAAAAGCCAACGTGGTACCAATATTTAAAAAGGGGCCGAGATATATCCCGGGTAACTATAGGCCGGTCAGCCTAACATCAGTAGTCTGCAAAATTTTGGAGGGGATGATAAGGGACCACATACAAGACTTTAGTAATGAAAACAGTATTATAAGTAGTAATCAGGATGGATTCATGAAAAATCGTTCGTGCCAAACCAATCTATTAACCTTCTACGATGAAGTGAGCTGCCACTTAGATAAAGGTAAGCCTGTGGATGTGGTGTATCTGGACTTTGCAAAGGCCTTTGACACCGTTCCCCACAAACGCTTACTGTACAAACTAAGGAAGGTAGGTATGGACCATAAGGTGAGTACCTGGATAGAGAACTGGCTCCAGGGGAGAGTACAGAGGGTGGTGATTAATGGGGAGTACTCGGATTGGGCGGGTGTGGAAAGTGGGGTCCCCCAGGGTTCTGTCCTGGGACCAATCCTGTTTAATTTATTCATAAATGATCTAGAGGGGGGGATATCTAGTACAATCTCAGTATTTGCAGATGATACTAAATTAGGCTTGCCAATATCTTCTATGCAGGATGTGGAAATCTTGCAAGCAGAGCTGAACAAAATAACGGGGTGGGCAACTACATGGCAGATGAGATTTAATGTTGAAAAATGTAAAGTAATGCACTTGGGGGCCAGAAACCAGAAAGCAAGCTACTCACTAGGGGGGAACCTCTGGGTGAGTCTAGGATGGAAAGGGACCTGGGGGTACTGGTAGACAACAGGCTTGGCAGTGGCATGCAATGCCAAGCCGCCGCAAGCAAAGCCAACAGAATACTGGGTTGTATAAAAAAGGGGATTCACTCCAGAAATAAAGAGATTATTCTTCCACTCTACAAGACTCTGGTCCGGCCACATCTGGAGTATGCTGTCCAGTTCTGGGCACCGGTCCTCAGGAAGGATGTGCTGGAACTGGAGAAAGTCCAGAGAAGGGCAACAAAAATAATTAGGGGAATGGAGGACATCAGCTATGAGGAAAGACTACAAGCACTGAACCTATTCTCTCTGGAGAAGAGACGATTGAGGGGGGGATATGATATCAATGTACAAATACTGTACTGGCGACCCTAGCATAAGGAACAAACTATTCAGAGAAAGGAGATACAATAAGACACGTGGCCACTCACTAAAACTTGAGGAAAGGCGGTTTAACCTTAAAAGTGCGTAAGGGGTTCTTCACTGTAAGAGCGGTAAGAATGTGGAATTCTCTTCCACAAGCAGTCGTATCAGCAGGGACCATTGATAGTTTCAAAAAACTATTAGATGGACACCTTAAAGACCACAACATACAGGGGTATACAATGTATGGTTAAAAGCAAACACACACACACATCATAGGTTGAACTGGATGGACTGATGTCTTTTTTCAACCTCACTATGTAACTATGACATTAGGAAGGCAACACAATGTCTTCATTCAGGTGAAAATCGGACACCATCTTAGGAAGAAAGGATGGAATAGGTCGGAGGACCACTTTATCCCTGTGGACCACCAAATAAGGCGGACAGGACGACGCCCCTAACTCAGAGATTCTGCGGGCAGAAGTTATAGCCAATAGGAAGGCAACCTTCTGCGACAAAGAAAGCAGAGAAATCTGTCCAATATTCTCAAAAGGAGGCTTTTGAAGAACAGACAAAACCAGATTAATATCCCACGGCAGTAACGGGGATCTCCTCGGAGGGGCCAGATGACGCACCCCCCTGAACGAAGGTGCGAATCAAACTATGAGTAGCCAACGGATGTTGGAAGTAAATAGCCAAGGCCGAAACCTGGCCCTTGATAGTACCCAACGCCATGCGCTGCTCAACCCCATTTTGTAAAAAGGCCAAAACCCTAGCTATAGAAAACAAGCGAGGGTGCAGCTGCAGTGATTCACACCAAGAAATTTACAATTTCCAAGTACGATGATAGATCTTCCTAGAGGTCGACTTCCTGGCCTTCAAAGGAGTAGGAATCACAGAATCAGAAAGGTATTAATCATTGGGGATTAAAAATTGGGGAATCCTCCACAGGCACAAGAGTAGATTTGTTTAATCTAGAAACAGGATGGTCCCCTTTAGGTGGTACCGTCCAACGGTTGCAAAACTTTTCAGCAAAAGGATACCGGCGTTCAAAGCGTATTGGCACCACTAACACGTGCTTAACGCGCCTCCATTGGTCATTCACAGAATCGTGAAAAGTGTCGGGACAAGGGAAAACCCTGTCAGCTTTCTGAGACTATTGGGAGCCAAAAGCCACCCGCATCCCTGCCGGCGTGGGCTCATTAGCCAATTTTAAAATATCCCGCACTGAAATAATCAGGGCTGTCACCTAAGCGCTTTCCAGCACTGCAGCTGAAGACAGGTCCTCTTCACCATCTGACTGCGAGAACAGTGACCCCTCAGGAAGGGGAGCATCCGGGGCAACCACATCAGCCTCTGAATCAGAGGACACCTCCACAGATGGAGAAGGCAGCGGCCGGTTACAGCTATCAACCTTTTTCATGACTAAATCAACTTTAGTCGCCAGGCTTTCCAGGGCAGCTGAAATCGCGGCCAGCGACTGTGATCCGGACTGTCCGGGAGTCGCACAGAGTGGGTCTGCGGGTGAAATTCCAGTTTGGGACTCCATAGTGCAATTGCCAAAAAACTGAGTACTGTAGCTTTAAGAACGCCAATAGCAGTTTCCACCGCCGATCGCAGCGGTCTGCAGGGAACCCCTGGAAACCAAACTGATAGAAGAAAGAGCAAGGATATGCCAGCAGGGACGCTCAATACTTTACCACCTCAGACACACAGCCTCCTGATTCTTCCACAGCATGGAGAGAGAAGCAGCAAGTGCCCTTGGCTCAGCAGCAGGAAAAATTACCACACAGGAATTGTCACCTGATAGGGATACACTGCCAAGTATAGCACCAGGACTACACAAAGAAGAATGCACATATAAAAACAATAGGAAGCTGCAGGGAAAATGGCTGCCCCATACAAGTCTATGGGGAAAAAAATTCCATTGCCCACACCTAAGATGGCAGCGCTCACAGCACACCATGCGGCTAGGAAGCGACACATGAAGGCCTCAGGAACCACAACAGGGACCAGCAAGCCCAAGGTACCATGTCACCCCCCCCCCTCCCCGAGCGCCAGAGCACTCCAGACACACAGCCCCCAAAGGGACAGGGAGAGGGAAGGACACACAGACCAGGGGGATCTCTTGGGGGGCATAATGCCATTATCCCGAGGGGAGGGCCCACATCCCCACAAGGCCAACAGAAAAAGGGGGGCACAGTTACTCACCAAACCATGGACCGAGTAGGCTCTGCTGCCAGCCAAGGGGTACACTGCAACTCAGGGCGTTCCAGGTCATTGCGTCCCGGTGAGGCATCCGCTCGCAGGCTCGTCCCCCTCCGGACAAGGAGGCATCATCGTGGCTAGGCCTAGGTCGGAAATATAACCTGCTCACGCTCGTAGGCCAGACTGGGGGGACCATAAGGATCTAGATTATCCAGTATGAAGCCCCAGCTGGCATAGTTGCTTGTAGATCACCAGGGAATTCTTCCCTGAACACTAGCTACCGAGTAAAGAGAAATAAAAGAAAATACTCTAAAAAAAACTGAGACCGGAGTCCCAGCAGGAACCCTAGGTCTACTCCTCTAGGCAGAAAACAAACTGATGTGCTGGGTTGTGCAGTGTGGGTTTATGCCTGGAGGGACAGCCCCCTGGGATTGTGTATTCAAATTTTCCTGCCTAGACTACTCCTGATGGGAGGAGCATAAACCCACTCAGCTCCTGGAGATGAGATTGCATCTCTCGATGGACGATAGAGAAAGCCTATTTTTCTCAAATATTGTTCAATAATGTTTCTAAATCTGTATTAGTGAACACTTCTTTGCCAAGATAATCCATCCACCTCACAGGTGTGGCATATCAAGATGCTCATTAGACAGCATGATTATTGCACAAGTGTGCCTTAGGCTGGCCCCCATAGAAGGCCACTCTAAAATGTGCAGTTTTAGAATACAGCACAATGACACAGATGTTGCAAGTTTTGAGGGAGCGTGCTATTGGCATGCTGACTGCAGGAATGTCCAGCAGAGTGGTTTGCCGTGAATTGAATGTTCATTTCTCTACCAGAAGCGGTCTCCAAAGGTGTTTCAGAGAATTTGGCAGTACATCTAATCTTCCCCCACAAACATAGACCAGGTGTAACCACACCAGCCCAGTACCTCCACATCCAGCATCTTCACCTCCAAGATAGTTGGAGACCAGCCATCTGGAAAGCTGCTGCAACAACCGGTTTGAATAACGAAAGAATTTCTGCACAAAGAAATCAACTCCGGGAAGCTCATCTGCATGCTCATCGTCCTCATCGGGGTCTCGATCAGAATGCAGTTCGTCGTTGTAACCAACTTGAGCGGGCAAATGCTTACACTCAATGGCGTCTGGCGCTTTGGAGAAGTGTTCTCTTCATGGTTTTCTTAGATTTGAGTTCAGCTCATGAAAAATGGGGGCAGAAACAAGTGTAGCATTTATAATTTTGTTCAGTAAATGACACTTACCTGCCCCTGGATCCAGGAATGTTCCCACCCAAGCAGATTTTTCAATTGACTGAGTGCAGATACTGGAATCTTCACTAAAAAATGTAATTGAAGCCTTGTGGATTTACAGGCCGCTCCCAACCGTGCATGCGCGAGCCGAGCTGCGCTTTGTGATTGGTTCTGCAGTCTTCTGGGACCTATGATGTATCCCAGAAGGCTGCAGATTAAGGAGGAGGGAAGAACTTTGCCTCAGATCCCCACAGCACAGCGGAAGTGGGGGAACAGGTACCTGTCAAAATTAAATATCTAGCCCCCCCCCCCCACCACGAAAAAAAAGTGACAAATGTAAAGGAGGAGCATTTCCTGCATTAAGGAAAAAAACGTCCCAGTAATTGTATCACCCCCTTATATACTTATTAGAACCCCATCGTAATCCAGCATTGTCTCAAATTAAACTTATAAATATTCCAACAGTGTATAAAACAATGCTTAATACATATAGGGTGAGCACAACATATATCTGTGTACAGTGCTCCAAAAAATAATCTTGCTGTGCAGTGCTTAAACCGGACATAGGTATACCATGTACCAGTGAGTATGCCTGATTGGTAGAATATACATGCTGGGGTGGATTGTGTATATTTCCTAGTTCTACATATATATATATATATATATATATATATATATATATATATATATATATATATATATATATTTTTTTTTTTTTTTTCACCTATTCACTTTTCACAAAATATATATTTTTTTTCTGAGATCAAGCCAATACACATTTATTGGCAATTTCTATTGCTATATCTAGCCAAGTGGCTAGTGCCTTCACTTTATTCACAATTGTTTTAATATTTAATAATAATTTTATTCACTTTATATTTATGGTCACAACTGTTTAATAATTTTTATTCACTTTATATTTCTGGTCAAAATCTTATAACAGATTTATTCATATCTATTTGCACTTATTCACTACACCAATGTATATTTATGTATTTAGTTATTTATATTCACCATTGAGCCTTTTACATTGTACTATATATTGGTTTTAGATATTGGTTTACTATATTTATTCTTTATATGATATAACACATCTTATTTATTACCCGTTATCGACTGTGACACTACACCTGGCAGCGCCATATTACCTCCTCATTCATCATATGTATCAAAGAACGCACACAACCTGGCTAAGGATTGAGCCAGCACTTGTGTCCCTACAGCAAGCAAGCCAAGCAGCTTGCTATGGTGGCACATACAGAAGAGGAGTAGTCGAGAGCAGCAGTGGGGGACATCCACGATCTAGGGCTAACCTATCTAGCCCTTTATAGAAGAAATTGGTATACATACCTTTTCTAAAGCCGATACGGTCGAGTTTCCAGCAGAGGACACAGCCGACAACGGCTGTGAAATGAATGGGAAGTCACCCATAGAGTTACTATGGCTTCCGTTGATGGCTGCCTCCTCTGCACCAGCCTCCACAATGAAGCTGCTGCTGACAGCTCAGAATTGAATAGATACCGCTCCAGGTGTCCTCTCTCCAATATAAACCTCCACCCTGCAAGTCTGGGTGCTGGCTCTGCCTTGTGTAGCAAGTAAATCAAAAAAGTCTTGGATAGCCGCACTCCAGATGCAAAAACATTGTGTATAAAAAAAACCTCATACAGCAACGTGGAGATCAAATACAGCAGCAATGACAGCTGACGCGTTTCACACCATATTCTGGTGCTTAATCAATCTATGATTATGATGCATCTGGAGTGTGGCTATCCAGGACTTTTTTGCTTTACTTGCTGACAGCTCAGCCTGGAACTGGACTTGAACAGTTTCAGAAAAGGTATGTATAGGAATTTCTTCTTTACAGGGCTAGATAGGTTAGTTTAGATCATGGATGCCTGTAGCTGTAGCGATTTTAGTGTTAGGGTGGACTTCCCCTTTAAAGGCTTTAGTTTAGTACCGGAGGATGCTTGAGAGAAGCAATAGCGGCAATACTTGATACATACACAAAAATACGAAGGTAACACTCCTCTTTATAATCCTGATACATTCAGATTGTAACTTTTGGTTAACCCATGTGTGCAGATCATTTACGGAGTCTACAGGGTCTAAAAGTTAGGTTTATAAGCTTTTGAGTAGTAAGTTGTTAGAGCAGGTCAATATCTTGATACCTTGAGGAGTTTTCCTTTCAAGTAAATGGGAATTTTAATTGGAGATTGAATGGCCCCAGAAAGGGGGAGTATTATGCTTAGTATTTCTGATTTTGTGTAGTTCATTTTTAACATTTTAAAGATGACCATATCCATGAAATTCTTGCAATTGGGACAAAGCCCACTTGATATGGATGGATTCTGGAGGATATACATTTTTAAGGTGCTGCATTAACAGTTTTTGCATAGGTCTTTTTTTTCCAAATTCAAACAAATATGCAATGTTACAAGTGTGAATTCAAGCGCGCTATAGTCATGGTTTGAATACAGTTTTGTTTCGCAGTAAAGGTTAAAACGGGGTAAGGGGTAAAGACAATTTTGTTTTCGATTTGTGTGTGTGTATGGAGTTGAGTATTTTTATAAAAAGATAGGCTTTGCTGAACATATGACACACTGCAATTGATTGCTAAAGGAGAGCAAGAAATCAATACTTCGAATAATTAAAAATCAAAAACATTTTTTTTTTTAAACACACAGTACTGTGCAAAAGTTTTCGCCAGGTGTGAAGAAATGCTGCAAACCAAGAAAGCTGTCAAAAAATTGGATTTTTGACTTAACTGTAAAATCCATTTCTCTGATGTTCATTGACGGACACAGCTTCAAATCTTCATACCCGTTGGGTTACACTGCCCCATACAGGAGTAGAACACAGGAGTCTGGCTACGCCCACAGGCAGTCCCGGGGGTATACTCCCTCTCTCTACATTAGGAACTCAGTTTTCTTTCTACCTTGTCAAGAGTAAGGACCTAGTTCCTTGCTGTGATCTTTGGTCCAATTTTTTCTTTTTAGATAGAAATTGTTTTCCTCCTAGAGATCTACAATCAACTGCCAGACTGGGCGACGGGCTAGATAATCTAGATCCAGTTGTCACCCCAGTCTGGCCAGCGAGTGTGCGCAGACCTCAACTCCGCGCTAGGTCGGCCATGACATAGCCCCCCGCAAGGTTGCATACAACCGGGTCTCGGCCCGAGTCGCAGCGTTCCTCCTGGTCAACAGCCTCCCCATTTCGATGGAGAGGGGTTCTGTCTGGAGCGGGGCCTGCCTGGTTCCTGGTATAGTGATTAGCTGCCCCCCCCCCCCCTCGGAGGGTGTTGGGGTGAACATGGGCCCCTCCTTGGGATGGTGGGACCCCCGGGTTCCCTTCCTTCCCGTCAAGCACCCCTCCTTTTAATCTGTCCCCCATCCTACCCCCCATCCCACCCTAGGGCTGTTTGGGAGGACTGATTCACCTCCTGGGGTGGGGGCAGGGCACTCTGCTGGCGATGGGAGCCGGGGGGGGGGGGTAGGCTGCCAGTGACCGGACGATCGACTGTGGGGGGGGGGGGGGGGGGGGAGTTGTACCTGGTGAGGCCTCCTACCAGGGCCCCCGGTCCTGCCTGGGTCTGTCCTTGAGGCCTGGGTTCCCTCTTGGGTCCCTGTGGGGTCACCATTTTGTTGAAGCCTGTTTGTTTCTATACACGTCGGCCATGTTTGTGTAGTCCGGTGGCCATTTTGCAGTGGTTTTCCATTGAAAATAGCAGTGGCCATGATAGTGAAGCCCTGTGGGTAGAGATTTCGGTGGTGGGAGCTCCTCCTCATCCCCTGGTGCTGACTGCTGGATTTTTTCACTTCCTGATTGCCGTGAGTGGAGTGCAATTATACTGGTGGCTGCAGGTGCCTGTTTCTGCTGGCTGGTGAGTCTGGTGGGGTTCTCCCCCTCTCTGCTGAGGTGCCTGTACCTGGCAACCAGGTGCTGCTGCCAGCGCAGTGGGTGTTGTCCCTTGCAGTGTTCTACAATTTTTGTGGGGTCCCCCTGGTGACTCATGGATTCTTTGGAGCACATATCCCCACCTGACCACCCTCTGAGGCTGCGGGGCCCTCTGGGTCCAAACCATCCATCGATGCACTGACCGTGATCCTGGAGTTCTTTGTGTCCCATGTGGAGGTGATCTTCGGGTGAAGGTCTAGCCTTAAGCGCCCCCTGCCTCATCAGATCCTGAATCTGATTTGGGCCGCCACGGACGTGGGTCACCCTGCTGGATCTGCAACCATGCCTCCGGAATCCTCTGATGAAGGATGATTCCTTCATGTCTGCAATGGCGCACGAAAAGGCGCTGGTGGGAGCACTGATTGTATCTGTGCGTGAGACCTTGAAGATGGAGGATGCAGCGGAGGCGCAGATTCTTTTTGGCACTCACAAGCCATCCAGAGTGGCAAAGGGGTTTCTTTCCCCGCCTATTTTGAAAGAATTGTAGCTAAAGAGTGGGGGCAACCAACGTGTCCCGTGGGGTTCCTAAGCGCTTTACTAGGCATTTACCCCTATGAGGAGTCCCTTCTTAAGAATTGGTGGTGGACCCTCCGGGTTTCCAGGTTGACCAAAGCAACCATAACTCCAATTGAAGAGTCCCTGGTCTTTAAGGATCCGGCTGACGGGAAGGCAGAGGCTGTGGCCCGCAATATGTACACTCTGGCTGGTTCTGCACTGAGGCTGGTTTCACCATTGCCCTGGTGTTGCAAACTCTGACCGAGCGGGCTAAGCTTTTACTCCGTGACCTGGGGAAGGACAGCTCCCCAATGGCTTTGCTGAGCTGGCGGACCAGCTAGTCCAGGGGCTGCAGTTGCTCTGTGATGCCTCTTTGGGTGTGGCTCGGCTCCCTGTTTTGGCAGTGGTCCTTCGGCATGTCTTTCGGCTCAAATGCTGGTCTGCAAACTAAACTTCTAAAAAGGCCTTGACTGATTTTCTTTTTAAAGGAGATCGCCTGTTTGAAGCTACCCTGGATGACATAATAAAAGGTCTCACGGGGGAAAGAGTACCTTTCTTCCGCAGGCTACTAAGGGCAAGGAACCGCAATGTACATGGGCCTTCCTTTTTAGCCCATAGGTTTTTTTCTTCCTTTAGGATCGACTAACAAGACATGGCAAGGGAGGAGGTGCCTGCGGGAAGGAGGGGAACCCGAGGATCCAACTGTGCCAAGGAGGGGCCCATGTCCACTCCAAAGCCCTCCCTCGGGAGAGGGGAGGGGGCAGCTACTCACCATACCAGGAACCAGGCAGGCTCCACCCCAGACAGAACCCCTCTCCATCAAAATGGGGGGGTTGTCTGCCAGGAGGAACGCTGCGACTCGGGCCGAGACCCGGTCATATGCAACCTTGCAAGGCATTTAACTTGCAGGCCAGCCCCCTCCCAGTGGGGCAATGTCATGGCTGACCTAGCATGGAGCTGAGGTCTGCGAGCGCTTGCTGGCCAGACTGGCATGACCACTGGATTCACATTATCCAGCCCATCACCCAGTCAAGCAGGTGATGGTAGATCTCATAGGAAAAAATTTTCTATCTAAAAAACATTTGCCAGGACCAAAGATCCCAGCACGGAAATAGGTCCTTACTCCTGACTAGGCAGAAAAAAAAAAAACTGAGTGGCTATAGCAGAAAGAGGGAGAAAACCCCCTCGGACTGCCCATGGGTGTAGCCAGAATTTTCTGCCTAGTGTCCTACTCCTGTAGGGGGCAGTGTAACCCAATGGTTATGAAATCATAATTTTCTTCGCTCAAAAAATTACTCAGAACCCCCAAACACATACATTTATCATCAGAGACCCTAGCGAATAAAATGGCGATGGTTGCCATTAGTTATGTCATACGGTTATTGCGCAGCTTTTTTTCAATTGAAATGTAAAAAAGAAAAAAAAAAAAAAACACACCTGAATTTAAACAAAAACAATATTTACCCCATTATTTTTGTATAATGTGAAAGATGTTACACCAAGTAAATAGATACCCAACATGTCATGTTTTAAAATCGCGCACACTCATGGAATGGCGTCAAATTTCAGTATTTAAAATCTCCATAGGCTACGCTTTAAAAAGATTACCAGGATACCAATTATTGCTCTTGCTCGAACGTTTGCAGCGATACCTCATGTGTGGTTTGAATGCCATTTACATGCGTTAACTTCTGGAAGCAAGCACGAGGGGATGGGGGTGCTTTAAAAATGTTTGAATCCTTGGTTTTATTTTATTTACACTGTCCCTTACATTTTTTTTTATAATTTTTATTCCTATTACAAGAAATTAAAACATCCATTGTAATGGGAATAAGGCATGACAGGTCCTCTTTAGTGGGACATCGGGGGGTCAATGAGACTCCAGACATGTCCTCTACCCTAGAAAGCATGAGATTAAAAAACAAACAAAAAAAACCAAAAAAACGATTTTGGCATTCCTGGTTAAAAAAAAAAAAAAAAAAAAGCCAGCGTTAACATCTGCCAGTGCTGGAAGTCACATCATGACTTTGCTTGGGACTCCCAGGGTTATAGAGATGGCCGGAGACTATTGGGTCTATGGTAACCCAGGGGCGCCGCTGAATCTTTAATCTGGCCTCCAGATTGCACGGGAGAGTTGGGAAAGGCATTGGATTGTGGCAGGAGGGGGACGTCCCCTGCCGCTGTCTGTAAAAGCAATCCCAACAGCTGAATAGCCGCTAGAAGAGCTTTGGCATTACAGGAAATTGCCAGCTGAAAACTAAGATATCTGAATGATGCCTGTAGCTGCAGGCATCATTCAGATATCACCACTTTAACCCAAGGGTGCCATACCACGTCCTACGGTCAGGTAGTGGTTAAAGATTGGGTACAGGAATAAATGCTCTTTACATAACATGAGCTGCAATGAAACTTAAGAAAATATAATTTTTTGTAAGAACTTACCGTAAAATTCTTTTCTCTGAGTCCGACAGTCGCCGCCCACTCATACAGTCTGCACGTCTGGGTATTGGTCTTATCCACAGGAGTAAGCTAGGCATAAGATTTTGTTAGAAAAAACATTCCCAAAACCTTTGTATAGATACACCTACAGGGGGCTGTCCCTCTGGTCCAATACCTCCAGCTAGCAGCATTCCCAAATCAGTTTGGTAGCAAGCAGTATAGAGATCCATGAACCCCAAAAGAGGGGAGGGGGAGGGGGGGCGGCGACTGTCAGAGGACTCAGAGAAAATAATTTTACACTAAGTTCTTACAAAAAATTCTTTTTTCTCTTACTTCCACTGACAGTCGCCGCCCACTCATACAGTCTGCACGTCTGGGATGTTCCAAAGCAGTGCAGATGTGAGGGGTGGGAAACGTAACCGTCAAAAAGGCAATGCAGCACCCAGGTCAGAGAAAATAACATTTTCTGAATCAGAAAGGTTAACACTGGGTAACAGGAAAGCTCAACAGGAGCGAACAAACCAAGAAAAGCAAAATAACCAAGGGGGAAAAACCGAAACAGGAGGAGACAGGCTAAAAAAAAATGTCATGTCTCCCCTAAGGCACTGCCGCACTCAGAACTTTGCAGCCAAAAGAGGCATCTGCTGATGCCAGCACATCAAGTTTGTAAAATTTAGTAAAAGGTATGCACAGACGACCAGGTCGCCGCTTTGCACACCTGGGACACCGACGCCTGATGGCGGAAGGCCCAAGACGCACTAACCGCTCTGGTAGAGTGCGCCGTGACAGGGAAACCTGATCCCTAATTGAATAGGCCTGTACAATCGTCTGTCTGATCCATTTGGAAATGGTTGCCGCAGACGCAGCCGTACCCTTCCGAGGTCCCTCAGGAAGGACAAAAAGAGAATCTGACTTTCTGAAGGATTCAGTAGACAGGTAAACCCTGATTGCCCTCACCACATCTAAGGAATGCAAGGCAAACTCCTTAGGATGCTTAGGCTTCGCACACAGTGTCCTCGTTGAGATGGAAATCAAAAACCACTTTCGGAAGAAAGGACTGATGAGGTCGCAAGACCACTTTGTCCCTATGAACAACCAGATAGGGAGAGCAGCATGACAGAGCCGCCAACTCCGACACTCTGCGAGCAGATGTGATCGCCACCAGAAAGGCAACTTTCCGTGACAGCACCGGCAGAGGAATCTCCCGGATGTTCTCAAAGGGAGGACATTGCAAAACGGACAAAACCAAATTCAGGTCCAAATGAGGCAAGGGTGCCCTCCTAGGGGGAGCCAGATGACGCAACCCTTGAATGAAAGTGCGGATCAAGGAATTCGATGACAGAGGGCGTTGAAAAAGAATGGCCAGCGCAGAGAACTGGCCCTTAATAGTGGTCAGTGCCAGACGCTGCTCCACACCAGTTTGCAGGAAAGCTAACACCCTCTCCACCGAAAAGGAGCGGGGATCGAACCCCTGGGATTTACACCAAGCGAAATAAGCCTTCCAGGTACGATAATAAATCTTACCGGACGAGGCCTTCCTAGCTTTGAGTAAGGTAGGAATGACCGCCGACGAGAGACCCGTCTCTCAAGACCTGGCTTTCAACAGCCACGCCGTCAAAGCCAGCGACTGTAAAGCAGAATGGAAGATCGGCCCCTGAGACAGAAGATCGCCAGGGAGGCTCTACGACCAGTTGCATGATGTCCGCGTACCAAGACCAGCGCGGCCAGTCTGGGGCCACTAGAATCACCAACCTCGGTTCCGAGACCAACCTGCGAAGGAACCTGGACAACAACTGAATCGGGGGAAAGGCATAAATCAGGCGATACCGATTCCAAGGCACTACCAACGTGTCCGAGACGTCTGCCAGAGGGTAGCATGTTCTTGCCATGAACCTTCCCACCTTGTTGTTTAGCCGAGACACGAACATATCCACATCCGGGGATCCCCACCACGCACACAGCATCTGAAACACCTCCGGGTGTAGGGACCATTCCCCCTGGTCCAGGGTCTGGCGACTCAGATAGTCCGCCTGCCAGTTCTCCACCCCTGGCAGGCGGACTATCTGAGTCGCCTGGTGAACTGCCGAAATCGCCGAGACCTGTGTCTCGGCCCAAGACAGAATCTCGGCCACTTCCTTGGCCGCCTGGGCACTCCTGGTGCCCCCTTGGTGATTGATGTAAGCCACCGCAGTTGCGTTGTCCATCTGCACACGCACAGGGCGGCCCTGAAGAGGATCCGACCAACGGAGCAAACAGAGCCTGATTGCTCGCAGTTCCAAGAAATTTATCGGAAGGGAGGACTCCCCCCTCCGACCAAGTGTCCTGGGCAGACAGATTGCCCAGAACGCCACCCCCAGCCCGACAGGCTGGCGTCTGTGGTTACCACAGTCCATAGCAACGGTCGAAAGGATTTTTCTTCCTTCAGAGCCGGAGACTGCAGCCTCCACAGAAGATCCGATCTGACTTGGGGGCCCAAAGAGATCCTCCTTTCCAAGGAGTGAGGATTCCTGTCCCACCTGGTCAGAATCTCCGCTTGCAGAGATCGTGTGCAAATGGTACCGCCTCGAAAGCCGACACCATCAAGCCCAGGGACCGCATACAGGACCGGAGCGAAGAGAACTCGTCTCTGAGGGACTTGACCTCGTCCTGCAGAGTCCGGAGTTTTTCTTCCGGAAGAAAGACCTTTGTCTGGGCAGAGTCCCCACGGTTTTACATCGATTGCGGCCCCCACACACCATGTCTGTACCCCCAAAACGTTGCCGAAGCACCTCAGGGATCCCCGCAACCCCCCACACAGCGGTAGAACCGCCACAGCGCCCCCGCAGGGACTGGGAAGGGACACAAGACAAGAGGGGGATATTACAGATCCATGTGCACTGCTATCCCCATAAACAGAGGGCCCACATACACACCCCTACAGACAATGCCATAGACAGAGGGGTAGCATGGTACTCACCGGTCCAGCGAAACGTGGGTACCGCTCTGAGACAGGAAGCCTCCCACTCTGGGTGGTCGTACCGTCAGACGAAAAGGATGCTAGCAACACGCGGCGTACCGCAGTTGAGACATCCTAGCAAAGTAGCCACTTCCCAGGCTCGTCCCTGAGGACAGGGACATGGTCGTTTGCAAGGCCTGGGCGTACGCATAGCCTGCTAACGCTCGATGGCAGGCTGGGATTCCATAAGGCCCTAGGATAACCAGTGCGATTCCCAGCCCGCAAACGCTGTAGTCTTCCAAAGTCTGACTAAGCGCAGGAACAAATAAAAAGCTATTACTGTAAAGAAAAAATCACTTTCTCAGAGAGAAAAAATAAGTAAAAAGGCTGAGACTGCAGCCCCAGCCAGGGAAAAGCCAGCCTACTCCTATGCTAGGCAAAGACAAACTGATTTGGGAATGCTGCTAGCGGGGGGGGGATTGGACCAGAGGGACAGCCCCCTTTAGGTGTGTCTATACAAAGGTTTTGAGAATGTTTTCTAACAAAATCTTATGCCTAGCTTACTCCTGTGGATAAGACCAATACCCTACATGTGTAGGCACATAAGCTGTGCGGGCTGGGTAGGCATTGAATCGGTTTAGGAGACACAGGAGAAGTTGTGTCCTGTAGCTGGATCTCGCCCGTGGTGTCTCCGCCCCCACAGCTTATGTGCCTACAAATGTGAGTTTTAATATTTGGATTATTTAATAAATACCTTATATACAGAGAGCACTAGATTTGTTTTCCATTTATTCCCGTTTTATGACAGACTGGGGAAATAAAGTGAGGACAGAGCCACCCTAATTATCTGTGCAGCAACCTGGGAGAACTCAGGACCTAATGAGAGGATCGAGTCTACCCATTTGTCTGGGGATACTATAAAGTGGTTTTTGACCTAGTGGCGAAACACTGGTCAAATTATAAGGTGAGAAGCCATCCATCACTGGTGGTGGGATCGTGAGCACCTGAATGATCCATTGCGGCAGCTGCACTTATTTTGGCACTTTAGAGACTGTTTATTCACTTGAAATCACTTTAATGGACTAGCACCTTGCATTTTTGATTTATCTTTTCAATTGATGCGATTAAGCCAATTTTGACATGTTATTTTAGTGTTCATGATAAGGAGTCATATGGACATGTTTTATGTTGATTGATTTGTTAATTTCTTCAACCCTTTTAATTATTGCACCTTTGCACAGCAACTTTTGTTATTTGCACTGCACAGTATTTTTTGCTGTTCGAATAGAACAGCAATTTTTTGTTATTTGCACTTTATTGTAGCGCGATATCACTTTATATATTTATTGATTTTATGTGTAGTGATTCACCACTTTGATATTGCAGCCACAATATTTCTTGAAACTTTAATACTTTATTTAGTTGCACTGATGTATATACCTTTTTTAGCAATACCCAGACATGCAGACTGTATGAGTGGGCGGCGACTGTCAGAGGACGTAAAAGAAATAAGAATTGCAGGAAAAAAAAAAAAAAAAGTATTGTTCCGTTTTCTGTTTTAGATATAATTAAGACCTCTTGTAAGTCTATAGAGGCTCAGACATGAAGGACATTGTAATCAAAGTGACTAAAATTCCTCTTTCTGGCAAATATAAATTTGGAACACTAAAAAAACAGCGTGTCAGTGAGATGGCAGCTGAGTAAGAATGACTCTTCAGTTCTGTTTAACTGTCTCCCGTGAACTTGACTTATCAGACACTTTCCTCCCTCACTGTGTCTATAACATGCCTGATGATTTATGAGGAGGGGAAGATGCAAGGTCTTAATGTGGGATCAGGAGACTCCCTAGTAACAAAGTCATCAGCACTAATCTCTGGCACCAGAGATGCATAGACCACATCCAGGCTGGTCCCTCCAGCAGCTATGCACAGACAGTCTGCAGTCAGACTTACTAATCCATTAACTGCTAGATGAAGCTAAATTATGCAGACTACACAAGGCAAAACTGTAAAGGTAAAAAGCAGGTCCCAGAGCATTCTAAAGTGAATATGTCCCAACCTTTGGCGGACATAAACATGAAGTATGTAGGCAAAGGAGACACCCCTTGCCACTTCCCCAGTTACACTATGAAGAAGAATTATAGTGAAAACGACTGGCCTTAATCACATGTACATATTTGCCACTACTTTCGGTCTGTACTGGATTTTCAAGATAACAATGCAATCATTTAGAGTTTGGATAAAAGGTTTTGCGCAATACAACATAATTTAGTAGTTGCTAGTTGAATATAACTTTTTAATACAGGGGAAGAGGGTTTTGGCTCAATGAAGAGTGATGGTCCTTCTAAAGGCAGCCATAGATGGTGCAATTTTCTTTTCTTGCAACCATGGGTTGTAGGAAATAACATCACTTACCCCAATAACAGTCACGGGTAGCTGTCCCTGCTGGGAGAACACAGTGATTAATGTTAGTGGCTATAGCCGCTGGCAAAAATCACATGAAGAATCCAACATGCTGATTGTACCCAAGTTGATCGATCAACTTGGTTACAATCAGCCTGCCCATACATGGTTTGAATCTCGGCTGGTCCCTGCAGGACTGGGCAAGATTCTGTCTACGGCTGGCTTAAGGTCTCATGCACAGGTGCTGAGGACCGTACATTGTGAGCGGACTGATTTTTTATGCAACTGGAGCCACCAAATGCTCGCTTCTCATTCTAATTTGATAGGTGTGTGCACGAGTGGCCCTGGACACAAGCCTGTCAAATTAGAACAAGTATCCCCATAGCCGCATAAACAAAAGGCCAAATCACGGTGTACGGCCTCAGCGCCACATGAATGATGTCTAAATGAGTGTCATCAGAGAGATGCATGTACTTTACGGTATGGTTGTGTGTAAAATGTATCAATATAAATAAGGCAAACTAAAAAACATAAAAAAAAAAAAACAACGAAAACCTAATATATATATATATATTACAGTGCCTTGTGAAAGTATTCGGCCCCCTTGAACTTTGCGACCTTGGCCACATTTTAGCTTCAAACAAATATATAAAACTGTAATTTTTTTGTGAAGAATCAATATGTGGGACACAATCATGAAGTGGAACGAAATTTATTGGATATTTCAAACTTTGTTAAATAAAAAAACTGAAAAATTGGGCGTGCAAAATTATTCAGCCCCTTTACTTTCAGTGCAGCAAACTCTCTCCAGAAGTTCAGTGAGGATCTCTGAATGATCCAATGTTGACCTAAATGACTAATGATGATAAATAGGATCCACCTGTGTGTAATCAAGTCTCTGTATAAATGCATCTGCACTGTGGTAGTCTCAGAGGTCCGTTTAAAGCGCAGAGAGCATCATGAAGAACAAGGAACACACCAGGCAGGTCCGAGATACTGTTGGAGAAATTTAAAGCCGGATTTGGATACAAAAAGATTTCTCAAGCTTTAAACATCCCAAGGAGCACTGTGCAAGCGATAATATTGAAATGGGAGTATCAGACCACTGCAAATCTACGAAGACCTGGCTGTCCCTCTAAACTTTCAGCTCATACAAGGAGAAGACTTATCAGAGATGCAGCCAAGAGGCCCATGGTCACTCTGGATGAACTGCAGAGATCTACAGCTGAGGTGGGAAACTCTGTCCATAGGACAACAATCGGTCGTATACTGCACAAATCTGGCCTTTATGGAAGAGTGGCAAGAAGAAAGACATTTCTTAAAGATATCCATAAAAAGTGTTGTTTAAAGTTTGCCACAAGCCGCCTGGGAGACACCCCAAACATGTGGAAGAAGGTGCTCTGGTCAGATGAAACCAAAATCAAACTTTTTGGCAACAATGCAAAACGTTATGTTTGGCGTAAAAGCAACACAGCTCATCACCCTGAACACACCATCCCCACTGTCAAACATGGTGGTGGCAGCATTATGGTTTGGGCCTGCTTTTCTTCAGCAGGGACAGGGAAGATGGTTAAAATTAATGGGAAGATGGATGGAGCCAAATACAGGACCATTCTGGAAGAAAACCTGATGGAGACCTGAGACTGGGACGGAGATTTGTCTTCAACAAGACAATGATCCAAAACATAAAAGCAAAATCTACAATGGAATGGTTCACAAATAAACATATCCAGGTGTTAGAATGGCCAAGTCAAAGTCCAGACCTGAATCCAATCGAGAATCTGTGGAAAGGACTGAAAACTGCTGTTCACAAATGCTCTCCATCCAACCTCACTGAGCTCGAGCTGTTTTGCAAGGAGGAATGGGCAAAAATTTCAGTCTCTCGATGTGAAAAACTGATAGAGACATACCCCAAACGACTTACAGCTGTAATCGCAGCAAAAGGTGGCGCTACAAAGTATTAACTTAAGGGGGCTGAATAATTTTGCACGTCCAATTTTTCAGTTTTTTATTTGTTAAAAAAGTTTGAAATATCCAGTAAATTTCGTTCCACTTCATGATTGTGTCCCACTTGTTGATTCTTCACAAAAAATTACAGTTTTATATCTTTATGTTTGAAGCCTGAAATGTGGCAAAAGGTTGCAACGTTCAAGGGGGCCGAATACTTTCGCAAGGCACTGTGTATATATATATTACACATACATATATACATATATATATATATATATATACACACACACATACATACATACATATACACACATACATACATACACACACACAGTATTTCACAAAAGTGAGTACGCCCCTCACATTTTTGTAAATATTTTATTATATCTTTTCATGTGACAACACTGAATAAATTACACTTTATTACAATGTAAAGTAGTGAGTGTACAGCTTGTATAACAGTGTAAATTTCCTGCCCCCTGAAAATAACTTAACACACAGCCATTAATGTCTAAACTGCTGGCAACAAAAGTGAGTACACCCCTAAGTGAAAATGTACAAATTGGGCCCAATTAGCCATTTTCCCTCCCTGGTGTCATGTGACTCATTAGTGTTACAAGGTCTCAGGTGTGAATGGGGAGCGTGTGTGTTAAATGTGGTGTTATTGCTTTCACTTTCTCATACTGGTCACTGGAAGTTCAACATGGCACAGAACTCTGTGGATCTGAAAAAAATAATTGTTGCTCTACATAAAGATGGCCTAGGCTACAAGATGATTGACAAGACCCTAAAATTGAGCTGCAGCAGGGTGGCCAGAACCATACAGTGGTTTAACAGGACAGGTTTCACTCAGAACAGGCCTTGCTATGGTCAACCAAAGAAGTTGAGTGAACGTGCTCAGCGTCATATCCAGAGGTTGTGTTTGGGAAATTGACATATGAGTGCTGCCAGCATTGCTGCAGAGGTTGAAAGGGAGGGGGGTCAGCCTGTCAGTGCTCAGACCATACGCCGCACACAGCATTAAATTGGTCTACATGGCTGTTGACCCAGAAGGAAGCCTCTTCTAAAAATGATGCACCAGAAATCCCGCAAACAGTTTTCTGAAGACAAGCAGGCTAAGGACATGGATTACTGGAACCATGTCCTATGGTCTGATGAGACCAAGATAAACGTATTTGGTTCAAATGGTGCCAAGCGTGTGTGGCGGCAACCAGATGAGTACAAAAACAAGTGTGTCTTGCCTACAGTCAAGCATGGTGGTGGGAGTGTCATGGTCTGGGGCTGCATGAGTGCTGCCAGCACTGGGGAGCTACAGTTCCTTGAGGGAACCATGAATGCCAACATGTACTGTGACAAGCTAAAGCTGAGCATGATCCCCCTCCCTTTGGCGACTGGGCCGCAGGGCAGTATTCCAACAGGATATCGACCCCAAACACACCTCCAAGACAACCACTGCCTTGCTAAAGAAGCTGAGAGTAAAGGTGATGGACTGGCCAAGCATGTCTCCAGACCTAAACCCTATTGAGCGTCTGTGGGGCATCCTCAAATGGAAGGTGAAGGAGTACAAGGACTCTAACATCCACAAGCTTAGTGATGTCATCAAGGAGGAGTGGAAGAAGACTCCAGTGGCAAACTGTGAAGCTCTGGTGAACTCCATGCCCAAGAAGGTT
This sequence comes from Pelophylax lessonae, assembly GCF_965119305.1. NCBI lineage: Eukaryota > Metazoa > Chordata > Amphibia > Anura > Ranidae > Pelophylax > Pelophylax lessonae. The sequence continues at coordinate 109,732,655 of NC_138780.1, forward strand.
AAGGCAGTGCTGGAAAATATTGGTGGCCACACAAAATATTGACACTTTGGGCCCATTCTGGACATTTTGACTTAGGGGTGTACTCACTTTAGTTGCCAGAAGTTTAGACATTAATGGCTGTGTTGAGTTATTTTGAGGGGACAGTAAATTTACACTGTTATACAAGCTGTACACTCACTACTTTACATTGTAACAAAGTGTCATTTCTTCAGTGTTGTCACATGAAAAGATAATAAAATATTTACAAAAATGTGAGGGGTGTACTCACTTTTGTGAGATACTGTATATGTAATGGCAGAGCGTAGTCCTGCCAGGATCTAGAAAGATTATGACCCAGGATTCTCAACCAGGTGAGTTAAGGGGCTCCAGGGAGTTTGTGTCCGAGCGGAAACCAGCTTTTCAGTTTCCTCAGTGTTTGGTAAAGTCTGTTTTGGGACCTAGAGCCAATGCTAGGTTTACTGCAGAACATATGTAGCTGACTGAATGAAGTGCTCTTTTAAAGCATTTTGACAGTTGGAAATGGAAACACATTCACTTGCACATTAAAAATGTTCGTACTGACAAAATTGATGTAAGGATACCATACAGTAGCTATTTTATCATTCAAGCCAGATAGAGAGCCAACTGATCGATCATCCTACTGAAGGTTACATAGTTACATAGTTAAATAGTTAGTGAGGTTGAAAAAAGACATCAGTCCATCCAGTTCAACCTTTGATGTGTGTGTGTTTGCTTTTAACCGTACATTGTATACCCCTGTATGTTGTGGTCTCTAAGGTGCCCATCTAATAGTTTTTTGAAACTATCAATGCTCCCTGCTGATACGACTGCTTGTGGAAGAGAATTCCACATCCTTACCGCTCTTACAGTGAAGAACCCCTTACGCACTTTAAGGTTAAACCGCCTTTCCTCTAGTTTTAGTGAGTGGCCACGTGTCTTATTGTATTTCCTTTCTCTGAATAGTTTGTTCCTTATGCTAGGTTCGCCAGTACAGTATTTGTACATTGATATCATATCCCCCCTCAATCGTCTCTTCTCCAGAGAGAATAGGTTCAGTGCTTGTAGTCTTTCCTCATAGGTGATGTCCTCCATTCCCCTAATTCTTTGTTGCCCTTCTCTGGACTCTTTCCAGTTCCAGCACATCCTTCCTGAGGACAGGTGCCCAGAACTGGACAGCATACTCCAGATGTGGCCGGACCAGAGTCTTGTAGAGCGGGAGACTAATCTCTATTTCTGGAGTGAATCCCCTTTTTTATACATCCCAGTATTCTGTTGGCTTTGCTTGCAGTGGCTTGGCATTGCATGCCACTGCCAAGCCTGTTGTCTACCAGTACCCCCAGGTCCTTTTCCATCCTAGACTCACCCAGAGGTTCCCCCCCTAGTGAGTAGCTTGCTTTCTGGTTTCTGGCCCCCAAGTGCATTAAACCTCATCTGCCATGTAGTTGCCCACCCCGTTATTTTGTTCAGGTCTGCTTGCAAGGTTTCCACATCCTGCATAGAAGATATTGCCAAGCCTAGTTTAGTATCATCTGCAAATACTGAGATTGTACTCGATATCCCCTCCTCTAGATCATTTATGAATAAATTAAACAGGATTGGTCCCAGGACAGAACCCTGGGGGACCCCACTTTCCATACCCGCCCAATCCGAGTACTCCCCAATAATCATCACCCTCTGGACTCTCCCCTTGAGCCAGTTCTCTATCCAGGTACTCACCTTATGGTCCATACCTACCTTCCTTAGTTTGTACAGTAAGCGTTTGTGGGGAACGGTGTCAAAGGCCTTTGCAAAGTCCAGATACACCACATCCACAGGCTTTCCTTTATCTAGGTGGCAGCTCACTTCATCGTAGAAGGTTAATAGATTGGTTTGGCAAGAACGATTTTTCATGAATCCATGCTGATTACTACTAATAATACAGTTTTCATTACTAAAGTCTTGTATGTGGTCCCTTAACATCCCCTCCAAAATCTTGCAGACTACAGATGTTAGGCTGACCGGCCTATAGTTACCCGGGATACATCTCGGCCCCTTTTTAAATATTGGTACCACGTTGGCTTTTTTCCAATCAGCTGGCACCATACCCATCTGTAAACTATCCTTAAAGATCAAGAATAATGGTCTGGCAATCACCTGTCTGAGCTCTTTAAGAACCCTCGGGTGCAAGCCATCCGGTCCCGGGGATTTATTTATGTTAAGTTTCTCTAGTTTAGTTCTAAGTCTATCTTCTGTTAGCCATGGCGGCACTTCCTGAGGTGTGTTGTTTAGTTCGGCCTTACAAGCTAGGTTCGTGTAGCCCCCCGATTCTTTTGTGAAGACTGAAGAGAAGAAATTATTTAACACTTCCGCCTTTTCTCTGTCCTCAGTGGCCATATTTCCTTTGTCATCTTTTATGGGGCCAATGTGTTCTGACCTCGCTTTCTTACTGTTTATATAATACCAAAAAAAAATAAAATAATGACTGCTAATATAGGTGCAGTTGTGTGAAGGCAGGAGGCTTATGTTTGGAAAGCATACCTAGGGACAAAACGCCTCTTTCAGAGGAATAAGTTCAAACGGTAAGAATTTGCCATTTCGGTGATGTACAGTATAAAGGTTAATGTTCCCGATACATCAGTTTTATTAGTAAGAAAATCCTTAACATGTCAAGATTGGCATGTCAGAAGCCTGAAATTCAGTATTTTCTCTTTACATTAGGCACGCTTACATGCATTTTCAAAGGGCCTACAAATCATGTGATCATGATTCTACTTGAGATCAAAGCTCTCTTCTTGAGCAAAGATAATCTTGCAAATGCCCTTTTAAAAAAGGAGCTTCAAATCCATCTTCAGGACATACGATACTTTTAAAACATACATTTAAGCTAAACTCCAGGTAGACAAACACAAATGCAATTACAGATTAATTTAATTTATTCTTGAATAAAACAAAAAGTACCTGAAATAATTTTTTGCCCCCTGCAATTCCCAGTACAGTTAACGGGGGGGGGGCAGGATTAGCATGCACATGTGCTAAGATATTTCCAATAGGAGCAAACTAAGCAGGATGAGCTCATCAGCATTTCCTCAAGGTTGGATGGATAGTAATACAATCCCTTTGGCAAAAAAAAAAAAGTTCCCTAAGCATTTATTGTGTGTTTAGAGGTTTGCCTGGAGTTCAGATATAAGAGAAAGTCGACAGGAAAAATGGTAACTGAACTATTTTAAAGTTTGAATTTAACATTAGGAGGGGTGAAGGGTAAAACACTGCTTAAAGGAGTTGTAAAGTCAGAAGTTTTTTTATCCTAATGCATTCTTTGCATTAAGATAAAATAACCTTCTGGGTGTAGCAGCGTCCCTATTACCCCCTATTACTTACCTTCTCTGTCCAGCGATGTCCACGAGTCCCTCAGCGCCGGGGACTGTCCCTCATGGCACTGTGGCTGGGACACAGCCATGACGCCACTGGCACCCGCTGCTGTCAAAGTCAGTTGGCCAATCAGGAGAGAGGGGGGGGGCGAGCAGCAGCTCCGTGTGTCTAAATGGACACACAGAGCTGCGGCTCGGCTCAGGTGCACCCATAGAAAGCTGCTTGCTGTGGGCGCATTCGACAGGAGGGAGGGGCTAGGAGCAACGAGGGACCCAAGAAGAGGAGGATCCGGACTGCTCTGGGCAAAAACACTGCACAGAGAAGGTAAGTATAACGTTGTTTAAAAAATAAATAAATAAAGACTTTACAACCACTTTCAGGCTACATTCACACCTGAGCGTAGCGTTTTTCGCGCGTTTTTTACCGCGATTTTACCGCGATTTTTGCGGCGTTTTTTACCGCGATTTTACCGCGATTTTTACCGCGATTTTTGTGCAGGCGTTTTTAGATTGAATAGAGATCAATGGAAAACGCCTGTAATCTGCCCAAAAAGAAGCTCATGTACTTTTTTGAGCGTTGGGCGTTTTGTATACAGCGTCAAAACGCTCAGATGTGAACAGGGGCCATTGAAATGAATAGGATTTGTCTTGTTGGGCGTTTTGAGAGCTGATCCTAGAGCAGAAAAACGCCCCAAAAACGCCCCAAAACGCCTAGATGTGAACGGAGCCATACTGTATATGCACATAAACAAACAGCATCTAGAGATATTAATACATCAGGAGTGCAAAAAAAAAAAAAAAACCCACTTTAGTTCAATGGTCTGTAACATCGACATGAAAGTTTCCAAGGGCGTATATACCATTTATAGCAACAGTATGACTAAAGATAATCTAAAAATATAACCCCCTATAAAAAGGAGCTAATGCTACAAACGTTCTCTTTTTTAATAAGCAAATACTTTACCTAAAAAACACCAGACCAATATGCTGTACTCGACAATTAGATTGCATAGTGTATATTTACAGTACAGTTCTTGTTTTGATCGGTTGTATATTAAGGCTGCATTCACATGTCAGCTTATAATCGCGGGCAGAACCGCCGCGATTCCGCCAGCGATTCGGAGATTTATTGCAAATCGCGGGACGCCTAGCGTTGCCCGTTGATTTGCAATAGCCCCCCAAACGCCGAGCGATGTTGCCGCGATTTACGCCCACCGAATCGCGGCAACATCGCGCAAACAAAATCGCGGGACGCAATACGCTCCAAAGAAGCTCTTGTACTTTTTTGGAGCATATTGCGTCCCGCGATTTTGTTTGCGCGATGTTGCCGCGATTCGGGGGGCGTAAATTGCGCCAACATCGCTCGGCGTTTGGGGGGCTATTGCAAATCAACGGGCAACGCTAGGCGTCCCGCGATTTGCAATAAATCTCCAAATCGCGGGCGGAACCGCGGCGGTTCTGCCTGCGATTATAAGCTGACATGTGAATGCAGCCTTAGGCTATGTGGAATTTTTAATAAGTTGTTATAAAGAGAATTTAAAAAAATAAATAAAAAAACACACCAGACCAAACATTGACAGAAATCCATTTTAGGCCACATTAATATAATAAGCTATCTATAATAAAGACCAAGAGTCCAATTACTCCCAACCTGCTGCTGCAGGATTTCTCTTCCATTAAAAAAATTGCACAACAAATTTTTATTTTTACCGAGGCTGTTTCTTTTGTTGTTTAAACAGGAAAAAAATGTTTCCGCAAATTGATTCTAAGTAATTTTATTTTTCTTTAAATCAAGCCATATTTCAGTAAATATCAATGAATCCAAATTTATAAATAACCGAAATGGTTTTATTTTTGGACAAGAGTAGGGAAAGTAGGGAAGGGTTAAAACTTTTTTTTTCTCATCTTCGCTCACTGGAGGGATTTCCTGTTAACTTCCTGTCCTAGAGATGCAACAAGTAGTAAGAGGAAATCTCTACAGCGTGAGAATACCTCTAAGACATATTGGAAGATTTTTCTTTTCCACCCCTTTCTGGTGAAAGAGTAAAGCTTCTCTGCATGCATGAAGACAGCAAAAAGAAAAGAAAATATTTGATATCATTAAATGCAGCAGCAATCTGAACACAAATAGACGGTAGGTACCGTATATCAGTCTGTTTAGCCTTGATTATAGTCCGCTGCTAAAATTTATGGTATATATTACAATCATAAAATACACCATACACTGGATGAGTTTAGCAACACAAGCCTATCCATTGAACCTTGAAATGTACAAGAGAGGGTTCTGGTTTGAAGGATTTCTGGAAATAACCAGAGATAAATCACTAGCAGTAAACATAAAAAGTTTATCACCATTTAAAAATATGCATAGAGTCCATTTATCAATTTTCTTAAGTTTATGAAACCCTAGGCTTTACAAAGCTGTGAAAGAGTTGACTTTTATGGGAACAAAACACAATGGAAGGACAAACTATTCATAAACAAAGTGTGGAAGCATTGTGAACTATGCAAGACATCTTCAGAAAGTGACAAAAGTCATATAAATATTTTAATACTTCACATATTTTTAATTGCTCCTGTTAAATACATTTAGCTAAGCTTTCTTTATGACTAACCTCTGTACAATCCTCAAACAAAAAATATATTAAGGACAAAATTTTTCATGTTTCTTGAGACTATGGATCCTTTCAAGTTAATTTATGAATGCAAAATCTACTCACATATACAGGAAAACCTCAATGTTCGCTTGACTGTTTTAATAATATTTAGAAATAGAACACTTCTAGTTTATTGAAAATGCCAAACTCATCTGCAAACAATGTGCCATGATGGAGAAACTTCTGAACTCTATAGACCGTGATAAATATCATGCTCACAGCTCCAGCAGTAAATTTCAAAGGTTCATTTGTGTGCAGTATTTGCAAAAGCATATATCTCTAGTCTTCATATTTAAATCTTTAAAACAGAAACTGACTAACAAGTGTGGAAAGTGCACTTCAACTGGAGCTGCCATGCCACACAGGCAGGGGGAAAAAAAACGAAAGCATGATTTTTTTTTTTTTTTTTAACAAACTACACAGTGCTTTAAAAAAAATGCAATTACCACTGCAAACTCACATGGTCTCCAGAACCGTACCACACAAAATCTCTGTATTGCCAACGGTCCTTTCTAGGTTGAATTATGTCCACTGCCATTTATCACTTTTGCTAGGAATCATTGACATGTTCTGGGGGTGCATCACAACACTGCAAGAGTTCTATACGGTTGTCACAATGTTAGCGCTGTGCTCTGCAGTATTGAAGACCAGCTACCGCCCCTACCATAGAGGAGAAAGGAGATTTCCTGACATGTGACTCATTAGAAAATCCCACAATTGGTATGCAAAAGTGGGGTGCAGAATCTATAACTTTTGAGAGGTCTAAACTGCATTGTCCCAACGCAAAAACATGTTTGGCTAAAAAATGCACATGCAATAGAGGAGGCCCATCCCATAATTTTGGGGGTACACTGTATAGCTACATATGTCACAAAAGTCTTTTATAAAAAAAAAAAAACCTTAAAATCCCCTTCAGAAAATGCTAACTATATATGATTTTATTGCAGTTGGAAAAAAATGTTCTAGATTGAGATAGCTTTTTCACGCTGTACTTTGTGAATGTTCCTTTGCAAAACTGGATGAGTAACCTTCATACTTCCCTAATACAGATTTTCTTGAAGGACTCCAAAAGTGAAAGGAAGACCACAGCTTTAATATATGGAGGTTAAGGATGATGCCTACTACTGCAGTGCATATAGAAAAAAAAAAAAGTACCCAAACAGCTGCATTCAGTAGTTTTCTAGAGCAGTCAAGTACATATTAGCCACTGAATAACATTTATTGCTTTCCATCCTATACCCAAAGTGCCATTTCAAGAGTTGTTGAATACTCAGAATTTACCAGAAGCCCAGAGTAAAATCAGCAATAGATTTTATTTAAAGCTAATCTGAGGTATTAGTTTCTCCTTTGGTATAACGACCAGAGAAAAGTTCCAATTTCCACTCTGAATCATTTTGAACACCTTACAACCAAAACTGGCAATAGATGAGGTTTGAAAAAAACACAACAAAGCTCAAACGTGTAAACAGAAAACCAAGTGGAACCCTGTAAACCTGGGAAACAGATGCTGAAAGGCTCAAAAAGCACTACCAAACCTGGTTGAGTATACCTTGACAGTTGGGAGAAAAGCCATATCATTTTGACCAGCTTTTCTCAACTAGTAGTTGTCTGTGGAATCTTTGGGTTTCTGCAGAGGTTGCAAGGGGTTCCCTAAGTCATGAGCAATTTCTTCCTCTCAGATAAGTAACCACTGCACCAGTGATCTTTGTAGCCACCTGTAAGGGAGTAAATTCTTTCTACTGACCAATACTGTAAGGGGCAGTCTTCACATTTACTAAGAACGTTAAGCAGCATGCTTCCCACTGACCACCAATTTACTTCCTACTCAGCAACCGTGTAATGGGGCCCCTTCTCCCACCAACTCTCAGTGTAAGAGGACCGTTCTCTCAATAACCACCAATGTAAGTGGGGCCCTTCTTTTAATAACCACCAGCGTGAAGTGGCCTTCTTTGCTAACCATCAATCTAAGAAGCCCTTCTCATCAGACCACCGATGTGTGTGTGGGGTTACTACACTGACCACCAATGTAAAATGCATACTTTCTGCTGAGCAACCATGTAATGGGGCCACTTCTCCCTATAACCACCAATGTAAGCGGGCCTTCTCCACCAACCACCAATCTAAGAAGTCTTTTTCATCAGATCACCAATGTGGGGGGCACTACACTGACCACCAATGTAAGCAGGCATGAATTCATTGACCCCCAATGTGTGGGAATACTACAATTTTAAGTGCTCTTTTCTAGCCATCATTACTAATATTGGTTTCATTTTCATTATTATTACCAAAATGTCATATAGAGCAGTCCTGGGTGTGAAAAACACTAAGTACATTTCTTTTCCTGGTATTTATGCTTGCATGTACAACTTACTGTTCACATTAAATGTAGCTATAATACTTTTTAACAGGGGTTCCCTGAAACCAGAATGTTATTTTAAAGGGCTCCTCTGTGTTAAAAATGTTGAATGCGGCTTTAGAGTAAAGCCTAGACTGATGAATTGTCTAATTCACCTGGAAATGGTGGAATGAAAAGTAGGGTGTCCTCGACAGACACCTTCAGGGTTGTCAAGGAAATGCATAAAGGATGCAGTAGCAGAGAGAGTAAATCTGCACAGCCTGTGCCACATCCTGACAGTGAAGAAAAATGTTTCTAGGATGTTTTGAGGCAGGACAGAGAGAGGGAAGAGAAACGTCTTGGTTATGATAGGAGGAAACCAGTTAGGGGAGGAAGGAGGAAACCACTTAGGGGAGGATGGAGGCCTTCGACCTCAAAACAACCTTATCCCTGTGCAACATTAAGAAGGGCTCTTTAAAAAGAGAGCTCACAGACTTGCTTCACAGAGCTAATAGCAAAGAGAAAGGCAATCTTGTAAGAGTAGACTGTTGAATCTTCCTGATCAGTTCAACTGGTGGTTTTTGAAGGACTCACAAAATCCAGTTGCGATCCATTGGTGTCCTAGGAAAGTGTAAACTGGGAGGTAATACAAGTGATATCCTGCATTAATGCAGGACAGAGTGGCAAGTAGTACAGGAGGCCAACTGAATTCATCTAGACTAGATTGTAGAAAAGACCGTATTTATCCCATGGAGTACATCCTTTCTGGATTCTTTCCTAAATGTACATAATACAACTGGATACTTACTGAAAAGTAATAGGTAAAGTTGATCCAGAAATACGAACTTGCTCACTGCAGACTCCCTAACGGTTTGGGAGGCGTTCAAGCCCTCTGCCCAAGATACATTTATGTCCTTTACAGGCATCCTCCGTAAGAATAATAAAATTTGCACAGAGGAGCTTGAGACGGCCTTGCTTCAGGCTGAGGATGCTTATACTGCTCAACCTTCTCTGCACACACACCCCCAATGGCTTCAAGCCCGCAGGAGTTATGAACTCCACCTACTGCACCTTACACAGAAACGTATGCTGTATACCTCCTAAAAACTGTTTGAACATGGAAACAAGGCGGGGCGACTGCTGGCCTACTTGGCTCGCCCAGAGTTCTCTCCCACCTCTGTCCCAAGAATTTGTCTTTCCCCAGGCGGAGGTGGTAGACGCTCCTCAGGCTATTATGGACGCATTTGTCTCCTTCTTTACTGACCTTTATACATCTGCTGCCCACTTTGATGATGCCTCCTTATCTACCTATCGAACTGATATTACTCTCCCTTCTCTGATGAAGCAGGACCGGGAAGACCCTGATGCCCTTTTAGGATAGAAGAAATAAAATTAGCTATTGGACAGATGCCCAAACACAAAACTACTGGCCTGGATGGGTTTCCCCCTGAATGGTATCATTCGTTTAAACACCTCCTTAGCTCCCACCTCCTGTGCACCTTTGAAGCAGCTCTAGAGGCAGGCGTGCTCCCCCTATCAATGCGGGAGGCCTTAATTATTCTCCTCAAACCTAGTAAGGATCCCCTGGACTGCGATTCCTATAGGCCCATATCATTAATGTAGATGTGAAAATACTTGCCGAAGTACTGGCCAACCGCTTGAATAAGATCATCCCTTCCTTGGTGCAGGACGACCAGGGAGGATTTATCCTGGGCCGTTCTACGCGTATGAATATTCGCAGGTTATTCCAAAACATACAATACCCACATCCAAATTCCTCGGCTCGAGTTATTGTTTCTTTGGATACATGTAAAGCATTTGACAGTGAAGAATGGCCCTACCTATTTCGGGTTTACAGATGTACGGGTTTGGACCCTGTATGATTGCTTGGATTAGGCTCCTATATACTGATCCTGTCGCCAGGGTCAAGGTGAATGCTGCGATCTCCCCGAAGTTCTTGATCTCCAGAGGCACGAGGTAGGGGTGCCCCTTATCCCCACTTTTGTTTGCCTTGGCCATTGAACCCCTGGCTATTCGTATCAGAACTACTGGATATCAGGGGCCTGATTATCGTTTCTATTGAGGAGAGGATATCCCTATATGCTGACGATACGCTCGTCTACCTAGCGGATCCTTCCAACTTCCTGCGAGCCCTCCTTAATGAGATGGAGAACTTCGGTGGATTTTCGGGCTTTCGCATCAATTGGTCCAAATCAAATCTTTTTCCGTTGGATCCTGAGGCTGAACTGGCGATCTACCCGGGCTTCAAACTCCAGGTGACACACATTTCGCTATCTCGGGGTTATTGTCCAATTACCGCTACACTCCTATGTGTCCAATAATCTGTGTCCTCTCATTCAACTACTTCAACAACGTACCTCTCAGTGGATGGACCTCCCTTTGAATCTGGTGGGGCGAGTTAATATGATCAAAATGATTTTCCTCCCGAAACTTCTGTATGTTTTGGCTAACGCCCCATGTAAAGTCCCTAAATCCCTTTTCAGGCGGATCGACTCACTCCGGTTGACATTTCTATGGCATAAAAAGTCCCCTAGGATAGCACTGGGCACTTTAAAATTGTCCACGCAACTGGCTTGCTTAGCCTTCCCCAATTTCTATTGCTATTACCTTGCGTTTCAGCTGGCAGTGGTTCATGATTGGTTACATCCCTCCTCTCATAACGCTTGCACTACTACTGAGGCAGCCATTGTCGCCTCGCTTGAATCTCTTCATAATATAGTATATCCTAGACAGGTCCCTTCAGTCCCAGGTACCCTTATGCTCAAGACCACCCTGTCCCTTTTTAAAATGGTGATACGGCGCCTTCCTGCCGACGCCTGGACCTCCTCCCCTAATAGCCCACTCTGGTGTAACCCTGAACTCCCTGAACTAGTGTCCTACCCATACTCCCAGTTTTGGATAGACAAGGGTGTTAAATATCTTAATCACTTGTATACTGCCCAGGGGTTCAAGTCCTTCCGGGAGCTCCGAGGAGAATTTGGACTACCTACTTCGGCCTTGTTCCATTGTATCCAAGTTAGACATGCCCTGCAGACTCAATTGACTTCTCTTCGAGCTTCTTTGAGCATGTCTCTCTTGGAAAAACTACTTAGGGACCGTGGCACTACAGAGCTAATTTTCCAATATTACTCCTTTCTGATGACAGATTCCAATCCCAGATATGAAAAGGCACAGGCACGTTGGGTGGATATAGGCATTGACTTTAGTGAGGATGACTGGACTGAATTCTCTACTACTTACCATAAATCCGTTCTGGCCTCCAATGATCGCCTAATTCAGCTCAAAGTGTTTCATCAGAGTCATTTTACCCCTAGTCGACTACATAAGTTGGGCATGCGTCCCACTCCTGATTGTTTTCGGGGCTGTGGTCTGCCGGCCGACTTTCTTCACTGTTTCTGGTCCTGTCCGATAGTGGCTAAATTTTGGTCTGAAATTAACTCCTTTATATCCACGGTTCTTGGTCTCCCTAATGTCCTTCATCCGAAAAATTGCCTATTGGGAGTGTTTGGGGACCTGTCGGTTGCCGGACACGTCAAACGTCTGCTCCTTATCCTATATTTCTATGCTAAAAAGGCGATACTCCTGAGTTAGAAGGGGTACGTGGGGCCCACTGTCGCTACCTGGCTCCAATTAATTAATAACTGTCTTCCCCTTTACAAACTTACTTTTGGGCTGAGAGGTCGTCCACACTTATTTGAAAAAATATGGCATGGCTGGATTTCCAGTCCCCTTATTCTACCTTCTTCAAACTTGGTGGAGCGGGATCCCGTCTCTGCTACTCCATAAGGGAACGTTGCTGACATTCCATATACAGTGTATACTTCTTCCAAAATTGACCTAAGACTGTTTTGTCATACTGTGCTGCTGTTTTTTCTCCTATGCAAAATGTATCTGTTTTGCCTTCTTTGTTAAAGAGGGTTTTGTGTTTTGTTTGTTTTTTTTGTATGTTCTTGTTTGCAAACTCAATAAAAGTATCTTTAAAAAAAAAAAAGTTGATTCAGAAAATATTTAAATGCCCCTTGGGGGGGATAAGGAAGGAATTTGTTCCCCATGCTGGAGCAAACTGAATCATGCTTTGCTGTTTTTTTCCTTCTTCTGGATCAACAGTGGGTATAGGCTTGTGTATACTGGATTGTAAATTTTAAATGTTTTTATTTTTTTCATTTGCACCAAATAAATCTTTCAGGTGCGAAGGTAGACTTTGCAAGAGGTCGACATGCTAGACTTTAAGAGCATGGTGATGACCAAATCTGACAGACAAGGGGGGAGAAAAACAAGCATAAACACTATAGTGCAGTATCACTGCTGAAAACATTTAGCAAAATAACCAATAGTTCTACTCACAGGGTTAAAATATCAAGAATGGAGGGCACCCTGACCACAGATGGGGGGCAGAGAGATGGATGAGCAGCGTCTGTACTGCTGTCAAATAACCAAGCCTGGGGTAGTGAGGTGGATGAGCTTCAGAATCCTTTGCTCAGACTGGACCTGCCCCCGAGAGAAATCACCACTTGTGGGACCGAGTAAGAGGAAGTCTCCTTGAAACGTATCCTGGAAGTGCGCAAACTCCAGCAGTGACGTCATTCAGAGGCAGGGTGCCCGGAGGTGCCACTTAAGGTGCCCCCTACTGATGTTTTTAACTATTGGTTGTCAAATGTGATACTGCACTATGGACTTTTTTCCACCCCATTTGTCTTTAGTATACAAATGGCGTTTCCTTTCCAAAGAGGCCGGGGCATACCATCATTAGTGTGATCTGTTCATGTCCTGTTTATGGGCTACCCACCCTTTTGTCATTTAGGTGGCATTTGTGCGTTTATATACTTGTGTTCATTATATTGTGGACACTATTTTAGTAGCAATGTTTTTATATTTGGGCTGAGCGCCTTTTTGGCATTCAGCTGTTTTAGGTGGAAATCTAATAGGTCCCTGTATCTGCTGCTGAAAAAAGGTCCACAACTGAGGTCTTGCAACTTTCAAAGATTGCTTGAAACAGAAACCGTGCTCCAGAATCCAGACAGCTGAGGAAGTCCATCTTCCAAATTTCCCTGTTTGGCTGTGTACGGTGGTGAGGGATGGAACATGGGAGTTCTGCTCAGACTGGAGCAAGGTCAGCTTCTGATTGAGTTGTCTGACTTCTGGTGCCTCCCTGATGGTTGTCTTAAGTCACTGCCATGGCAAAGTCCAACTGAGAGGTCCAACATTAAAAAGGGACAAGCAAATTCCTCTCGCGTTTCCCCAATATTGATGTGAAATAAAGCTTCCTTCAAAGATCAATTCCCCTGTATCAAAAGGCTATTCAGGACTCTCCCCCAGACAGACAGGCAGGCATCCAAGGTCATCGTCAAAGTCATCAAGCAGAAGGATTTTCCATATTTCAGTGCTGGAGTAGATGTCCACAACACAAGGGCAAGCCCAATTTTGCTGGCCAGACAGATGGGCGAGTCTGCTAGTCCCACACTGCCAAAACGTTGAGTTCCAAAACTCTGTGGAGTAAAGCTAAGCACACGGTACTACTTCAAACAAAGCTACCAGTTAGTCCCAGAATCCTCCTGCAAAAAGTAAAGGTGGGGCAGTTCCTGGACTGTAGACTCTGAATGTGGGCACGGAGGAACAGGAGTTTGTAAGGGGGAAGGAAGACCCTGCACGGGACTGTATTCAAAATTAGGCTGAGATGCTGAAAGCACTGATTTCTAGAAGTTGTCTGCACAATCCATTTGATGTAGGCTGACAGACCGGACTGACTTCCTGTAGCAAGAGATCATCCAAATATTTTCTGAATTGGACAACCTTAGAGGGAAACCGAGCCAGGATAGGTGCTGACACTTTGGCAAAGACCTGAGGTGCCATGGTCAAACCAAATAGATGGACAACAAACTGGTAACGTCGTGGGCCCACAGAAAAATGCAGGCAGCATTGATACATTTGAAAAATAGGATCATGCAAGTTGGCATTCTTGTACAAAGAGGCCAGAAGATTCCCTGAAAGAGGAGCTGCTGAAGAGAAGCGTAGAGATCCACCCTTTTTGTGGTGAGCATGGCAAATGTGACAGTATAAAGCAGGGTGGAGGCAGAGACAAACTCAAATTTTAGGCCTAGGCATCTGAGATGTCCTGGGGCTAGACTGCTGCAAAGGCCAACAGACGGTCCCCCATTTTTAACAAGTGGGGGGTCACCTCATAGGACTTGTTCCTGCTTGTTAGGATCCAGGATGTTCAATCGTACAGGACTTGCCAATAGGATGGATCCTGAGAGAAATAAAAAGAGTACCGATTTTTCGGGAGCCAAGGCTTACCTGCATGAACTTTTGCCTTCTTTTTCTGCGGTAAAAAAAAGGACTCTTCCCTCTGTGACTTCTTTGATTTGAGCATCCAAGAAATCACTAAAGAGGTGTTGCCCATCAAAAGGCATCCTCACAAAGCACTTCAAAATGTTGCAGGCCAACACTTAAGCCATGGGATCCCTCCCATATGCACTGAAAATAGGCCAATTCAAGATATTTGGCAGAGTATTTGCTAATCCAAAAAGTAGCGCAAATTAACAAGCAAAAACTGCAGATGTTGGAGAAACGCTTAATCCAACAAAATGGATCCGGGATCCCTAGCCATGTTCTTGGATCAGACATTTAAAAGTCTAACAGGTCATGATAGCACTGTTGCACAGCTGTACTTGCCAGTGTAAAAAAAAAAAAAAAAAAAAAAGACTAAGGAGAGCTTACATTTTTTTTGTCCACAGGGTGCTTGAAAACAGATACCCTCAAAAAGGAACCACTAAGGTTTTGTAATGGCAGGAAATGGCCAGGTCCACAACTGGAATTGACCATTTCCTTATGATATCCTCCCCAACATAATCTGGCTAAGCAAAATATTGTGGAGGGACAGATTTTCTCAGGAGGTGATCAGTCACAGGTTGTAAGAGCAAATGTTTAACTGTGGCCCCGTCCACAAAATAGGGCACCAAATTTAAAAATGAAGACCTGCTGGCTGTCCCTCACCACTAGCTAAATCTTAACGGGTCACAGTCAACGCTGCTCTGTTAACCAGAAAGGGCCTGGAGCAAAAAACACGCACTGAGGTTCCTGTATGAGGGGCTGAAATCCTGACTTGCTGCAGCCTTACAGTTGTCCCAGTAAACTTGAGGGTGGATAGTAGGGACAAGCCCCATCCAGATGTTTACCTTCTGTGTAGGCTTGCCCCCTGAGGAGTCTTCAGGGACAGAGGTCCTTCCATGTGGCTGTGCTATGTCCCTCAACCTATTTAGCAACCTGTGGCTAATAACACATTGCGCTTTGGGGAGAACTCAGCGCAGGGTTCAATGCCCAAAGTAACATTACATGCTGCTCCCCCCCATCTTCTTTCTGGTGGGGCTCAGAGTATGGCCCCCAAAGGTGCAGACAAGGGGTCAATCAATCCTAGACAGCTTCAAAATTAGAACCCACAGTGGCTATGATGCATCTAGAAATCTTTCTAGAGGAGTCTTGATGAAAGTGACAAGAATGGAAAGTGGTTTGCGTCTCTCAAAACAGAGAAAGGACATTCAACATCTAAAGACACTACCAAAAAGCTTAGGCTGGCTCGGAGTGGAAGAGGTTAATTTGAAGCAGTCCTTACAGATGTGTTTACCAATGTCCAATCGCCCATAGCGTGAAGAGAGGAGAGCCGTTAACCGGCAAATTTGAAAGGGGACATATACACTGCAAATTGGGGCACTGATCATCAGTGTCATAATTATAAGTGCCGCCCCATCAGTGCCACCCATCAGCAGAGAAAAATTACTTGTTTGCAAAATTTTTTAACCGAAATGAAGAAACCTTTTTTTTTCCCCCAAAATTTTTGGTCTTTTTTGTTTAGCAAAAAATTAAAAAACACAGTGGTGATTAAATACCACCAAAAGAAATCTATGTTTAAAAAAAAAAAAAAAAAAAAAAAAAAAAAAAAAGAATTTCATATAGGTACAGTGTTGCATGACCGCACAATTGTCAAAGTGCGACAGCACTGAAAGTTAAAAATAATTGGCCTGGGCAGGAAAGGAGAGACAGTGCCCAGTAGGCAAGTGGTTAAAAAAAAAAAGGAATTGTCCTTTTATTTACCTAAAACCACGGTCACATGTTGTTCCAGTCCTTTAGTTTACGGGATGCATGGTGCTCCTTTAGGTGCTTCTGTCACTATCGGTATTATATGGACACTTCCTATTAGCTGTCCAGCAGCAGGGTCCTCTCAGTATCCAGAAGAGGAGTCTGCAGCAGTGAAATCAGCACAAGAGACACAGACACAGCTGCAGTGCTGGTTCAGCGCTCCCCCACACCTGAAAATACTGTCGCTGAGGGACACAGACAAAAGACTTAGGCAAGTATATTTTTCTTTAGAAGGTAATAAAAAAAATGTGCAGGATGGGTTAGAGGGGTTTATACTTGTCCTGAGATGAGCTTTAAATATCAGACTGTGCCAATTGCTTTGCTTTCTGTGTATTCTTGTATTTCTGCTGATATCTTTCTCTGTTCAATTCATGCAAATTAGATTTCCTTTTATTTGTGCAAGGTCTATACATTGCTTAATTGAGATTTTAATTTTTACTATTTGTTTTACACAACCCTTTAAGACTCAGTTCACACTGCCATGACTTGTCAGGCGACTTGGTCGCCTGACAAGTCGTGCTCCATTCTGTGCAATGGAACCATTCTAATCAGAGCGACTCAAGTCGTTCCGACTTAGAAAAAGGTTCCTGCACTACTTCGGGGTGACATCGGAGCGGCTAGCATTGCCTATAAAATTGCATATTATAAAAGTCGTTTGCAAGCCACAATGAAGTCGTGCTGCACGGGGCGGCTCAAAGTCAGGGAGACTGAGTCGCCCCAGTGTGAACCGGCTCTTAAACAAGTAAAACAAAACTAATTTTTGGATCTTACCATCATTAACAAAAATGATGTATGCAGAACAATTACACATTCTTTATAAAATACAAGACAAACTTCAGTGCAAGGGCTATATGCAGTGACTGCAAGCAAACAGATTTAGGTTTACAGTAATCATACTAGTGAACTAAGATCACCTGGTTACAGTGGGTAAATAAACTTAGTGATACCTCATCCACCAAGTCTTAAAGACACATAAAACAGATCAGAGCATGCTTTAAACCACCCAGGGTAACATGTTCAACAGGCATAATGGTATTATACAAAAAT
This sequence comes from Pelophylax lessonae, assembly GCF_965119305.1. Taxonomy (NCBI): domain Eukaryota; kingdom Metazoa; phylum Chordata; class Amphibia; order Anura; family Ranidae; genus Pelophylax; species Pelophylax lessonae. The sequence goes on from NC_138780.1 coordinate 109,750,195, forward strand.
TTCCAGCTGAACAAATGACAGATAACTTTTCTGGAAACATAATTTTAATGGAAATCGAGTTGGCTATAAAATCAATTTTATTTTTAGCTATATCAAAAGAAAAGCAGTTGTAGAAAACACAAATATCTGAATATATTGCAAATAAGAATTTGGTGAGTGAAAGGCCCAGACCGCTCTTTTATGGTCAAGTGGGTATAAGCTTCATTCATTACAACTCAATGTGTTAAACTAATTAAAAAGTAGCTAAAGCTTTTGTAATGAGCAGCAAGAAAGCAAAGAGGTGGGGGTGGGAGTGCTAATTCCTAGAGGGACTGGAGGGGAAAGCAGTGTAAAACATATACTAGCCACAGTAATATTTCCACTTAAGTGCCCCTTGAACTAACAAGCACTAAACATCAAAGGAAGAGGTCAGTTCAGCAGTAATAGGATGCAGATGAAGCTACATCCAGTAGGTGAGGGACTTAACACACACCTTCCCCTCATCAGTTGCTACTGAACAGCTAAATACCTTCGACCACAAGCAGAGTTAATGCTACAAATAGTGTGGGGAGAGCTGAACGTAAGTTGTAAATGTAATCTCATAAACGGTAAGCATCCCATTGCAAAGCCAACCAACCAAACACTTTCCCAGGCAGACTATTGCTGAATGGATGCACATTAGCGCTATATTTTTAATTGCACTTACATAACCTGTATAATACAAAAACAAACATACAAATATGCAGCACAAAGTTAGTGCACAGCCCCTGCCCTTAGCAATATTCAGCACTTCCAGATGGGGGGCGTACAGGTGCGTGGCCGGCGGCCCGCTCCTGCAATGAATATTCACAGCGGGAACTGCTGACTTGATGTCCGCTGGCACCCGTTGCTTATTCGTTACACAGGCAGAACAGCAGTCTGCCTATGTATACAAGACAGATTGCCATTCTGTTAGGGGGGATGACCGATTCTGTGTTTCTGATCAGCAGGAACACTGATCTTTGCCTTCCCCTAGTACAAGCAACTCCCATAGTTTAGTAAAGCACAGGCTAGGAACACATTTAACCCTTTGATCGCCATGATGTAAACCCCTTCCCAGCCAGTGTCATTAGTACAGTGACAGTGCATATTTTTAGCACTAATCACTGTATTGGTGTAACTGGTCCCCAAAAAGTGTCAAAAATGTCAGTGTCCAGACTGTCTGCCACAATATCACAGTCCCTGATCACCATTACTAGTAAAAAAAAATAAAAATAAAAAGGTCATTAAAATATCTCATAGTTTGTAGACGCTATAACTTTTCTAGAAACCAATCAATATACACTTTTTGCAATTTTTTAAAACCAAAAATATGTAGCAGAACACATATTGGCCTAAATTTATAAAAAAATTATTTATTTTTTTTTGGTTTTATAGCATAAGGTCCCACGGAGGTAAGGTCCCAAATTGAGGTCCCACGGAGGTAACATATCTCACCAAGGAAGCCAGGTGGCGGACCCCCTAAACAAAAGTGTGAACCAAGGAATTTGTTGCCAATGGGCGATGAAAGAAAACCGCCAGGGCCAAAATCTGGCCTTTGATGGTACCCAAGGCCAAACGCCGATCTACACCTATTTGGAGAAACTCCAAAACACGATACACCAAAAAGGAATGGGGGGGGGGGGGGGGCTATGCCCAGATTCCGACACCCTCTATCCTTCAGCACCTGGCTTTCAGCAGCCAAGCTGTTAAAGCTAGAGACTGTACAGCAGGAAGGAAGATCGGTCCTTGAATTAACAGATCTTCTCTGAGAGGAAGCCTCCAAGGGACATCAGCGACCAGCCACACTAGGTCTGCATACCAGGACCTGCGAGGCCAGTCCGGAGCAACTAGGATGACCAGAATCCCTTCTGCCTCGATTCTTCACAGGAGTCTTGGCAGAAGAGTTATCGGGGGAAAAGCCTACATCAAACGATAGTGGCCCCAAGGAGCCACCAGAGCATCTGTGGCGTTTGCCAGAGGATCCAGAGACCTTTCTATGAACCTCTGCACCTTCCTGTTAAGACGAGAGGCCAACAAGTCCACATCGGGAGTCCCCCACTGGAGACCCAGTCGATGAAACACCTCCCGGTGGAGAGACCATTCTCCCTGATCCAACGTCTGCCGACTGAGGTAGTCCGCCTACCAATTTTCTACCCCTGGAATATGCACAGCAGAGATGGCTGGAACGAACCATTCTGCCCAACTTAGAATGCCGGCTTCTTCCTGAGCCACTAGGATGCTTTTGGTGCCCCCTTGATGATTGACATATGCCCCGGCCATGGCATTGTCCCATTGAATCCTTACCGGGCGCCCCTGCAGATGAACCGTCCATTGGATGAACCGTCCCGATCGCCCGAATTTCCAAGATATTGATCGGCAGGCTGGACTCCAGAACACAAACCCCCTGAGCACAATCCGTGCCCAAAACACCTCCCTACCCAGACAGGCTGGCATCCGTGGTGACCACCGTCCAGTACAGGGGGGAGAAAAGATTTTCCCTGTCGAAGCGCTGGAGAGTGGAGACACCAGATCAGGGATCCCCCTCGTACCCCGGCTCAACAGGATCAGATTGTCTAGACTGGGGGTTCTTGTTCCATTCGGCAAGGATCTCCTTTTGCAGAGATCTGGTATGGAACGGAGCAAACAGAACCGCCTCGAAAGTGGAGACCATCAAGCCCAGCACTTGCATACGAGTCCTGAAAAGATGACCGCCAGCTGGACAACAGGAGCTGTATCACATCCTGCAACTTCTGGAGTTTCACCTCTGGAAGAAACACCCGGGCTCAGGCCGTGTCTACGGTCAGGCCCAGATAGTCCAGCTTGGTGGAGGGGACAAGAACAGATTTTTAGAAATTCAGATTCTATCCAAACTCGTGCAGAGTTTGCATCGAAAGGTCCAGACTGTCTTTTAAGGCATTCAGAGCCTCTGCTCACAGAAGGAGGTCGTCTAAGTACCCCAGTACCGCAATCCCATTCTGCCTTAGCAATGCTAACACCGGGGCCAAAACCGAACAACTGAGGAGCAGAGGCGTGACCAAAGGGTAAAGACACAAATCGATAGTGTTCCTCGCCCACGGCAAAGCGAAGGAAATGCTGATGCCTGAAATATATAGGGATATGAAGGCCAGCGTCCTTGATATCGATAAGAGGCCAGGAATTCCCCCTGATGAAGGGATTCCACCACCGTGGGAAGGACTCCATTTGAAATTTTCATAACCAGCACAAAGCGGTTCAAGGCCTTGAGGTCCAGAACTGGACAGACCTTGCCTTCCTTCCTGGGAACTGTAAATCGGTTTGACTAAAACACCTGAAAGCGTTCCGATTCCGGAGCTGGTACAATGACCCTTTGTGAAAGCAGATCTTGTACCGCCCCAGAAGACCTAGTAGGCGATCTGGGGCCAAACGCAGGTTAGAAGGAAGAACCTTGCTGGAGGCAAGGACTGGAACTCGATCGTGTAACCGGACAGAATAAACTCGTGGACCCATTTGTCTTGAATCAAGAAGGTGCACAGAACCAAGAAAGAAGCGCAGACGTCCCTCCACCCCAGACACGGGTGAGGGCGCCCCTTGAAGCAGAAGCGGACTTGTCTGTGGTTCCGGAGGAGCCTGCTCTCGACTTACCAGGCCAGGGTCTCTTGGAACACACTGTGGGGTTACTGGCGGATTTTGATCCCTGGTCCTTAGATCCCGAGGGACAAAAGGACCACTTATGGGCTGAGAAGAAAGGGTCACATTTGCAACATAACTCTTTGCTCCTGGTAGTCTGTGGCAGCAGAGTACTCTTACCTTCAGTAAGACCCTCAATGATCTCTTCCATGGAAGCTCCGAACAAGCGGTCTCCTACAAAAGGGAGATCAGTCAATACCTTCTTGGAAGCCTGGTCCACAGACCAGTATTTCAGCCATATCATGCGGCGAAGAGTCACTGCTGTCACAACACCCTAAAGGCTAAGGGGGCTGCATCCAGAGAGGCATCCCAGATATACTGCAACCCCTAGAACAACTGGTTCACCAGGTCAGGAAGAGGTTGTCCCCATTCCAAATCCTGGCGCAGGAGCTTAGCCCATTCCGTTAAGGTCTGGGAAACCAAGGTTATGGCAAAAACCGTCCACAGAATAAAACCGGCCAAGGTAAAAAGGTATCGGACCAGAGATTCAGTTCTCTTGTCAAAAGGGTCCTTAAAGGACAGAGTCCTCCACCGGGAGTAGGATTGCTTTATTCAACCTGGAAACCTGCGAGTCCACCACAGGTGGAACTGTCAGTTTCTTTAACCCTCCTCTTATGTTAGGGTCAGAACCGACCCGTTTTCAGGTTTTGAATGTCTATAAGTATCACAAATTTGTTTATTGCATCAAGATTTTTTTACATTGTCAGGAACCTCTATTTAAACAATGTAATAGAAAAATAATCCTTTTCACTAAATTATAAAATACTGTGGTGAAAATTAAGACGTTCATGGTGTTAGGGTCAATTCTGACCCAGTTATAATATAGGATTTTAGGACACTAAGTGCCAAAACTGAAATCATAAACACTCTCTCTGCTTAGTAACACTGACAGCCAATCCCCTCTCAGCCCTGTGAGCTGTAGTTAGGGAGTTAGGGAGGGGCCTATCTTTTCCTGCTTGTCTGCTTCTCTAAATAAAGTGAAGAAACATAGGACAAATACATTTCAGAGTTGCTGACTTTATTTTACCTTTAAAAGAAAGGTCTAAGGGGTCACACCAAAAATATTAAAACCAATCTTTTCAAGGATAAAGAAGCCTAACAAGGTAACCAAGAGGTAAGAAACAAATTTGAAGATAAATAATTATTCAGAGGGTATTTTATGGCTGATTTAAAACACGGGTCAAAACCGACCCTAAACATCATGGATAGTAACGGAATTCTAACATAAGAGGAGGGTTAACAGGGACTCTTCAGAAGGATACCTTCTAGCGGAACGTTTAGGGACCCCAACTTTGCATTTGGGGGAACCCCACTGACTCGCGACAATGTTGTTGAAATAGGCGGGAAAGGGAAACACCTTTGCCGCTTTGGAGGCTCTGCGAGCACCAAATTGCAACGACGCAGCAGTAGCTATGTCCTCCAAATTCAAAGTTTCCCGCACTGATAGTTACATAGTTAGTAAGGCAGAAAAAAAGACACCAGTCCATGCAGTTCAACCTATGATGAGTGTGTGTATATAAGTGTTTATGTCAATAGTACCTTGAATACCCCTCTTTGTTGTGGCTGTTAAGGTGCCCATCTAATAGTTTTTAGAAACTATTGATGCTCCTCGCTGATACCACTGCTTGTAGAAGAGAGTTCCACATCCTTACTGCTCTGACGGTAAAGAATCCTTTATGCAGTTTAAGGTTAAACCGCTTCTCTTTTAATTTTAGGGAATAGCCACGAGTCCTTTTGTATTCCCTTTCATTGAATAGTTTGCTAGGGTAACCAGTACGGTATTTGTACATTGATATCATATCCCCTCTCAAGTGTCTCTTCTCCAGAGAGAATAAGTTCAATGTTTGCAGTCTTTTCTCATAGCGGAGATCCTCCAGTACCTTTATTAGCTTTGTTGCCCTTCTCTGGACTCTCTCGAGTTCCAGCACATCCTTCCAGGGGACCGGTGCCCAGAACTGGACAGCATACTCCAGATGCGGCCGGATAAGAGTCTTGTACAGTGGGAGTATTGTTTTAGCTCTGGAGTGAATTCCCTTTTTAATACACGCCAAAATTCTGTTGGCTTTGCTTGCAGCAGCTTGGCGTTGCATTCCATTGCTGAGCTTGTCGTCTACTACTAGGACCTATCCTTGGGGAACACCACTTTCCACACCAGACCATTCCAAGTACTTCCCATTTATCATCAACCTTTGGACTCGCCCCTGCAGCCAGCTTTTAATCCAAGTACTCACTCTATGGTCCATGCCCCTGCAGCCAGCTTTTAATCCAGGTACTCACTCTATGGTCCATACCTAACTGTATCAAATGCCTTTGCAAAATATAGATACACCATATCCACAGGCCTTCCTTTATCTAGATGGCAGCTCACTTTTCCATAGAAGGTTAATAGATTGGTCTAGCAAGAGCAATTTTTCATGAATCCATGCTGATTACTACTAATACTGTTTTCTTTACTAAAGTCTTGTATAGTCCCTTATCATCCCCAACAATAGGTTAGGCTAACCGGCCTGTAGTTCCCAGAGATATATCCTGGCCCTTTTTTAAATATGGGTACCGCATTGGCTTTTATCCCATCAGGTGGTACCATTCCCGTCAGATTATCCATAAAAATTAGGAACAAAGGTCTGGCTATCACCTGGCTGAGTTCCTTAAGGACCCTCGGGTGTAAGCCATCTGGTCCCGGTGATTTATTTATCTTAAGTTTTTCAAGTCTAATTCTGAGTCTGTCTTTTGTTAACCATGAGGTTGCTCCTTGTGATATGTTATTAACTTTAATGTTACAAGCTGGGTTAATGTAGTCCCCCCCCCCCCCAATTCCTTTGTGAAGACTGAGAAAAAAATGTATTTAGCGCCTTCGCTTTCTCTCTGTCCTTTGTAGCCAGATTCCCTTCGTTGTCCTTTTGGGGCCAATTTGTTCTGGCCTCACTTTCTTACTATTTATATACTTAGAGAATGTCTTGTTTTTTTTTTTTTTACTCCCTTCTGCTATGTGCCTTTTGTGTTCTATTTTAGCCACCCTCATTTCGCTCTTACATTTCCTATTGCATTCTTTGTAATTTTGGAATGCTGCCAATGACCCCTCAGCCTTTTATTTTTTGAAGGCCCTTTCTTTAGTTTTTATATGCATTTTTACAATGGTGTTTAGCCACCCAGGGTTTATTTTAGCTCTTTCAACCTGTTTCCCGTTGGAATGCACTGGCCAATACCTTTATTTAGTATGTTCTTAAAGCACTCTTAAAGTGTTCTTTTTTCCTAGGATTTTATCCCATTTAACAGAGTCTAGCATAGAGCGCAGTTTAGGGAAATTTGCTCTTTTGCAATTCAGTGTCCTTGTGTTATCCTTGTGTTTCATATTTCTATGATTGATACTGAAACAAATTGACCTATTGTCACTGTTTCCTAAGTTTCCCCGTATTTCTACATCCCCAATCAGGTCTGTATCGTTAAAAACCAGTAGGTCTGTAGATACAATTAGCGCATCCACTAACGCCCTTTCATGCACGGCTTTAGTGGAAGAGGATTCATCCTCACTATCAGAGCACTCAGGGTGGGTGGACGCAGAATCAGTAGGGTGACTCGCGTCTGCGGAGGCCAAATCAACCTCAGATTCTGAAGAGACAGGATACAGTTGAAGGCCGAGGATGCTTTTTTCTCGTCCTATTTTGGAGGTCCATATCTACTTTGGACACCAGTGACTGCAGGACCGCCGTCATAACCGACAAAGGGGACTGGGACTCAGAGGGCCTTGCAGCCTCTGAGAGGGGGATCAGGTGGTGAGACATGCTCCAGGGACTCCCTGGTTAACCTGGGGACCGCCAGCAAAAAAGTGAAAAAAAATGGAGTTGTTCTAAGAAGAACTTACTGTAAAACTCTTTTCTGTGAGTCCTCCGACAGTCGCAGCCTCTCATTAAGCCTTCACGAGTGGGTAATAGCGCCCTCTGCAGGAGCAAGCTAGGCAGTTTGAAAGGTTAATAAAAACTTTCTACACTTAGACACACCTCCAGGGGGCCATCCCTCAGCCATTATCCTGACACAGTTACTACTGTCCTTCAGTTTTGTAGCAAGCAGTACCGGAAGGCAAAACCCCAAAATTCAAAGACAGAGGGGCGAGGGCTGCAGCTGTGAGAGGAAATTTACAGTAAGTTCTTACAAAAACTCTATTTTCTCTTACGTCTTCCGACAGTCGCAGTCTCTCATTAAGCCTTCACGAGTGGGACATCCCAAAGCAGTGCAAATGTGAGGGGTGAGAAGATGCAACCTACAGAAAAGGCAACGTATCAACCAGTCTAGAAAAAACAACTGAGCCAAAAGGGCAACAAAAGCTCAACAGGAGCTAACCCAGAATAAGAAAAAAACCCCACCAGGAAGAGACCGAAAAAAAAACACGTCTCTTCAAACAACCGCTGCACTCATAACCTTGCGGCCAAAGGAAGCATCCGAGGATGCCATAACAAAGTTTGTAAAATCTTGTGAAGGTGTGCACACACAACCAGGTCGCCGCTTTGCACACCTGAGCCACAGAAGCGTGATGGCGAAACGCCCAAGAGGCACTGACCGCTCTAGTAGAATGCGCCCTGACAGGGAAAGGAGGAACCTGACCCTTGACTGAATAGGCCTGAACAATCGTCTGTCTGATCCATTTAGAAATGGTTGCCGTGGATGTAGCCATTGCTGTATCTTGACCTAGGCCGACAAGGCCCAGGCCTAGGGCGGCACTTTGCAGGGGGGCAGCAAAAAAAGCTGCACCCCGCACGAAAAAAAAAAACAGCCTTCTCCTGGCTCCTGCACGAAAAGGGTCCCTGCCGGCTTGCGCTACACTTTTAATATAGTGCCAGTCTTATGGGGTGAATTGGGTGGGAGGGCAGGGTCCAGGATGCAAATTAATCTTTCCGCCCCATAAAGCGTTCACACTGCTACCTGCCGGGATAATACCGGCCGGTGAGGACATTCAGGCAGACCGCAGGCTGCCGACCACACCTAATACAACTGGCCTGACAGCCGCCAATGCTAATAGTTGTGGCACTGCAGCCTAATGCTCCACCTACCCTCCTCTACCTCCAGGTATGGCAGGCATCATGTCAATAATATAATTTAATTTATTTAAACATCCTTGTCCTTGAGCTTTTAATTGTATATGATGGCAATAATATTTTGGCCCTGCTATACTCATATGTGCTATTGAAATATGAATTAGTAAGATTACTCCTATCTTATAAGATATTTGACTTGTGTTTGCTGCCACTGATTGTTTCACTTACTTGTATAATGACTCTGGACTTTCTAGTCATTATACAAATAAGTGAAATAATCCTATGATTACAATCAGTGGCAGCAAACACAAGTCCAAATATCCTAAAAGTAAGGAGTAATCTTACTAATCCAGTGACATAAGGCTGTACTAATGGGCACTGATAAGGTTGCGCTGCTCTGATGGCCACTGATGTGGTGGTACTGATAAGCTGCATTGATGGGGCTGCACTGATAAGATAGCACTGATAGGCTGCACTGATGGGCACTGATATGCTGCACTGATGGGCACTAATAGGCTGCACTGATGAGCACTAATATGCTGCTCTGATGGCCACTGATGAGGCGGCAATGGTGGATACTGATAAACTGCACTGATGTGCACGAATGAGGCTGCACTGATATGGCGGCACTGATGGCACTGCACTGATGGTCATGAGTCGGCACTGATAAGCTTCACTGATGGGGCTGCACTGATAAGCTTCACTGATGGGGCTGCACTGATATGCAGCCCTGATGGGCACTGATATGTTGCACTGATGGGCACTAATAGGCTGCACTGATGGCCACTGATGAGGTGGCAATAATAAAGTGCACTGATGGGGCTGCACTGATAAGGCAGCACTGATGGGCACTGATTTGATGCACTGATAGGCTGCACTGGTGGCCACTTATGAGGATGCACTGATATGCTGCACTGATGGGTAGTAATGAGGCTGCACTGATGGGCACTGGTAAGGCTGCACTGAAGGGCACTGATGAGGCTGAACTTATGGGAACTGATGAGGCTGTACCAATGGGCACTGATAGACGGTGGTTGATGTCTGTGGTTTACAGATAACAAGGCGAGTCATAAACAGGAAGGGGTGGGTCATTTTTAAATTAGGGGGTGCCCAAGTTTACTCAGGCCTAGGGCAGCACAAAACCTAAATACACCACTGGATGTAGCAAAACCCTTCCGAGGTCCCTCAGGAAGGACAAACAGGGAATCAGACTTCCGAAAAGACTCAGTGGCAGACAGGTAAACCCTGACTGCCCGGACCACATCCAAGGAATGTAAGGCAAATTCCTTGGGATGCTTGGGTTTCACACAAAGCGAAGGCAAGACAACATCCTTGTTGAGGTGGAAAGCAGATACCCCCTTGGGAAGAAAAGATGGATTGGGTCTTAAGACCACTTTGTCCCTATGAACAACCAGATAAGGCTAACTCAGACACTCTGCGAGCAGAGGTGACAGCCACCAGAAAGGCAACTTTCTGGGACAACACAGGCAGAGGTATTTCTCTGATGTTTTCAAAGGGAGGCCGTTGCAAAAACCGAGTTCAGGTCCCATGGAGGCAAAGGAGCCTTCCTCGGGGGAGCCAGATGTTGCACCCCCTGAATAAAGGTGCGAATCAAGAAATTAGTCACCAAGGGATGCTGGAAAAGAATGGCTAAGGCCGACAACTGACCTTTAATCGTGGCCAGCGTCAAACGCTGATCCACACCTTCCTGTAGGCAGGCCAAAACCCTCGCCACCGAAAAGGAGCGGGGATGAAACCCTTGTGACTCGCACCGGGCAGGTGCGATGGTAAATGTTTCTAGAGGTAGTTTTCCGAGCCTTCAATAAGGTAGCACTCGGGAGACCCTTGTCTCTTAAGACTTGGCTTTCAATAGCCACGCCGTCAAAGCCAGAGACTGTAAAGCAGGATGGAAGATCGACCCTTGAGACCGTATATCGTCTCTCAGCGGAAGCCGCCAGGGAGGCTCGACGACCATCTGCATGATGTCTGCGTACCAAGACTGACGCAGCCAGTCTGGGGCCACCAGAATAACCTGCACCTGTTCCGACGCCACCTGCAGAGGAAACTGGATAACAGTTGAATCACAGGGAAGGCATAAATCAGCCGATACCGATGCCAGGGCACCACCAACACGTCCATGGCATCTGCCAGAGGATCGCGGGTTCCAGCAACGAACCTTCCCACCTTTTTGTTGAGACGGGACGTGAACAGATCCACGTCTCGAGTCCCCCACCAGGCACACAGGAGGCGAAACGCCTCTGGAAGCAGGGACCATTCTCCCTGGTCCAGGGTCTGGTGAGTCAGGTAGTCCGCCTGCCAGTTTTCCACACAGGAATGTGAACAGCCAAAATCGCCAGAACGTGCGTCTCGGCCCAAGACAGAATCTTTGGCCGCCCGGCCACTCTTGGTGCCCCCTTGGTGATTGATGTAAGCCACCACCGTGGTGTTGTCCGTCTGAACCCGAACCGGGCAACCCTGAAGCCGAGATTTCCAATGGAACAAGGAGAGCTTGATCGCTCGGAGCTCTAAGACGTTGATCGACCTCTGGGCACAAAGTGAGTCCAGAACTCCACCCGAGCCCGACAGGCTGGCATCTGTGCAGAGCACCGTCCACAGCAGAGGCCGAAAGGACTTGCCTGTGAGAGTTGGCGACAGGAGTCACCACAAAAAGATCCAATCTTGCGAGGAGGCTCAGGGAAATCCTCCTGTCCAAAGACTAAGGCGTTCTGTCCCAGTTCTCGTGTGCAATTGAGCAAATGGGATGGCCTCGATGGCCGAAAACATCAGACCCAGAGACCGCATACAGGCCTGTAGAGAGGAGAGATCGTTGTCCCTGAGGGACCTGCAAGGTCGAGAGTTTGTCCTCCGGGAGAAAGCCTTTTGCCTGAGCGGAGTCCAGGACCATCCCCAGGTAATTGAGGCGAACTGAAAGTTTATGGTCCACCCTAACTCCTGGAGCGTCTGCACCGTGACCAACAGACCGCTCGTCAAGGTGGCACATGAGCTCGCCCTTAACAGGAGGTCGTCCAGATAACCGAGGACCGCAATCCCCTTTAAACCCAGCAAAGCCAGCACCGGAGCCAAAACTTTAGTGAATACCCTGGCAGCCGAAGCGAGACCGAAAGGTAACGCCACAAACTAATAATGCTCTTACGCCACTCCGAAGTAGAGATACCGCTGATGACCTTCGTATATAGGAATGTGCAGATACGCGTCCTTTAAGTCGATGGAGGCTAGGAAATCCCCTGGACTCAACAATGCCACCACTGACCGAATGGATTCCATCCGGAATTTCTGTACTCTCACAAAGCGGTTCAAAGACCGTAGGCCCAGAATCGGAAGCACTTTGCCCTCTTTTCTGGGCATCGTGAACAGATTGGAATAAAAACCGCGAAACCTGTTCGGCTGAGGGACTGGCACAATGACTCCTTGGGCGAGATCTTGCAACCGCCCACCTGGAGCTCTTATAAATGATCGGGAGTCAGATGGAGATTTGATTGATAGAACCTGTCTGCGGGGGGAGATCGAAACTCGATCTTGTACCCTGAACGAATCAGTTTGTGAACCCACCTAGCCTGAATTCGGGACAACCAGGGTTCCTGAAAGCAACGCAGACGTTCCCCCACCACTGAAACGGGTGAGGGCGTCCCTTCATGAAGAGGCAGACTGGACCGCCGAACCGGCCTGACCGGCCTTGGGCTTAATGGACCATGGTTTCTTGTGACTACTTGAGGTCTTGATGGGTTTTCCTTTATCCTCTGCCCCGAAGGCACGAAAGGACCCACGATGAGCCTTGAAAGAAGGAGCCCCGTCTAGCGCGGGGAGATTTTCCCTTAGAGCCTTGGGGCAAAAGGGTACCCTTACCCCCGTAAGCCCCTTGATCAACTCATCCAGAGTGTCCCCAAAAAGATGACTACCCACATAAGGGACATCAGACACAGTCTTTTTGGAAGCATGGTCAGCCGACCAACTCTTCAGTCAAATAATGCAGCAGATCGCAACCCCAACCGCAGACAACCGTGCGACCAAAGGTACATCACGGCTTGGGTCACTTGATCCACTATGTCAAGGGCAACCGGAGAGGCCGACTCCGCCACCAAGGTACGCCAAAGCACCCTGGACCATTCTGTGACCGCTTGAGAGACCATCACCGAAGCAAACACAGGTTTGAGCAGGGAGCCTGCTACCAAATACATGTGGCGGGAAAGCGTCTCCACACGCCTATCTGCCAGATCATTGAACACCGGGGAGTCCTCCACGGGCATCAAGGTGGATTTATAAAACCTAGAAACAGTGTGTTCCACCTTAGGTGACACTGTCCAACGATTGTCTACAGGATCCGCAAAGGGATAAAGGTATTTAAACCGCTTAGGCACCACCAGCATATGCTTGATGCAACGCCATTGGTCGTTCACTGTTTCGTGAAACTCCTCAGGGCAGGTGAAAACCTGACCCGACTTCTGGGCTTTGCAAAACCCGAAGGCAACCCGCTTACCTGAATGGGAGGGCTAAGCGTCAAGATTTAAAGTCTCCTTAATGGAGCTAATAAGTGCCATCACTGTGGCACGTTCTTGCGCCGCCATTGAGGAAGACTCTTCCTCCTCCCCATCTGAATGTGAAGACTGGGACCCCTCAGGGGGGACCTTGTCCATGGCAACCAAATCAGGCTCAGAGTCAGAAGACTGAGATGGCTTCGGCCATTTTTGGGAAGTGCGTTCAGACATCAGCAGATCCACTTTGGACGCCAAAGTCGCAAGAGCAGCAGATAATAAGGCCATGGAAGAGGATTCAGGGGTTCCTGAAGCACCAACTAGGTCTGCGGGGAGTCTGCTATCCTGGGACTCCCTTTTTGCAATAAAATTTTTTTTGAGACGCTGGCCCTTTAAAACGGCGGTTCCCGCGGTCCCACACCGCAAAACTGCACCGCCCGTGGAGACCCCTCAGAAACATCTATAGCCACAAGAAGAAACAGTTTTTGCAGGAAAATGTCGAAAAAACTGTTAAAATCACCCCACAGTGTACTTACCAACCGCTCACACGCTGCTGCAGTGAAGAGAAGAGAAAAGAGGAAGTGACCTCACGCACTAGAGACCTATGCCCATCCTGAGCCACAGAATCATGGTGCCTGATAGAAACCTATGGAGAGGAAGCACTGGCAAAATGGTCGCTGCCCTTACTAGGCGGTCGCCCACAGCAAAAATGGTGCCCGAACCGGGCCATCCGCGCCAAAATGGCTGCTGCCCACACAAAGAGGCCTAAACAGCCTGCCCTCACCCAAAATGGCGGCCATGCGAACGGCCCCAAATAAAGTAAAAAACACACAAGCTGGCCACCACAGGGAATCCCAGAGAGAGTAACCCCGGGATGAAGAAAGCCCTCCACACCCCCCAGCCATAGCGGTGTTCACCGCAGAGTGCTCTCAGCAGGGGCAGGGAGGAAGGGGGGCCGCACCAAACGGCCAGGAAGGGGATACCACAAAAGCCACCTTGTACTGCCATCCCCTAAGAGTGGGCCCACAGAACACCCCTCAAGATAATAGTAATAGGGACACATGGGTAATATCACTCACCAGTCCAAAGAATGTGGGCACCGCTCTGATACGGAACACCTCCCACCCTGAGTAGGGGTGCCGTCAGCCAGGAAGGATGCTAGCAACATACGGGAGATCTGGTGTTGAGACATCCCGGCGAAGATGGGTCTCCGCATGCTCGTCCCCGTCCTAAGGGGCACTGTCGTTGCGAGGCCTGGGCGCACCAATGACCTGCGACGCTCGTTGGCAGGCTGGGACTCCATAAAGGATCTATATTATTCAGTGCAAGGCCCAGCTCTGCTGTCGCTTGTAGTCCTCCAGGAATTCCCCTGACAAACTAGCGATAGTGAGTGAAGAGAAAAAATAAGATAGCTATTTTCAAAGAAAAAAAAATGTTTTCAAGAAAAAAAAAAACAAAGAAACACTAGGTCACAGCTGGGAAGAACTAGCCTACTCCTGACACTAGGCAGCAAAAAAATTAAGGACAGTAGTAACTTTCAGGATAATGGCTGAGGGACGGCCCCCCTGGAGGTGTGTCTAAGTGTAGAAAGTTTTTATTAACCTTTCAAACTGCCTAGCTTGCTCCTGCGGAGGGTGCCATTACCCACTCGTGAAGGCTTAAGGAGAGGCTGTGACTGTCGGAGGACGTAAGAGAAATTGCTTTTAACAATTCTCCCCACCGCTGCACCAGTGTCACCACAAGCACGCCAAATATCTATAGCAGAGAGAGGGAGCTGATTAGCACCCACAGGGACTCACCACTACCTCCTCAGATGCAGAGCCAGAGAGCCAAACTGCACGCCGTGCGTGATCAAAGAGAAAGAGGAAGTACAGGAACTGCTACTAGAGGCCCACAGTCGATTCACAGCTCCATAGGCTTCAAAAGCATGGCCGCCGTTTGATAGCATTAGGAAACTACAAGAAAATGGCTGCTGGACTACATAAAACATGGCCGCCAAATTTACATGCAGTCATCCACGCCCACGTGGCTCCCGGAATGCCCAGGTACACTTGGAAAGTAAGGGGGGACCCCCCCAAAAAAAACGCATTTTGCGCAGCCGGCCGAGCACCCCCGGCCCCCAGCACCTTCTTGACACCCCCCAACAGAAAAAACAGGCATGGCAGCCCGGGGGGGGGGGGGAGCTAGGTATGGGTGAATGGGGGGTGGTCTGCAGAGGCACCCTGATAGTGAGGGGGAGTGACATGAGGGAAGGAAGGGCATTTGAGGGTCCGACCAAACCAAGGAGGGGACCACATCCACTTAAAAAAAAAAAAAAAACACCAGAAGGCAGGTGGGACACTACTCACCACACCTTGGGACTGGGCAGGCATTGCTCTAGGCAGGCCACCGCACCATCCAGAAATGTGGGTGCTGCCAGCCAGAGGCACACTGCGACTCAGGTTGTGACCAGGGAATTTAACTCGCAGGCCAGCCCTCGTCCAGTGGGGCTATGTCGCAGCCAACCTAGCGCAAAGCTAAGGTCGGGTCACGCTCGCTGGCAAGACTTGGAAGACTGTAAGGATCTAGGATATCCAGTCTGTCGCCCAGTCCAGCAGTTGATTTGGTTCTCTCAGGAACATAATTGATTGTAGTTCTCACAGGAACAGAAAATAAAAAGAAAAAATTCAGTTTAAAAAGGAAAAAAATGCTAGGATCAGAGATCCCAGCAAGGAACTAGGCCCTCACTCCTGACTATGCAGAAAAAAACAGAAGACCTATAGCAGGAAGTTAAAGTACATCCCCTGGGACTGCCCTATAGGCATAGCCAAACTTTTTTCCGCCAAGTGTCCTACTCCTGTAGGGCACAGCATAAACCCAAGGGTCAAGAAAATCTGTAGCTGTGTCCGTCAATGAACAAAAGAGAAAAGATCATTTTGAAATCGATGCCAAAATGTCTCAAAAAAGTTGGGACAGGGCCAGCTTTATCACAGTTTAGCATCCCCTCCTTTTTTGGGAGATTAATGTTGTCCCAATCTTGCCTGATGTGTGTTTCTAACTGCTCAACAGTCCTCCTTTGTCATAGGTTTTCGTTTCAAGGTGTGCCAAAAATTTTCATTTGGTAAAGGATTTGGACTGCAAGTAGGCCAGTTAAGCACCCGGACTCTTCTACTACTACAAAGCCATGCATGTTTTATGTAGATTTTACATAGCGTCCCAACTTTTTTGGAATTGGGGTTGTGTGTGTAATATGCACACACATGCATGAATGCAGAACCCCATGCCCCAACAGTTCGGTAACAATATATGTTATGCGTAATGCTGCTTACCTTGCTGTATATCCTTCATATCTAAATGTAAACTTGATATTAGAATGCCTACAGCTTGTGATCTCTTAGCATCCAACAGCTTAATAATCTGTAAGTGAGAGCAAAGAATAAAGTAATGAGATCTACATTTATTTTACGCTATAAGCAGTCACAAAAATTGATTTATTGATACGTTAATCACTTACACATCAATGGTGTCAACATATTTCAGAATGTTTTAGAAAGAATACTGAACATAGGAAATCACATTGTAATCCCTCTAAACTCCAAGGAACTTTTCACACTACAGTGCAACTGCTTTCACATAGCAGCGCTTCTAAAACGCACTATGCGTTAAAACAGAGCGTTTTAAATGCATTGCAGCATATATGCGTGAATAGCTGGCTGTTGAGGATGCTGTTGGGCACCTGCTAACAACTGGCTATTCATTCGTTGTCAAGGATGCTGACAGTGCTGTTAAGGAGCCGAAACCGGTTAGTGTCCTTAACAGCAAGTGATAATGCCTCCCCAAGTCTCCTTGGAGGTCAACATGCTCCAGCTCCATTTGTGCAAGAGCAATGCTACCACCGGAGGGGGAAGGAGCCAGAAAGACAGAGGGCGGGTCAGCCTGGAGCATTGGTTCCAAGAATAAGATGAGGAGAGGGGGTGGCCAGATCAGAGGAGCTGGATGGCTAATATTGATTGCAAAACTCCCACCCCACCCCACCCCAGCAGGAGATGGGGAGAATACGAGGTTGTTTACATATCTGCTGATTGTTAAGGAAGCCGGCATGTGCCAGATCCTTAATCAACTATTCACCGATTGTTAAGGATGCCCGATCCTTAACAACCAGCATCTTTGTGCCCAGTGGCCACAAAAACACACCTAAAACACCCTGGGTGCGTTTCCAGTGCATTTTAGGTGTGTTTCCAATTGACTGAAATGAAGGTGCATCTTTGGTGAACTTTTGAAAAGCGCACCAAAGATGCTGCATGCAGGAATTATATTTAAAGGGAAATGCTTTTGATGTACATTGTATTTTTGTCATGCTGGAAATGTGCTTTCTAGTGCAGCAAAAACACAGATGTGAAAGGGCCCTAATACAGCCATACACTGCACACATGCCTAGGATGGAAGGCAATTACTGGGATCATCTAGATCAGGGCTTCCCAAACTTTTTTGGGTCGAGACCCAATTCTTTATACAGTTATTTTTTGGGACCCACTTGCTTGTAATTGAATATTGTAAAGTGCTACAGAATTTGTTGGCACTATATAAATGCAAATAATAATAATAGTAATGCATATTTTAAAGGGAGGGGGATGTTAAATTAAAAATACCAATTTACTACTTTTCGATTTATTATTGAATACACTTGCGGTAGTGAGGGGTCATAAACCTGTGGCATATAAGCGGAGTTGTAAGTAATCAGCACCCTCATAGACAGTATAAGGCAGGCAGAGGACAGAAATCGACCACCCCAGAACAGTGACCTGCAGGTTATATGGCACTCACCCTCCTTCCTCTCCCAGCGGTCCACAGTGAAGGTGAAGCCCCTGTTTGCCCTCTCCAGGGCCCAGCACACCTCACCCAGAGTCTCCATGATGAGGAGCTCTATACCGGTCTTGGTGTCCTAGCTCTTCTCCTTCCGATTCCCTACTGGCGTCACAGAAGCTGCCATGAACTCCTGACACCACTGGGCCACCTGGTCCTCCTATGACACCGAGGCTGCCGCCTCTGCCCGCTATAGCTAAGAGAATCTCGCCACCAGTCTAGCCACCACCACTGCCACCAGAAGGACCGAGGAGCTGGCTCTGCACCCCATGAACATATCCTAAATAACAGCCTAGATACGTACTTACTGATGCAAGTATCCTCCTCGCTGGAAATGCAGACCAGCCTCCGTCCTGAATATATCACAATTTGACTGCTCTGGCTCTCTGTAATTTGCATGGGCTCACACAGCACAATTTATGTGGGCCCACTCTCAGTGATCTCTGGCTCAGTGTGACCCACTCAAATGCAGCTTGCGACCCACCAGTGGGTCCCGACCCACAGTTTGGGAACTCCTGATCTAGATCTCTTAATACCATGTAAGGATAATTTGTGCTAGTTCGCTTTAGTAGGGGTTAAATACCGTATTTTCCGGCGTATAAGACGACTGGGCGTATAAGACGACCCCCCTAATTTTCAAGTTAAAATATAGGTTTTGGGCTATACTCGCCATATAAGACTACCCCCCTTCCGAAGCAAGGCAACACCATTGAAAAACATCAGATTTCTCATAATATCTCCAAGGTACCCTAAGTATTACCAGTAGATATAATCTCAAGACGCTGGCTGTGTGGGAATCCTGTACCGGTATACCGTATGTACCGTAGCTTTGGCTACATAAATTATACCACGCTGAGCCAATCACAGTGAGCAATGTATTCTATTATTGAATGCAAAGTCTTGGCAGTTACTCCGTCAATCCGAGCAGGCTTTGCATTCAATAATAGAATACATCACTCTCCCTGATTGGCTCAGCATGGTACACTGTATGTAGCCGAAGTTACGGTACATACGGTATACCAGTACAGGATTCCCACACAGCCAGCGTCTTGAGAGATTACATCTACCGGTAATACTTATACCTAGGTTACCTTGGAGATATTATACTCTGCGTATAAGACGACCCCCCATTTTTGGAGGATTTTTTTGAGGTTCAAAAGTAGTCTTATACGCCAGAAAATACAGTATTTATTTTCTTTGGCTAAAAAAATTAAATGGAAAATACATTTTCCTCATTTTTTGTTTTTATTGTTTCTGATTTTACCATCAATCTCTTCCTTGGCAAACCACCATCATTTTGACATTCATGTTTTGTACACACCAGGAGGTACGTCCTAGAGTGTGCACTTTTCTGCACGTTCCCACGCATCACGTTATGTGCATGAAAGGCAAAAAAAAGGTGCCAGCATGACTTAAAATCATGCTGCATCAAAACCCATGGCACTGCAGTACCATGCATTTTGGCGGCTGTGAATGCATACGTGTTTGCTAGATGTGCATGCATCTGAAAAAGGCAGCATGCATTTTTGGAGTGCGAGGAAAAAGGCAATTTTACACATGCAAGCCCAAAGTGGAGGGAATTTCTGGGGAATAGAGCAGCAATTCGAATCCTTCACCACTCTCTCCAACAAAAACTAAAGAAAACTTTTGGCTGGACATGCACTTAGACCTCCAATAAAACATCAAATGTGTAGCAGTATATGTACAAGGTCTTATATGTACAAGGTCTAATACAAACACTAGATAAAATGCGCTCCATCTAACTGGTTTTAATATGAACTAATGTGACCAAAGTTATGCAGAACTCCAGCCTTACTTGACTTGAATACAAGTCTTTTTCTGTTGTACAGGCTCCTCTACTGTATGGAAAATGCTTAGTCTGATCTCATTACACACTCTGAGCTTCTCCCCATTTCTTTTAGAAGCAGTTTGCATTTACACGTGAAGGTGACCAATAGAGCCCTCCTCATTTCCTGGTTGTAGGACATTAGTCTAAATCTGATCCAGGTCCCAGGCCTTTAATTTATTGGATGTTAGTTCTTTAACGAAGATGCTAAGCATCCCATGTGGGCCTTACCTAGGGTAGAATGCAAATCCAGTCTGCTTAAAATACCCATTTATCAAGGCATTATGATATTTGCATAACTACTCCCAAGAGCCAGACCCCTGATTGCATTAGGGCTGAGGGCCCTTAATTGGAGAACTGAGGAAGAGTGCAGTGATGTTTTCAGGAAGCTATGTACCCAGCACCTTGCAGGCTCCTCTCACCAGCTATGATCTGCCTGTACAGCTTAGAGAAGCACAGGTATCAAGTGCCAACATCACTGGGTATAAAATAAGGTATGCAAAGGTAAAGGAAAAGTAAATTGTAGAGGTACACACAGAAAGGACTGGGGTAGCGGTTTTCAGGTAAGACTGTTTAAAACATGCAAAATAACAGTCGCGATTGGTACAATCTGTGTGCCTTTCCAAAACAATATAAACTAATTACATTTAGAAAAAATGCCTATGAATTGAAATGTCATGGATACAGCAAATCTTTATCTACTTTAAGCATACCAAAATTAAAAGTCACTTAACCCCTTCATGACCAAGCCTTTTTATGACATTTGTTGCTTACAAATTAAAATTTGTTTTTTTTGCTAGAAAATTAGAACCCTTAAACATTTTATATATATATATATATATTTTTTTTTTAGCAGAGATCCTAGAGAATAAAAGGTTAATCGTTGCAATATTTTATGTCACACTGTATTTGCGCAACAGTATTTCAAATGCAATTTTCATGGTAGAAATACCTTTTATGAATTAAAAAAATAAAACCCAATTTTTGTTGTGTAAAATGTTACGCAGAGTAAACAGATACCCAACATGTCACGCTTTAAAATTGTGCACACTTGTGGAATGGTGACAAACTACGGTACCTAAAAATCCCCATAGGCGATGCTTTAAAAATGTTAACGGTTACCTGTTTAGAGTTACAGAGGAGGTCTTGTGATGGAATTATTGCTCTCGCTCGAATGATCACGGCAATAACTCACATATGTGGTTTGAACAATGTTTACATATGTGGGCACGACTTACAGATTTATTCGCTTCTGGGCACAAGCTCAAGAGGGACGGGGCACTTTAATTTTTTCTTTTCTTATTTTATTTTTTACTGCCCCTTTAAACTTTTTTTTGATCACTTATTGCTGTCACAAGGAAGGTAAACATCCCTTGTGACACTAATAGGCAGTGACAGGTACTCTTTATGGAGGGATCAGGTGTCCAAAAGACCCCAAATCCCTCCTTTGCACTTAAAAGCATTCAAAAGGCCAAGTTTGGCGGTTTTGAATACGGTCATTTTATTAAAAAATCTGGCACCGTTTAGGCTCCAGTAACCGGAAGTGATATCATTACATCGCTTCCGGGTTACTAGATTTTAGATCAAAGCCAAATACAGCTTTGTTCAGGTCTTCGGTCAGCTGGCAGATATGTTGACTGCTCACTAGGGCCAGACCCAGGCGAGCTGCAGAAGACCCCCCCCCCCCCGCTGCTTGTAATAACAGCCGAGCAGATGACTATCTGCATCTATTATTACAAGAAAGCCAACCATCGGCTCTAAAAAACGGCACTGGGGTGATGCCTCTAGCTGCAGGCATCATCCCGGTAGAACCCCTTGAAGCCGAGGCCGCATATTTGCATTTCATCGGCAGGAAGGGGTTAAAACTGTCGGAACTGTCTGACTGGGTTTGATAAAGAGTAACAAGGTTGAAGTACCTTCCTGAATACTACTACAAAACTGCTCGCTCCAGTACCGACCATGTGACCAGAATTCTAGGTATTTGGTCACACAAACACAAATGGTGGGCATGATCATCCACCCAAACGTCTACAGAAATAACATTAGAAAACACCTAGGCTTTTAACCATGACAGACGCAGAGTAGAATTTTGCACTAGAACAAACAGAGCATTTCTATTGATCTCCATTTATCCAGTCCATGCAAGATAATATTCATAAAGTTAACATCTCTCTATAGGTCCATTTTGACCAACATTAAAACAATTTTTTTTTGCAAAAAGTTAAAGTGCTCATACCATCCAGTGACAAAGGCTAAACTGCCATTCTAAGAAAACCTTCCATAAGTTGAGGCTACCTTTGCTCATCTCCTTCAGATCATACAGACTTTTTTTTTCTTCCAATTGTACATAATAAAATCAAATTATGGCATAAACAAGATGATTTGGGTACAAGCAATGTATTGTACTGATGTTTTCAGAGTGTTTTGAAAGACTGTGCACCTTTAAACAAATCAAAGATTTGAAAGTAACTCCTTTTGTATTCTCTGTGGTTCTATATGTATATTGGTTTCTATAGCAGCACCAGCTCTAGAAATGCATTTTTTGGGTGTGCCCCCCAACCCTTTATTTGTTACACATTGAGTCCTGACCAGACTCCTGGGGTGGAGCACCCCACTCTCCCACACCAGTACTTCATTATCAGTATGCACTAGTAAGTAGTTATAGGAGTCCCTTTATAGTGCAGTTTAAGCAGTGATTTCTGCAGCTACCACATTTCTCCCATATAAGGAGTAAGTATCTTCCATGGTTAAGAGAAGTGGGATTTAACTTTCATTTTATGGATAGTGTAGGATCCACTAAAATGCGGTACTTTGATGCAGTGGTGGGCTTAAGCAAAGTATGGCCATATGGAGTGACTAAATGCCCATATTTACTCCTTAATATCAGGTGTTTTTAGGTAGCCTTGTAAGATTTGAAAGTAACTTCTTTTGTAGGTGTGTGCTATTCTCTGTGGTTCTATATTTAAACAAATAAAGGTTCATTGTCTGTTAACATCCAAATGAAGGGAAAGGAAAGATCACAAACTATGTCTACTAAAAGTTACATGCTTTCTTTCTTTTATTGGCCCAGGACTAGGGATGATCGAACGGTTCGGGTCGACCATCGGTTCGACCCGAACATTGGGTGTTCGAGGTTCGGCCGAATTTAGAACTTTTTGCCCAAAAAGTTCGGAATTCGGCAACCAGAACCGACCAAAATGCAATGGTTCAGGAAATGGGCTTTAAAAGCCTGTGATTGGACCAGAACCATTAGCAAAAGCCAATTGAGGGGGCAGGAGAATGCTAGTAATGTGATTGGAGTGACTAGGGGGTCCCTAGGCCAATCATTAGTGAATACGCCCCCTGTATATAAGATAGCCCCCGCCAAATTCCTAGCATTGTAATACAGGACATTGAAGAGAGTGGAAGCAGTTCTGTTAATTTTACTTTAAAAGTGTAATTTAGCATTTATTAGTGTGAGGAAAGGGATATCTAGTGTAGTTAGGGTGCTTTTTTACACTTTAGTTAGATGCAAAAATTTAGTTTCTGTAGGGAAAGTGTGAAGTGTCAGGGTGACCGTAATGTAGTGTAGGGTTAACTGACTGTTATGGCAGGGTGACCAAACCCTTCCATATCAGGGTGACCGTAATGTAGTGTAGGGTGAACTGACAGTGACTTCTATGGCAGGGTGACCAAACCCTTCCATATCAGGGTGACCTCTATAGAGAAAAGCTAGTTTCTCTCAAGTCACTTTCGCTGCAGTAATATGACTTCGCCCCTGTCAGCTTGCTTTTTGGCTGCAGGCGTCTATAGTGATTTTTTGAGCACATGTTTGGAGTCAGGCATGACATCTGAACGTGTGTATAGGGGGTATATATACACACCCATGTATGTATATATACACCTGCACATATATAGGTGTGAAAGGAGCAGAAAAAACTACTTGCGCTAATGAAATAATTAACACCAATATAGTGACGCTCCTATCACACCTATATATGTCTAGGTGTATATATACATATAAGTATGTGTGTATATACACCCGTATACACAAGTTCAGATGTTTTGCCTGCCTCCAAAGAACCCAAAAAAATGCCCAAAAAAACGCTAGCGTCAAAAAAAAAACGCCCAGGTGTGTTGTTGCAGGCATTTTTTTGGGGTTTTTGGAGGCAGGCAAAACATCTGAACTTGTGTATACGGGTATATATACACCCAAACTTATATGTATATACACACCTAGACATATATAGGTGTGATAGTAGCAGAAATATATGCTTGCACTAATGAAATCGTTTACACTAATATGGTTTGGCTCCTATAACACCTATATATGTCTAAGTGTAAAATACATATAAGTATGTGTGTGTACACAAGTTCAGATGTTTTGCCTGCCACCAAAAACCCCAAAAAAATGCCTGCAACAACACACCTGGGCGTTTTTTTTTTTTTGACGCTAGCGTTTTTTTGGGCATTTTTTGGGGGTTTTTGGAGGCAGGCAAAACATCTGAACTTGTGTATACGGGTGTATATACACACATACTTATATGTATATACACACCTAGACATATATAGGTGTGATAGTAGCAGAAATATATGCTTGCACTAATGAAATCATTTACACTAATATGGTTACGCTCCTATAACACCTATATATGTCTAAGTGTAAAATACATATAAGTATGTGTGTGTACACAAGTTCAGATGTTTTGCCTGCCTCCAAAAACCCCAAAAATACCTGCAACAACACACCTAGGCGGTTTTTTTTTGACGCTAGCGTTTTTTTGGGCGTTTTTTGGGGATCTTTGGAGGCAGGCAAAACATCTGAACTTGTGTATAGTGGTATATATATATGCCCAAAAAAACGCTTGCTACTAAACCGGCAAGGTGTGAAAAGCGAGAAGCCACTAACCTGTTCTATAAGTGACAAAATACAAACAATCTTTTTTTATGGTTCTGGACATGCTACAGAGCTGAAACCTCACAGGTACACTTTTTAGACACCCCAGATACTAAATCCAAAGAAATTTGTTCTTTTTTTTTAATTTTTTTTTTTTTAATTTTTCCAATAATTGGCTCTCTATCAAAAATTTTTAAGAACTTTTTTTTGTGTGATTAATAGTCCCTGGGGTATGACCCAGAACCTTAGGCACTTTTTAGGGGCATTTATTGGGTTTTAGGGCTTCAAAATGTTTTTTTTTGATTACCGAAGTTCGGGTCCCATTGATTTCAATGGGGTTCTGAAATCCGGGCCGAACATTCGGGAAGTTCGGATGTTCTGGCCGAACCGAACTTTTGAAAAGTTCGATCATCCCTACCCAGGACATGTGTGTTCTCTTTGACAAAGCACTGAGTACAGTGGGAAAAGAGGCAAATCTTTTTGTCCTTGAGGCTTACAAGTGCACTTAATAGGATATCCACCATATTTTATTTATATATCTCTGTTATGAGAGTCTAATATAGTTACCTCTAAAGTCCCAACCATTCCTCAAGGGGGGTTTTTGTTAAATAAATCCACCATATTGTGACCTCTAGGGGTATATTTGGATGAACATATGATGATGGACTTCTATATTTTACATAACAATTTGACAGCAGGTTTTCTTTTGGCTTTTCTATTGCTTTGGAATTATCCTTAGTGGAACATGTTTGGTAACAAAAGCCATTCAGGGGTTAAAATCTAAAGTATATAGGAAATCTCTGATTAAAGTGAAAAGCACATACCATAACATTTGAATATTACTACAATTAAACTAGCAATGAAAGATCAGTGATTTGACCAGACTCTGAAAAGCAAGGGGTTGATTTACTAAAGGCAAAAAGGCTCTGCAGATTGCAAGGAAATTTTCCCCAGAGCTACGTGAATGGTAAAACTGATGACTTCCCATCATTCAATCACATGAATGCAAAAAATCTATTGTTTAAATTTCCTTGGGTTGTCCCCAAAAAAGAAATGGAGGGGAAATCTTCCAATGGGGACACTAGTTCTAATAACCTGGTGGGCTCCCAAGGAAACCCCTTCATTTGCAGGGATTTCCTCTCATTTCCAGTTTGGCTATGGGTCATGAAGTGAAGGGAAATTTCCACAATGAGACACACATGGCAATTAATCCTTTCTTTCTCTATCCAAAATGCAAAGAAAAAAGTTTTGACTATAGTTCTACTTTAAATAAAAGGAAGTTATAAGGGTCAGCAAGGTCCTCTGGTATAGTCTTATCCACGTGTCAAACAAGGCTCTCGTTGGCCCAGGGCTTTTTTGCAGCTGGAGCATGGCGTGTTACGCCAACTCTTGCTCTCGCCCTTGGCTCCTTCCCTCTGTACATACCGCACTCCCTGAACTCTGCACACAACACGCTCCTGGAATTATTTGCCCCTTTGGAGTCCTCCCACTGTTAGTGTATTTGACTACACTCACCGTTCGATGTGTCTGAACTCCTGCACCTATTTTCTGAGAAGAAAAAAACCCTGGATAAATTCATATAGTCATACAGATATAACTGGCCCTTTTTCAAGGCAACCACGATGCAGATGCAACCCGCACAGAAATGGAGTTGGACACCCCTGGTCTAAGCCAAAAATAAAGAGAATTAAGAGGCATGGATTCTGGAGAAAGTAATCAATACAAATTATCCACTTCCATACCGCGTCATGTAAAATGACGTCGGCAAAGTGGTTGTGAGGATCCGGGCCGCCGTCATATGACGTCGCCCGGATCTCCCCTCTACTGCGCGCCCCCGGGGGCGCGCAGCGCGGCGATCGGGGGTGAGGCTCGTCCCTCGGACATAGCCCATCCCTGATCAAGGTAAACAGTCAATAGAAATTGGCTGTTTACCACGTGATCGGCTGTGTCAATCACAGCCGATCACATGAGCGGCTCCAGCACGAGCCGCTCGTTCTCTCTGCAATGCGCGCCCCCGGGGGCGCGCAGAGCAGCGATCGGGTACGAGGCTCGTCCCTCGGACTGAGTCGATCCCCAATCTAGGTAAAGAGCCAATGAAATTGGCTCTTTACCACGTGACCGGCTGTGTCCAATCACAGCCGGTCACAAATGTCAACAGAGAACACGGTAACTAGCTGTCACCGTGTTCTCCTCCTCACACACTGATCCTGTGTGAGGAAGAGATTGTGGTAACAGCTAGTTACCAAGTACAGTGCACCCCAAACACACTGATTGCCCCCCCCCCCCAATAAAGAGCACCTGTCACTAGCCCATCAAAGTACCCGAGTACCTGTCACCAGCCCATCAGGTACTCAGATGACAGGTACTCGGGTACTCTGATGGGCTGGTGACAGGTATTTGGGTACTCTGATGACGGGTACTCGGGTACTCTGATGACGGGTACTCGGGTACTCTGATGACAGGTACTCGGGTACTCTGATGACAGGTACTCGGGTACTCTGATGACAGGTACTCGGGTACTCTGATGACAGGTACTCGGGTACTTTGAGTACCTGTCAATGGAGTACCCGTCATCAGAGTACCTGAGTACCTGTCACCTACCCATCAGAGTACCCGAGTACCTTCAACCTGCTCAATAGAGTACCTGACGCCTGAAGTACCCGAGTACTTGCCGCCTGCTCATCAGTACCCATCACTACTGATCATCAGTACCCATCAGTACAGTATCACCTATCAGTATCAGTACTACTCATCAGTACTTATCACCTGCCTGTCACCTGCCCATCAGAGTATCCGAGTACCTGTCACCTGCCTATCGGAGTACTCGATTACCTGCCACTTGCTCATCAGTACCAGAGTACCTGTCACCTGCCCAACAAAGTACCCGAGTACCTATCACCCTTCATACAGCCACCATGTCCAAGTCCAAAAAGGTTTATATACGTCCTCCGTTTAAACCTAAATACCGGTGTTATGGCAGCAGATAGCTGCCATAACCCTGGTATTTTTTTAAACGGTGGACGGTTGGCTTTCCGATAAGGGTGGTCCCAGTGGCGGATTCGCCGTGGGATCACCCTTCCGGGATGGCGGAAGAGGCGCCCCCCCCCTCCCGCCACGTTCCGGTCCTTTTCCTCGCTTACCGGACCCGCCGGCAGCGGGGAAAACGATCCGGTCCCAGATCCTCACAGACAGGATGTCGAGTGAGGGCAAACTTGCCCTCACTTGACTCTATGGTCTTGGAGGACCGGAGCTACGGAAAATGTTGTTGCCTAGCAACCGGTTTAAAGGTCCTTTTTTTTTTTTTTCATTTTATATAATAATTTTTTTTTTTTCTATCTTTTAGTGTACTTGTGAGATCTGAGGACTTTTTGACCCCAGATCTCACAAAAAAGAGGTCTGTCGTGCCTATTTCTATTACGAGAAATGTTTACATTCCTTTTAATAGAAATAAAAATGATCAATTTTTTTTTTTTAAACGGTGTAAAAATAAAAAATAAATAAAATAAATAGTAAAAAAAAAAAAAAAAAATTAAAGCGCCCTGTCCCCGTGAGCTCGCGCGCAGAAGCGAACGCATACAGAAACCCCGCCCACATATGTAAACGGTGTTCAAACCACACATGTGAGGTATCGCCGCGATCGATCGAGCAAGGGGAATAATTTGAGCCCTAGACCTCCTCTGTAACTCAAAGATGGCAACCTGTAGAAATTTTTAAATTGTCGCCTATGGGGATTTTTAAGTACCAAAGTTTGTCGCCATTCCGTGAGCGTGCGCAATTTTGAAACATGACATGTTGGGTATCTATTTACTCGGCGTAACATTATCTTTCACATGGAAAAAAATTGGGCTAACTTTACTGGTTTCTTATTTTTTAATTAAAAAAAGTGAATTTTTTCAGAAAAAATTCGTTTGGAAGACCGCTGCGCAAATACGGTGTGATAAAAAATATTGCAATAATCTCCATTTTATTCTCTAGGGTCTCTGCTAAAAAAAATATATAATGTTTGGGGGTTCTAAGCAGTTTTCTAGCAAAACAACTGATTTTAGCTTGTAAACACCAAATGTCAAAAATAGGCCTAGGCAAGTGGCTAGGATGCATGATGGTGCGCCTTGGATTTTGGGCCCCTCTATATGGCTAGGCTGTGAAAAAGTCTCACACATGTGGTATTGCCATACTCAGGAGGAGTGGCAGAATGTATTTTGGGGTGTCATTTTTGCTGTGTACATGCTATGTGTTAGGAATATCCTATAAATTGACAACTTTGTGTAAAAAAAAAAAAAGTTTTCATTTTTTCCCCACATTTTCCAAAAATCTGTGGAAAAAAATGATATGTTCAAACGACCCATAATGCCTCATAGAATATACGTTGGAGTGTTTGCTTTCCAAAATGGGGTCATTTTGTGGACTTTTCCATTGTATTGGTGCTCTAGGGCCTTGAAAAGTGTGATAGGTAGTAAGAAAGTTTTATGTGTATTTATGCTCCTAGAACGCCTGAAGGTGCTTCTTGGACGTGGAGTCTCTTTTTGTGGCCAGGCTGTGTAAAAATCTCACACATGTGGTATCGCCATACTCGGAAGGAGTAGCAGAATGTATTTTTGGGTGCAATTTTTGCTGTGTACATGCTATGTGTTAGAAATAGCTTATAAATTGACAACTTTGTGGGAAAAAAAAGAAAAAAAAAATTTTTCTCTTCATTTTCCCAAGAATTGTGGGAAAAAATTACAACTTCAAAAAACCCACCATGCCTCTTACTAAATACCTTGGACTGTCTACTTTTCAAAAAGGGGTCATTTGGGCGGTATTTGTACTGTCCTGACATTTCAGGGCCTCAAAAAAGGAGATAGGCCGTCAGTACATCTGGTGTGATCAATTTTCAGTAATTGGTACCATAGCTTCTAGACTCAATAACTTTCACACAGACTAAATAATATACACTAATTTGGGTTAATTTTACCAGAGACATGTAGCAGTATACATTTTGGCCCAAATGTATGAAGAAAAATAAATTTTTTGCAAAATTTTATAATTGAAACTAAAAAAAAGTTTTTTTTTTTTTCAAAATTTTTGCTCTTTTTTTGCATATGTCACGAAAAAAAAACCCCAGTTGTGATCAAATACCACCAAAAGAAAGCTCTATTTGTGTGAAAAAAATGATAAAAATTTTGTTTGGTTACAGTGTAGCATGATTGAGCAATTGTCATTCAAAGTGTGAGAGTGCTGAAAGCTGAAAATTGGTCTGGGCAGGAAGGGTGTCTAACTGCTCTGTATGGAAGTGGTTATGGATGTAGAATGGATGCACTTGGTTTAACTAACGAAATTGTAGGAACACAGCTTTCAGTTTGACAGCTGAATTTTACATTTTGAGGCAGGAGCTACGATAGTGGATCCTGTGTGAATAAGCTATTTACAAAGCAATGTCTGTAAGCGTTAAACGTGGGTACCGCTCTGTGACAGGAAGCCTCCCACTCTGGGTGGGGGTGCCGTCAGCCGAACAGGACGCTAGCAACACACAGCATACCGCAGTTGAGACATCCCAGCGAAGTAGCCACTTCGCAGGCATTGTCCCTGAGGACAGGAACAGGTCGTTTGCGAGGCCTGGGTGTACGCATAGCCTGCTAACGGTCGATGGCAGGCTGGGATTCCGTAAGGCTCTAGGACAACCAGTGCGATTCCCAGCTCCGCAAACGCTGTAGTCTTCCGAAGTCCGACTAAGGGCAGGAACAAATAAAAAGCTTTAAGTGTAAAGAAAAATCACTTTTGCAGAAATAAAAATTAATAAGAAGAAAAGGCTGAGACTGCAGCCCCAGCCAAGGGAAGCCTGCCTACTCCTTACTAGGCAAAAAGACAAACTGAATTGGGAATGCTGCTAGCAGGGGGTATTGGATCAGAGGGACAGCCCCCTGTAGGTGTGTCTATGCAAAGTTTTTGTGAATGTTTCTACCAAAATCTTCTGCCTAGCTTACTCCTGTGGATAAGACCAATACCCAGTAGTGAAGACTGTATGAGTGGGCGGCGACTGTCAGAGGACGTAAGAGAAATGTATTTTACCAACTGCTATATTGTTGCTATACATGTTCATAAACGCTTTTTATGTGCAGATGAAAAAATACCTAGGATGTAAAATAAGTTTGATAGCCTCATCACAACAGAACATTTATTTTAACTTCCCTTACATGACTTGTTCTGTTGAGTCAGGCAGCCACTATATTAGCTTTTATTCATATTAAAAAAAGTAGACTAGCCTAAAATTCCAGGACTGGGAGTTATCTTGATTGGTTTCACTACAACTAAAAATGGAATGAAGTCACTACAAACCAATGAAGTTGAAAAGATCAATTAACCTGGATTTTAAATGTCTATTAACAAATAAAAATGAAATAAAATTAAGCTGTGATCTTGTTAACACAGGCCAGTTTAAATTAAAAAACGTCCTTGCAGATCTCTAGAAATCACATTTTAAATTAGTATTAGGTTCCAGTTCTTTGAAAAAGTATTTACCCCTTGAAATTTTCAATATTTTGTCATGTTACAAGCAAAAACTTAAATGTATTTTATTGGGATTTTATGTGATAGACCAACACAAAGTGGCACATAATTGTAAAATGGAAGGAAAATGATAAATGGTTTTCAGAAGGTTTTACAAATACCTGAAAAAAGTGGCGTGCATTTGTATTCAGCCTCCTTTACTCTGATAACCCTAACTAAAATCAAGTGGAACCAATTGCCTTCAGAAGTCATCCAATTAGTAAAGGCCACTTGTGTGTCATTTATTCTCAGTATAAATACAGCTGTTCTGTTAAGCTCTCAGAGGTATGTTCAAGGACCTTAGAGAACAAACAGCATCATGAAGGCCAAGTAACACACCAGACAGGTCAGGGATAAAGTTGTGGAGAAATTTAGAGCAGGTTTAGGTTATAAACAAATATCCCAAGCTTTGAACATCTCACAGAGCACTGTTCAATCCATTACCTGAAAATGGAAATAGTATGGCACAACTACAAACCTACCAAGACACAGATATCCAACTAAACTGACAAGCCAGACAAGGAGAGCATTAATCAGAAAAGCAGCCAAGAGACCCATGGTAACTCTGGAGGAGCTGCAGAGATCCACAGCTCAGGTAGGAGAATCTGTCCACAGGACAACTATTAGTCATGCACTCCACAAATCTGGCATTTATGGAAGAGTGGCAAGAAGAAAGCCATTCTTAAAAGAAAGCCATAAGTGGTCCAATTTGCAGTTTGCAAGAAGCCATGAGTGGGACACCGCAAAAGTGTAAAAAAGTGCTCTGGTCAGATGAGACCAACATTTTACTTTTTGGCCTAAAAACAAAAACACTAGGTGTGGCAGAAAACGAACACTGCACATCACCCAGAACGCACCATCCCCACCGTGAAACAGCATCATGATGTGGAGATTCTTCTCTTCAGCACGGATGAGGAAGCTGGTCAGCGTTGATAGGAAGCTAAATGGAGCCAAATACAGGGCAATCTTAGACGAAAACCTGTTAGAGTCTGTGAAAGACTTGAGACTGGGGCAGAGGTTCACCTTCCACCAGGATGACCTTAAAGCTACAACTAGAGCTACAATGGAATGGTTTAGATCAAAGCATATTCATGTGTTAGAATGGCCCACTCAAAGTCCAGACCTAAATCCAAATCTGTGGCAAGACTGGAAACTTGCTGTTTACAGATGCTCTCCGTCCAATCAGCAGATCTTGAGCTATTTTGCAAAGAAGAATGGGCAAAAATTTCACTCTCTAGATGTGCCAAGTTGGTAGAGACCTACCCAAAAAGACTTGCAGCTGTATTTGCGGCAAAAGGTGGTTCTACAAAGTATTGACTCAGGGGGGCTTAATACAAATGCACACCACACTTTTCAGTTTACTTTTTCATTTTCCTTCCACTTCATAATTATGTGCCACTTTGTGTTGGTTTATCACATAAAATCCCAATAAAATACATTTAGGTTTTTGGTTGTAACCTGACAAAATGTGGAAAATGTCAAGGGGTATGAATACTTTTTCAAGGCACCGTAAAATTGAGTAATTTGATTATGATCTGTAAGTACAAAGGTTTTGTCTTTTATTAGGATGGGTTTCCTATAACACAAATTATGTCCTTCACTAACGTGGCACACTGGTGGGAAAAAAGTGCAGGGCACAGGTATAAGAAAGAGCAGGGAAGAAAAGACAAATGAGTAAGTAGGAAAGACAATGGTGGGAGTAAGAACGAACAGCATAATTAGGTATGTAACCTCTAATAACAAAGCTGTAAGGTGCCAACAAACCTTTGGTGGCAGTCTGTTGCATAAGTGCTCAACAAATGGCTATTTAAAGTGTAAGTTCACCTTTTGTATCATGCTACATCTGTGCTTCCTCTGTGAACAAAGAGAAAGAAGAGAGCTGCTGCAGACAGGCACAGTGTTGGATCGAGATAGGACTCAGGTCAGTATACAGGGGTGTGAGGAAGCAATACAATTACTGGGACATTTTTTAACTTAATGCAGGGAATGCATTAGGGTAACAAATGTTGAGACTTTACAACCACTAAGAGCGAGGCTCTGCCAACTGGCAATATGTATACATGAAGCTGGGGGGTTGTTACAATTCCTGATTTACACACTTGTTCAGGGTTAAGCAATAATGGGATCATGCCAAATTAATGTTATTGTAAAATATATTATCAACATTAACAAAGAAAGGTATCCACATGAAGTGTCGCTGTGATATAAAGCTATATTTAAAAAAAAAACTATATTTAAAAAAAAAAAGGAACACAAGAAGTAGGGGTCCTATTTAAAATTTAAGCAACTGGGAGCAGAGACATGCAAACAGTCCCCTACCTGAAAATTCCCAAAGTACACTAAAGACGTAGTGCTTCAGGAACAAAAGACTACCATGTCTTCACCAAGAGACAGCAACAAAAATGTGAGTTTTTGCTTTAATAAAGGAAAATGCCCACTAAACCTTCTCAAAAGAAAAAAACACAGTTTTAGAAATGGGAGCAGTTGGAATTTTTAAGCATGGCCAACTAACAATTTCACCTATATTTCTTCCTAGGAGAGCGTAAAGTATTTGTGAATCTAGTAGCTTTGCAATATCAAATCTTCCACAAATTATGTGCCTTTCCCTACCCCTAATTGGGGGAAATCAAGAGCACATAACAAAGGTAAATACTATGTTGTGTATGCTCTTGCATTATAGAGCTAAAATGGCAGGCTATGTCCTACAATGAAGGCTTGTCCTCAACAAAGGCCTTAAAAAGCAACATAATGGGAGGATTATCAAGTGCGAAATAGTAGGTACTAGTACTTCTCCCATGTGTGTTCTTAACCTATTCAGTAGTAAAAAGGCTCTAACAGAAGTGGTGAGACAATCCTGTACAAAGTGTGCCAGTGGTGAATGGGTAAACATCTGTAAAAGCAGGAACTTTCAGAGGAAATGAAAGGGAGGGAAAATATATCTGAGTGATAAACACCCCACACCCAAAATCCTTTTATTCTAAATATTTAAGAAGTCCACGTAACGCTCAGCCAAGAAGTTCTAGTCTCTAAATACAAATACACATGGTCACAATTACTTATGAGACTGGGCCCTCTGGGAAAGAAAACTGAAGCATTAACGCTCTACTGTCCAGACAGAGCTATGCAATACTAACTACTGTGGTGCCAGGCTAGATCAGCAACTAGAAAAACCCTCTGTCCATGTCCATCCAGTTTTCTCACATGACATACCTGCGTTTTTTTTTTCTTCTAAGCACATAGTATTGATAAGGCAGTTTCAGAGTTACATCCTAAAATAAATGGATTTTTGTAAGAACTTACCGTAAAATCCTTTTCTCTTAAGCTCATTGACAGACGTAGTCTTCTTGATTCTCAAGAGCTGGGTTATGTTGTCTCCGCAGGAGTAGGACTAGGCAGAATGACAAAACGTTCTGGCTCCACCCTAGGGGCAGTCCCTGAGGGTATATCCTCCCTCTCTCTGCTACAGGGAATCAGTTCTGTTTAAAGCAGTACAGAGAATTTAACCCAACCCAACTCAATGATAGAGGGGCGGGTACTACGTCTGTCAATGAGCTTAAGAGAAAAGGATTTTACGGTAAGTTCTTACAAAAATCCATTTTTCTCTATCGCTCATTGACAGACGTAGTCTTCTTGATTCTCAAGAGCTGGGACATCCAGAAGCAGTGCCACAAATGAGGGGTGGGATTGACAAAATCAAATCCAATCTAGAAGGCCCAACCGGTGCCAAACTAGAAGTTTTAAAGGCTCATTATAAACAAAGAATGAGGCTAAAGAAAAAATTTTCCAACGGAAAAAACCCTCGAGGTAGACCACTGGTCTCCTCAAATTGCGGCCTGCAAAACCTTGCGGCCAAATGAGTCATCAGACGATGCCATTACATCAATTTTATAATGTTTAGAGAAGGTATGCACCGACGACCAGGTAGCCGCCTTGCACACCTGGACCACTGACGCCTGATGGCGAAAGGCCCATGACGCACTAAGTGCCCGAGTGGAGTGCGCCTTAACAGGGAACGGGGGCTCCCGACCCTTAATAGAATAAGCCTGCACTACCGTCTGTCTGATCCATCTGGAAATGGTCGCGGCAGATGCAGGCAACCCCTTTTTGGGTCCATCTGGGATCACAAAAAGTGAATCCGTCTTGCGAAACGAGTCTGTCGTTTTCAAGTATACCCTGATCGCCCGGACCACATCCAAGGAGTGCAAAGCAAATTCCCGAGGATGACTGGGCTTAGGCCACAGGGAAGGTAATACAATTTCTTCATTCAGATGAAATTCTGAAACCACTTTTGGTAGGAAGGATGGATTCGGACGAAGAACCACCTTATCTCTATGAACCACCAGATATGGTGAACGACAAGATAATGCGGCCAGTTCTGACACCCTGCGTGCAGAAGTAATAGCCACCAAGAAGGCCACCTTCTGGGACAACGTGGGTAGAGGAATCTCCCTAATATCTTCAAAGGGTGGTTTCTGAAGAACCGACAACACTAAATTAAGATCCCAGGGGGGTAACGGCGCGTGTACTGGCGGAGCCAGATGTCGCACCCCCTGGATGAAATTCCGCACCAAGGAATGAGTAGCCAAAGGCTTCTGAAAGAAGATGGCTAATGCTGAGACCTGACCCTTGATAGTACTCAAGGCCAGTTTCTGCTCAACCCCTTGTTGCAGAAAAGCCAATATTCGACTAATCGAATAAGACCGAGGACGGAACCCCAAAGGTTCACACCATGCAATGTAGGACTTCCATGTGCGATGATAAATCTTTCTGGAAGTCGCTTTCCTTGCTTCAACTAGAGTAGGAATAACTGAAGCTGACAAACCTTTGTCCTTCAGCACCTGGGTCTCAATAGCCAGGCCGTTAAAGCCAGCGATCGTAAAGCAGGATGGAAGATCGGTCCCTGAGACAGTAGATCCTCCCTGAGAGGAAGTCTCCACGGGACGTCCGCCACCAGTCTGACCATGTCGGCGTACCAAGCTCGACGAGGCCAGTCCGGAGCTACCAGGATTACTGGGATTCCTTCCTCCTCTACCCTGCGAAGAAGTCTTGGCAGTAACGCGAGAGGAGGGAAGGCATATATTAGCTGGTATTGCCCCCACGGGGCGATCAGTGCGTCTGCGGTTTCTGCTAGAGGATCGCGGGAGCGAGCCACGAATCTCTGAACTTTCCTGTTGAATCGTGATGCCAACAGATCCACATCCGGGGTGCCCCACCGTAGGCACAACTGGTGGAAAACGTCTGGATGGAGGGACCATTCCCCCTGATCCAGGGTCTGACGGCTGAGATAATCTGCCTGCCAATTCTCCACCCCCGGAATGAACACCACAGAGATTGCTGGAACAAATCGTTCCGCCCAGCGAAGAATGCAAGCCACTTCTTTGGCCGCTAGGAACACTCTTGGTGCCCCCCTGATGATTGACATAAGCCACGGCCGTGGCATTGTCCGACTGGATCCGAACCGGGCTGCCCTGGAGCTGCTCGGTCCAGTGAATCAGACAAAGTCTGATCGCTCTCAGTTCCAATACATTTATCGGTAACCTGGATTCTTCCGGGGACCAAAGTCCCTGGACAGATAACTGACCAAGAATTCCTCCCCATCCGGATAGACTGGCATCCGTGGTCACTATCGTCCAATATATTGGCAGAAATGACTTTCCCTGGCTGAGCATTGGAGACCGAAGCCACCAAACCAGAGACTCTCTGGTCTGTTTGCTCAATCGTATCTGATTGTCCAGGGATTCCGGATTCCGATTCCATCTGAAAAGAATCTCTTGCTGAAGAATTCGGGTATGGGACTGGGCAAATGGGACTGCTTCGAATGAAGCCACCATCAACCCCAGAACCCTCATGCACGTCCGAAGGGAAGACCAGCTGTTGGACAGTAACAACTGGACTGCTGATTGAATCTTTCGAAGTTTCCCTACCGGAAGGAAAACTCTCGTCCTGACTGTGTCTAGAATTAGACCCAGATATTCGAGCCTCTGGGTGGGAACCAGAAATGACTTTTGCTGGTTCACCAGCCACCCGAATTCCTGTAAAGAAATCATAGTAATTTCTATGTTTTGTAGCAAGGTCTGAGGAGACTCTGCATGAAGCAGAAGATCGTCTAGGTAACCTAGAATCGATATACCTCTTTGGCGCAGAAGTGCCAACATTGGGGCCAACACCTTTGTGAAGACCCGCGGAGCCGTGGCGAGACCGAAAGGTAACGCCACAAACTGATAGTGGTTCTCCTCTACGGAAAAGCGTAGAAAACGCTGATGTCCTGCGAAAATGGGAATGTGAAGATAGGCGTCCTTGATGTCTATGGACGCTAGGACATCCCCTGGATGCAGGAAGGCTGCTACCGTGCGAATGGACTCCATTCTGAATCTTCTTATGTTGACGAAAGAATTGAGTGCTCTTAAGTCCAGAATTGGACGCACTTTGCCCTCTTTCCTGGGTATTGTAAACAGGTTTGAATAAAACCCTTGAAACCGTTCTGTCCAAGGAACGTGGACTACCACTCCTTGTTGTAGTAAATCTGTGACTGCTCTCCGCAGATCTTCTAAACGATCTGCGGATAGACGGATATTGGAAGGGAAGAATCGCGCCGGTGGGAGAGATCGAAACTCGATCTTGTACCCTGACCTTATGACTTCGCAAACCCATTTGTCCGGGATTCTGGAAAGCCATGGATCCGGGAACCGGCGAAGACGTCCCCCCACCCCAGTTATGGGTGGGGGCGCACCTTCAGGCTTTGGATGGTTTATCTTCAGGTCTGGAGGGGGCGGGCTTTTGCTTGCCCGACCAACGACCCCTGACGCCTCCTGCAGGAGCTTTGGAGGACTTCGTTTTTTCACCCGCTGGACGAAAAAACCTCTTGTGAGCAGAAAAAGAAGGCCCTCGTCTTTGACGAGTTCCTCTACCTTTAAAATTTTGCGGTAAAAAGGTGCTTTTTCCACCGGTGAGATCCTTAATGATCTCATCTAAGTTGGCTCCAAATAGACGCTCTCCTGAAAAGGGGATATTAGCCAATGCTTTTTTGGAACCTTGGTCGGCTAACCAACCTTTTAGCCACAGTGTACGCCTGAGAACCACTGCTGAGACTGATGCTCGCGCCATTAATGGAGTGGCGTCTAACGCCGCATCACATACAAACTGTAACCCCTGTATCATTTGCTGATTCCCTGTAGCAGAGAGAGGGAGGATATACCCTCAGGGACTGCCCCTAGGGTGGAGCCAGAACGTTTTGTCATTCTGCCTAGTCCTACTCCTGCGGAGACAACATAACCCAGCTCTTGAGAATCAAGAAGACTACGTCTGTCAATGAGCGATAGAGAAATTATTATTATATATGATTTATAAAGCGCCGACAGTTTACGCAGCGCTTTAGAACTTGAGGGTAGACAGTACAAATACAATACACTTTAATACAGTAGGAATCAGAGGGCCCTGCTCATTAGAGCTTACAATCTAAGAAGAGTAAAATATGCACACTTTCTGCTAAAATTATTGTAACATTTACTTAGGATGACTTGTAGCATTATACGAACCGTGATTAGGAAAATTAATTAAATTAGCCTGCCAGCTATAAGCAGGAATTTCATGCTCGTCATAATTCTTTCCCCATATTACATTGCCACTCTCTGTGAGAGAAGAACTCTCCCAGTAAGCAAAGTCTTCTATTATGTAATTACATAGTTAGTCTGGTTGAAAAAAAAAAAAAAAAAAAGACTGATTCAACCAATAAATGGGGGGGGGAAACAATTATACAATCCTATATTCACAGTTGATCTAGAGCAGGGGTGGGGAACCTATGGTTCGGGGGGCCGTATGCGGCCCCCGAAGTCATCTGGTCCGGCCCCCCATGCAGCTGAGTGTGTCTCTCAGCTGATCTGTCAGAATGGAGCCGATGCTTCCTGTATAGTTCCTGCTCCGTTATGATAGTCTGAGTGAGTCACAGGCAGAGTGATATCAAATGCACTCCGCCTGTGACCAATACAGAAAACATCACCTCTTCCTCCAGCATAGCTCTGCTACACTTCTCCTAGCCAGTATTTCCCGCCAGCAGCACACACAGCAGTACCAGCCAGAGCCAGCAGTACCAGCCAGAGCCAGCAGTACTCACAGCATTACCAGCAGTACCAGCCAGAACCAGCAGTACCCACAGCAGAACCAGCAGTACTAGCCAGAGCCAGTAGTACATACAACAGTACCAGCCAGCAGTACCTACAGCACAGTACCAGCCAGCAGTACCTACAGCACAGTACCAGTCAGCAGTACCCACAGCAATACCAGCCAGCAGCACATGCCAGCAGTACCAGCCTGAGCCAGCAGTACCCACAGCAGTACCTACAGCACAGTACCAGCCTGAGTCAGCAGTACCCAAAGCAGTATCAGCCTGAGCCAGCAATACCATCCAGCAGTACTCACAGCACAGTACAAGCCAGCAGTACCAGCCTGAGCCAGCAGTACCCACAGCAGTACCAGCCAGCTGTACCCACCAGCAGTACCAGCCAGCTATACCCACCAGCAGTACCAGCCAGCTATAACCACCAGCAGTACCAGCCAGCTATACCCACCAGCAGTACCTGCCAGCAGTTCTTTTCAAAACTTACCACCTCAAAAAAGTCGTCTGCGCTCCAGAATGACCGATGCAAACCTGGAAAACCTGTTGCGAGTAGCAACATCATCAATACCAGCTAACATCACACACTTCACCAAAGAGAAGCAGTTGCAGCCATAACATTAGGGGTGAGATAATTAAATGTTTGACCAAATATAACAGGCTAATTTTTAAGGTGATAATTTTGTACGGCCCCCGAATGGTTTTATAAATACCCAAATGGCCCTTGGAAGAAAAAAGGTTCCCCACCCCTGATCTAGAGGAAGGCAAATATACCCCAGCAAAGCATGATCCAATTTGCCTGAGCAGGAAAAAAAAATCCCTTCCTGATCCCCCAAGAGGCAGAGTTCAGTATAGTCAAGTTAGAACAAGTGTCCAAACTGGAAAATTTCTCAGATAATCCTGATCTGGGTACAGGTCAATATTTTAGATTTTTTCCTGTAAATAATCACAAAAACAACATGAGTGAGTAAATCTCCCCTGCGGGTATTCGACAACAACGAAATCTTGGCAGATTTTATTTCTTCCCTACTATCCCAAAAACAAATATGGCTTTAGACCTAAACTAGCAACATTTGGAAAAAAAATAAGTGGTAAGGACCTTGCTTAGGACACCTTGTAATTTAACAGGTGCTCATTTTAGTTTTGACAATTTTCTAAAATTCCGTTACTGCATTTGCATTTATGGTGGCAGCTGCCGCTCATCATAAAACAAGTGGAAACAAGGGAATCCTACTACAAAATATTAAATTACATCATAAGCACAGACCGGACATTTAACCCCCCCCCCCCCCCCCCGCTGTATCCTCACTGGCTCAGAATTACAATAGCAGTTTCAGCCAAAGAGGAAGAGACCCAGGAGAGCTGCTCCTTTCGTACACATTGCTAGATCGAGATAGGGCTATGGTAAATTTAAAGGGGGGTGGGCTGCACAGAATGTTTTTTTAACTTCATGCATAAAAAACAAAACTTGAAAAAAGTACCTCTCCTGCGCTTGGGGGAAATGTTCAAAAGAAGGAAACGTGTAATCCCTATTCTCAAAGCCTGAGGTCTTGCTGCCCTCTCAGGACCATGGGTATCTAAATATACCGAAAAACAAGAGAAGGGCGCACCGATATAGTGCAATTCCATTATAAACATTGTATGCATGCATTGCATGCATGTCAAAGCAAAATGAAGACAAATCTCCTCTGCTGGCTCCAATGGTGCAAGAACAGATGGAGTCCGTGATGGCTTGGCTGATACGTTTCGAGGCATGGCTCTGAGGAAGAGGGTTCTCCCTCAAAACGCATCAGGCAAACCATCACGGGCACCATCTGGCCTCCTTGCATTATTGGAGCCTTCCAGCGGTCTTGGATGAGATTGGTCTTCATTTCGCTTTGACATGCGTGTATTCATCATGTGTGAGTATTGTGTGTCACTTTTTATCCTTTAATAAATGTTTATAATGTTATTGCACAAGGTTGGTGCGCCCTTCTTTTTTGTTGTTTTTAATAAAAAACCTTGAGCCTTCAAGACCACTTTAAAGCTGAACTTCAGCCATAAATAAAACACAAAATAACCACTTGCCGACCAGCCACCATAGTTTTACAGCAGCAGGTCGGATCTATTACGCGAAACGATGTACCTGTACAATCACTTTGTGTAATAGATAGTGGGGGCGCGCACACGCGCGGATTGGCCAGAGGGGGGCCAATCAGCGGGTCCGATGGACGCGATTGTCTGCTGGCCACCTGCGATCA
The DNA here is from genome assembly GCF_965119305.1 of Pelophylax lessonae. Classification (NCBI taxonomy): domain Eukaryota; kingdom Metazoa; phylum Chordata; class Amphibia; order Anura; family Ranidae; genus Pelophylax; species Pelophylax lessonae. The sequence goes on from NC_138780.1 coordinate 109,791,820, forward strand.
CTCCATGGAGACAGAACAATGGTCTGCCTATGTAAACAAGGCAGATCGCTGTTCTTTAAGAGATGAACACGGTATCCTGTGTTACTCCGATTTAGGAGCACAGGTCTCTGTGTTCATCCAGTGAGTCTATCCCCCAAACAGATAGAAAGCACTCCATAGGAGCACACTTAACCCTTTAATTGTCCCTGGTGTTAACCCCTTCCCTGCCAGTGTCATTAGTACAGTAAACGTGCATATTTTTAGCTCCAATTACTGTAGTGTCAGTGGTCCCCCGAAAAGTGTGAAAAGTGTCAGCTAGGTGCCCAATCTGCCTGCCGCAATGTCGCAGTCCCGCAAAAAAACAAAACAAAAAAAATGCTGATCGCCACCATTACTAGTAAAAAAATAAAAATAAATCTATCCCCTAGTTTGTAGATGAGATAAGTGTATATTGCTTGGTTTGCGCACACATTATTAGGCTTTTTTATTTTACCAAAAATATGTGGCAGAATACATATTTGCCTAAATTGATGAAAACATTTTTATTTTTATTTCACTTTAATGTTTTCTAGCAGAAAGTAAAAAAATACTATATTCTAAACACTATATTTTCTCTATCGTCCATCGACAGATGCAGCCTCATCTTCATCAGCTGAATGGGATGTTCCAAAGCAGTGTAGGCATGAGGGGTGGGAAGAAGAACGCAACCAGAAAGTAACATGAACTCCAAAGGCTAAACATAGCCAACTAGGTAACATGAAGCTCAACCATAAAACAGGAGCTCACCCAGGTAAAAGACCCCTAAGAGAAAGAAAGCACATTGTCTTACGAAACAGCAGCCTGCAAAACCTTGCGGCCAAAAGAGGCACCTGAAGATGCCAACCAATCAACCCTGTAGAATTTAGTAAAAGTATGGACAGACGACCAAGTCGCTGCCTTACAAACTTGTATAACAGAGGCCTGATGGCAAACTTGTATAACAGAGGCCTGATGGCAAAAAGCCCAAGAGGCACTCAACTCTCTAGTAGAATGTGTTTTCACAGGGAAAAGAGGAACCTGACCCTTGATGGAATAAGCCTGAACAACTCTCTGCCTGATCTATCTCGAAATGGTTGCAGCAGACGCAGCCAAACCTTTGCGAGGACCGTCCGTAAGGACAAAGAGTCCGATTTTGTAAATGACTCCGTAACCGTCAGATAAACTCTTATCGCCCGGATCCCATCCAAGGAGTGTAAGGCAATTTTGTTGGGATGCGTAGGCTTAGGACATAAGAAAGGCAACACAATGTTTTCATTGAGATGAAAATCTGACACCACCTTATGGAGAAAAGATGGATTAGGTCGGAGGACCACTTTATCCCTGTGGACCACCAAATAAGGCAGACAGGACAGCGCCGCCAACTAAGATATTCTGCGAGCAGAGGTAATAGCCACTAGGAAGGCAACCTTCTGCGACAAGGAAAGCAGCGAAATCTCCCTAATATTCTCAAAAGGAAGCTTTTGAAGAACAGACAACACCAGATTGAGATCCCACGGAGGTAACGGGGATCTCCTCGGAGGAGCCAGATGACGCACCCCTTGAATAAAAAAGTGTGAATCAAGCTATTAGTAGCCAACGGACGCTGGAAGCAAATGGCCAAGGCAGACACCTGACCCTTGATAGTGCCCAACGCCAAGTGCTGGTCAGCCCCTTTTTGTAAAAAGGCCAAAACCCTAGCTATAGAAAACAAGTGAGGGTGCAGCTGCAGCGATTCACACCAGGAAATGTACGATTTTCATGTACGATGATAGATCTTCCTAGATGTCGACTTCCTGGCCTTCAAAAGGGTAAGAATACCTGAGTCAGATAGACCTCTATCCCTCATAACCTTGCTTTCAACAACCAAGTCCTTAAAGCCAGTGACCGTAAAAGCAGGATGGAAAAAAAAAAAAAAATCTGTCCTTGAGACAGCAAATCTTCCCATAGAGGAAGTCGCCATGGAGGATCCACTACCATTTTTACCAGTTCTGCGTACCAAGGCAGCTGAGGCCAGTCTGGTGCCACCAGAATGACCGGAATGCCACCACCAACACCCGGCGAAGAAACCTCGGCAGGAGTACGAGCGGAGGAAAAGCATAAATCAGATGATATTGGTTCCAAGGGAGCCACCAGAGCGACTGTGGAGTCGGCCAGAAGATCCCGAGACCTAGCCACAAGCCACTGAACTTTCCTGTTGAGGCGAGACGCAAACAGATCCACCCTTGGAGTCCCCCACTGGGCACACAGGAGGTGAAACACCTCCGGATGAAGGGACCATTCCCCTTGATCCAACACCTGACAACTCAGGTAATCCGATTGCCAAATCTCCACACCCAGAATGTGGACTGCGGAAAGAGCTGGAACATTGGCTTCCGTACAAACCAGAATCTTGGCCACCTCCTTGGCCGCCAAGGCACTCTTGGTGCCCCCCTGATGATTGATGTAAGCCACAGCCGTGGCATTGTCCGACTGTATCTGAACCAGAGAGGTGTGTAGCCGACTCGTCCAGTGGAACAGGTAAAGCTTGATCGCCCTTAGTTCCAGAATATTGATCGGCAAGGAGGACTCCTCTGCTGCCCAACTCCCCTGGGCACAAAGTTTTCCCAGCACTCCACCCCAGACTGACAGGCTGGCGTCCATGGTGACCACCGTCCAGAACAACAGTAGGAATGACTTGCCCTGGCACAGAACAGGTGACTGGATCCAGCAGGATAGAGAAGACTTCGTGAGATGGCTCAAACAAATCTTCTGGTCCAATGACCGAGGATCCCTGTTCCATTTTGCCAGGATCTCCTGAATTCTTGAAGGGTCTCAATCGTGATAGAGATGTTGCCTAACAGATCTGAATGGGAGACCGCTCGCAACAGGTCATCCAGATATCCCACAATTGAATTTCCTCGCTGACGTAACAAGGCCAGCACAGGGGCCAGGACCTTGGTAAGAATTATGAAAATGCTCCTCTGCCACTGCAAAGCGGAGGAATCGCTGATGTCCCTCGAAGATAGGGACGTGGAGATACGCATCTTTGATATCGATGGAGGCCAGAAAATCCCCCTGATTTAAGGATGCTGCCACCACCAATAGAATAGACTCCATTGGAAACTTCTGCGCCCCCACAAAGCGGTTCAGAGCCTTGAGGTCCAGGATTGGACGCACCTTGCCCTCCTTTCTGGGCACCGTGAACAGGTTTAAATAGAAACCTTGAGAGTGTTCCTGCGGCAGAACGGGCACAATCACCCTTTAAACCAGGAGATCTTGCACAGCTTCCCGCAGATCCTACAAATGCTCCGGAGACAGGTGACGATTGGACTTAAAAAAACTTGTCCCCCGGCCGGGACCAAAATTCGATCTTGCATCTGGAACAAATAAATTTGCAAACCCAATTGTCCTGAATGAAGGAAGTACAGGGTTCCTGAAAGAAGCGCAGACGTCCCCCCACCCCAGAGACTGGTGAGGGTGCCCCTTCATGCTGAAGAGTACTTGTCAGCAGTACTGGACTGACTGGCATTGGGCATGCCCCAAAGCTTTTTAGTCCCTCCAGAAGCTCTGAATGACTTACCTTTTTCTTGAGCCCCAGAGGTACGAAAAAAAACCATCTGTGAGGGGTAAAGGAAGGCCCCCGCTTAGTACGGCGTGTTTACTTTTGGAGGATTAAGGAAGATGAGTACTCTTCCCACCAGTCAGACCCTTGATCAACTCATCCAGTGAGTCACCAAACAAACGTTATCCCAGAAAAGGGAGATCTGTCAGGGCTTTCTTAGAGCTGGCCGGCTTACCAGGCTTCCTCAGCCAAACCATGCACCTTAAGGCAATCCCCACAGCCGGAACTCTGGCCACCAGGGGAGCTGCATCCATGGACGCATCACACAGGAACACCAGGGCCTGGGCCACCTGCTCTAAAAATTCCAGCTATTCTGGGGGAACAGCTTCAGGGTCCAAGGACCCCTTCAAAATCCTAATCCATTCCGACACTGGCTGAGACTAAAACAGAAACAAAAACTGGTTTCAAAATGAAACCCGCCAACACGTGAAGATGGTGGGAAAGGGAATCCACCCACCTGTCCACCACATCAGTAAAAACCACAGGCACAACAGTAGTTCAACCTGGAATCAGGGTGGTCCACTTTAGGTGGCACTGTCCAACGGTTGGAGACAGTATTAGCAAAAGGATACCGGCATTTAGAGCGTTTTGGAGCGGGAGCCAAAAGCCAATCGTGTCCCTGCCAGCGTGGGCTCATAAGCCAATTTTAAAGTTTCCCGCAGTAAAATAATCAGGGCTTCCACCAAAGCGGTTTGCCCACCGCTGCAGCTGAAGACGACAGGTCCTCTTCACCATCGAGGACAGCGACCCTTCAGGCAGGGGGGGCGTCCGGAGCAACCATATCAGCCTCCGAATCAGAGGACACCACCAGAGATGGAGAAGGCAGCGTCCGTTTCCGGCTATTGACCTTTTTCGTGACCAAATCAACTTTTTTTGCCAGGCTTTCCAGAGCTTCTGAAATTGCGGCCAGCGACTGCAATCCGGACTGTCTGGGAGTCGCACAGAGTGGGTCTGGAGTGAATTTACACAGTCTGGGACTCCATATTTAAAAGTTTTTAAAATTGGAGTACTGTCACTTTAAGAAGCGCCAATTGCGGTTCCCACCACCGATCACAGCGGTCTGCAGAGTCCCCCTTTAAACTAGATTAAAAGCAGAGTGTGCAGGGATATGCCCACAAAGACCCCAGTACTGTACTACCTCCAGAGAAAAACCCTCCTGATCGTCCTCAGCAGCATGGAGAAGAGACAGGAAATTACCTCAGCCAGCAGCAGGTAGCAGAAGCACAGGAAGTGATGTAAAAGGTCACGCTGCTCAGTGCAGTACAGAGGACTACACAAACATGGTTGCCAATACATTGCAATAGGAAGCTCAGGGAAAATGGCTGCTCAATACAAGTCAATGGGAGAATTCAGTACATTGCCCACACTTAAGATGGCGGCGCCCATGGCGTGCCATGTTGAGAGGGACCGACACGAAGAAGGTCTCAAGGATCCAAAACAGGACCCAGCAAGCCACAAGGTACCATGCTAACCCCTCAGGGCGCCAGCCGCCCCAGTCATATAGCCCCCCGCAAAAACGGAAAAAGAGGGAGATAGGCACACAGGCCGGGTACCGGGCAGGCCAGGGGGATCTTTTAGGAGGTACAGGTCTCATTCACCCAAGGCCACCAGGGGCAAGGAGGGGGGGGGGGGTCACATTTACTCACCATATCATGGATTGGGGGGGCTTCGTTCCGGGCACACCTCCTCCCACCCCAATGGGGGTGCTGCCAGTTGAGGGGAGGCATCCGTACGCAGGCTCATTCCCATCCGGAAAGGGGTACCGTCCTGGTGAGGCCTAGTGCGGCACTATAACCTGCTCACACTCGTAGGCCAGGTTGGGGGACCATAAGGATCTAGATTATCCAGTGCGAAGCCCCAACCCACACTGCTTGTAGATCACCAGGAGAATCCCCCTGACGCTAGCTAGCGAGTAAAGAGAAATAAAATAAAAATATTCTGAAAAGAATAAAAAAACTGAGACCGTAGTCCCAGCAGCAAACCTGGTTTGCTGTGCTGAGTGTTTTATGCCTGTGGGGACAGCCCCGTGGGCATGTACATGTAACATTTTTACTACCTAGACTACTCCTGCAGGGGGCAGCATAACCCATTCAGCTAATGAAGATGAGGCTGTCTGTCCATGGACGATAGAGAAACAGTGTTTTTTTTCCCCAGATTTGTCAATTGTCAATTTTTTTTTTTTTTTTAGCAGAATTGATCGAATACCACCAAAAGAAAGCTCTATTTCTGGGGGAAAAAAGGCATTAACCACTTTACGATCGCTCACATTGACACTACTGCGGCAATGTGGCACGATCCCGTCCAGCGACGTAGACCTACGTCGGGCGCGATCACGGCTCCCAAAGCGCGCTACCGCGCGGCCGCGGGAGCCGATTCTGGTCGGATTCGGTAGGGAACCGATCAGTCACCAGATACAGACCAATGATTTTTGGTCTGTATCTGGCGATCGGTTCCAGCCAATGGTAATCTCTCCCCTGCCTGTGTAATGTAAACACAGGCAGGGGAAGTGATGTCACTGTCCCTTCTGGAGCGCTTTCGGTTCCAGGAGAAGACAGAGACATCAAAAACGTGAGTTCCACCAAGCAGCACACTGACACACTTCACATAGGCACATTTAACCCCTTGATCACCTCTGATCTTCCCCTGGTCACCCCCCAAACCCCTCACAGTGAACACTATATACAGTGGTATACAGATCTTTTACTGATCACTGTATAAGTGTCACTTGTGAGCCTAATTTGCGCTTGCGCTAGGCCCAAATAGGGTTAGGGCACCCGCCACCTATCCCCTAATAAAGTTTTAACCCCTTGATCACTCCCAGTTAACCCCTTTACTCCCTATTACTCTGTGCACTAAATACAGTATATAGGTAAATACTGATCACTGTATTTAGTGTCACTTGTGACCCTAATTTGCGCTTGCGCCAAGCCCAGAGAGGGTTAGGGCACCCGCCACCTATCCCCTAAAACTTTTAACCCCTTGATCTCCCCCAGTTAACCCCTTGATCTCCCCCAGTTAACCCCTTCACTCCCTATCACACAGTGCACTAATATATACAGTATATCAGATAACTACTGATCATTGTATTAGTGTCACTTTTGACCCTAATTTGCGCTTGCGCTAAGCCCAAATAGGTTTAGGCCACCCGCCATCTATCCCCTATAAAGGTTTAACCCCTTGATCTCCCCCAGTTAACCCCTTCACTGCCCTGTCACAGTGTTCACTATATACAGTGATTACCGATCACTGTATTAGTGTCACGGGAGACACAACTTAGGCTAGTTAGCGTCAGGGTCCCACTACACCACCTAGCGTCAGTTACAGTCAAGTACACTAACACACATACACACATAGACACACCTCCATTACTAGTATAGTGTTTGAACAGATCAATATCTGATCAGAACTATACTAGCGTCCCCATAATTTAGTGTTCCCAAAATGCAGTGTTTGCAAAATCAGCACTGATTCCTGCTAGCACCTGCGTTTAGCCCCCCTGCCCAGCCCAACTTACCCAGGCAAGTGTAGTAATCAATAGATTACTGACACTTCCAAAAAACACAAATCACAAAACCGCTGCGTTAGAGTCAGGCCTGATCTCTGCTAGCACTAGCAGTTTTTTTTTGTAGCGACCAAATAGTCCTCGACAACCAGGTGCTTTTATTACCTAGTAGTCACACTACTGTACCGGTAAATTTAGTTACTAAAATGACCAAACGTTGGTACAGTGGTGAAGAGGTCTACAGTATACTGGCCATGTCAGATGGGAGCGATGGGGAAGCCTCACTGGCAGAATAAGGGTCAGTATACGAACCTGATGACAGCAGCAGCTCCCTGACTGATAGCTCCGGCAACAGAGGGGTCCCTGCTAAGGTCAGGCGTACCCGACCCCATTCTGGAGTTGCTGAGTTCCAAGAACCGGGAGTTTCTCGTATGCAGCAGAGTGCCAGTACTAGTACCGCTCACACTTCTTGTGATCTGGCAAGCACGAGCGGCCTAGTACACCCTGGACCTACAACTAGCACTGCAGTATCACCTGGTGACGTGGCGAGTCCCCTAAGTGCAGTTGAAGCTGGTGCGGTGGCTAGCACGAGTAGTGGCCCGCAGCCACCGCGTGTCCGAAGACAGGCCCGTAGAGCCCATAGTGTCCTCCCTGAAGCGCTGGCATATCCTAATTGGCAGCCCACAGATTCCACAGCGCTAGTACTTCCCCCATTCACTGCCCAACCCAGAATCCAAGTGGAAACAGCTGGTTTTAATCCCATTAACTTTTTTGAGCTGTTTTTCACTGAAGATCTTTTCGGATCCATCGCCGCCAACCCAAATTCACCCCTTGCCAGACCATTTGCCTGGAATCCTATTACGATTCCCGAGTTTAAAACCTTTCTGGGCCTTTCCTTCAACACGGGCATTACAAAAAAGAATGATTTGCGGTTATATTGGTCCACTGATCCAATTCATCAAATGCACGTGTTCGCTGCTGCTATGTCCAGGGCTCGATACGAACAAATATTTCCGGTTCATGCATTTCAGCGACAATGAACTCTGTCATCCTCGGGGAGACCCTGAATATGATCGGCTCCACAAAATTCGGCCCATCGTAGACCACTTCAATCAGCGGTTCGCAGCCTTGTTTACCCCCGAACAAGATGTCTGCGTTGACAAGTCCCTGATTAAGTTTAGTGGCACCCTTGCCATCAAACAGTACCTCCCCAGCAAGCGTGCCAGATACGGGGTCAAGTTGTATAAGCTGTGTGACAGGGCCACAGGCTATACAGTTAATATCCGTGTCTACGAGGGAAAAGATAGCACTGTGGAGCCCCCCGACTGCCTAGGCTACATAGGGAGCAGCGGCAAGATAGTTTGGGACTTGGTGTCACCCTTATTCGGAAAGGGGTACCACTTGTACGTGGACAATTTCAATTCAAGTGTGCCACTTTTTAGACACCTCTTTCAATTGCAAATTGGTGCTTGTGGCACTGTGCGATCTAATCGTCGGGGCTTCCCCCAACGGCTAGTAAATGCCCCACTGAGCTTGGGGGAGAGAGCCTGCTTGAGGTGCGAGGAATTGCTTGCAGTGAAGTGGAGGGACAAACGGAACGTTTTCGTTCTGTCCTCCATGCACCCAGACACGGCAGTCAAAATTACTACGGTCACCGGTATTGTTGTTGAGAAGCCCCTCTGTGTCTACAACTATAACCGTAAAATGGGAGGGGTGGACTTCAACGACCAGATGATGGGACCGTACTTAATTGCCCATAAGGCCAGACGCTGGTACAAAAAAGTGTCTGTATACCCATTTCAATTGGCTATTTACAGCGCTTTTGTCGTATACAAAGCGTCTGCCGGAACATTATTCTTCTTTCAATTCCAATAAGAGATAATCAGAGCCCTTCTGTATCCAGCTGGTGCTCCTGCCCCAATTCCCCAACCAGATGCAGTGAGCCGGCTGCATGAGAGGCATTTTCCAGAATTCCTCCAGAGTACCCCTACCCAACGATAACCCCAAAAAAGATGCCGTGTCTGCAGCAAGCGCGGATTTAGGCGTGACACCCGGAATTATTGTCCCGACTGTCCTGACCGACCTGGTCTTTGCGACGGTGACGGTTTCCGTCGCTACCACACACTAGTGGATTATTAGCGTAGGGTACAGCACGGCACAGTTTAGGGCACATTTACACAGGGTCTCAAAAGATGTTTGATGGCTATTGTCATTTTGAGAGACCCTAACCTGGAACCTGGAACTCGACGTTTGAAGAAAAAAAAAAAAAAACATAAAAAAGCCAAAAATAGTTGTCTCAGTCATTTTTTATGTTCTTCTACACTTCCTACTGTACTTTGTTTTTCATTCATTTGTGACCCGTTTCTCTTGCAGGTACTCGTCGGCTGCCACATTGATTTTCTGTATTCTGACACAAACAGCGTTTGCGCTCAGCATATATGGATACCTTTGCTGGCAGCAGCTGTGGTGATTTTCTGATTTCAGCACTGCAGTTAAAAATCCTATTTTGGTATACGTGGAATAGTGTCGTGTATACTGATCATTAAATTAAATGGGTGGATGTTTGGGTGGTTAATGGTGGGTAATACTACACATTATTCCTGTGCTGATTTCTGATAGGTTCTCTTTTTTTTCGTTCAGCCCACAGGCTGCATGAAAACAAAAAAAAAAAACCTATACTATATGCCAAACAAGGACCAGCAATGTACTGGTACGTTGCTGGACTTTGAGTGGTTATACCAGGATGATGCCTGCAGATTTAGGCATCATCTTGGCATTGTTTTTTACAGCCAGCGGTCAGCTTACATGTAAAAGCAATCCTAGTGGATAATTGGCCGCTAGACAGCTTTTACATGCAGTGGGAGGGGAAGTTTTTCTCGGGCTCTCCTGTCCCACTGGTTAACCCGAGAGTGTAGTCGGTGGTTCACAGTTATCTAACCATAGAGCTGATTGGAGATGAGAATGGCTCCAATCATCTCTATGGCCTAAGATATCGGAAGCTACGAGCAATTCATGACTTCTGTTTCGCCAGAAATAAACAGCGCCATTGGGAAATTGGGAAAGCATTTTATCACACCAATTTTGGTGTGGTCAGATGCGTTAATGTCAGAGGAAAGCTCTAGAGTCTAAAAGACCCCAATTTTTTTAAAAAAGAGTACCTGTCACTACAGATTGCTATCATAGGGGACATTTAAATGCACGGTGATAACAATAAAAATGATTTAAAAAAAAAAAAAAAAAAAAAAATTAAAGAAAAGGTGTCAAAATAACATAAAAAAGCAAATTAAAAAAAAAAAAATCAAGCCCCCCTGTCCCCCCGTGCTTGCGCGCAAATGCGCACACAAGCGTTTGTCTAGTGTCATATGTAAACCGCAATTGCACCATGCATGTGAGGTATTACCGCGAACGCCAGGTCGAGGGCAGTAATTCTTGCAGTAGACCTCCTCTGCAAGTCCAAAGTGGTAACCTGTAAAGACTTTTAAAGGCATTTAAAACCGTACGTAGATTGTTGCCACTGCACGGGCGTGCGCAATTTTTAAAGCATGTCATGTTTGGTGTCTATGTACTCGGCATAAGATCATATTTTATATTTTACCAAACAATTAGGAATTATATAGTGTATTTCTGCATTAAATATAAAAAGTGTTTTTTTTTACGCAAAAATTGCGTTTGGAAAATATGTCCGCAAATACCGTGTGACAAAAAAAATTGCAACATCCACCATGTTCTGTAGGGCCTCCGCTTTAAAAAAAATATATAATGTTTGGGGGTTCAAAGTAATTTTCTTGTAAAAAAAAATATTTTTTCATGTAAATAAAAAGTCACAGAAAAGGCTTGGTTTTCAAGTGGTTAGAAGAGTGGGTGATATGTTGCTAAGATTGAGTATAAAATGCCAGGACTGTTCAAACACCCCCCAAATGACCCCTTTTTGGAAAGTAGACACCCAAAGCTATTTGCTGAGAGGCATATTGAGTCCATGGAGTATTTTACATTTTGCCCTAAGTTTCAGGAAAATGACAATTTGTTTTTTTTTTTTTTTTACACAAAGTTGTCACTAAATAATATATTGCTCACGCATGCCATGGGTATATGTGAAATGACACCCCAAAATACATTCTGCTGCTTCTCCTGAGTACTGGGATACCCCATGTGTGAGACTTTTTGGCAGTCTAGCCGCGTACAGGACCCCGAAAATCAATCCCCATCTTCAAGTTTTCTAATGGCGTAAATTGCTTATTTTACCTCTGCACTACCTGTCACAGTTTCAGAGGCCCTGACATTTCAAGATAGCACAAAACCCCCCCAAATGACCCCATTTTGCAAAGTAGACACTCCAAGCTATTAGCTGCGAGGCATGATGAGGCCATGGAATAGTTTATATTTTGCCACAAGTTTCGGGAATTTTTTTTTTTTTTTTTTTTACACAAAGTTGTCAGTAAATGATATAATGCTCACACATGCCATGCCATGGGTATATGTGAAATAACACCCCAAAATACATTCTGCTGCTTCTCCTGAGTACAGGGATACCCCATGTGTGAGACTTTTTGGCAGTCTAGCCGCGTACAGGACCCGGAAAACCACTCCCCACCTTCAGGCTTTCTAAGGGTGTAAATTGTTGATCTCACTCCTTACTACCGATCACACTTTTGAAAGCCATGAAATGCCAAGATGGCACAAACCCCCCCCCCCCCCCCAAATGACCCAATTTTGCATAGTAGACACTCCAAGCTATTAGCTGAGAGGCATGGTGAGTATTTTGCATCTCATTTTTTTTGGAAAATTAAGAAAAAACAGGAAAATGCATTTTTTTCCTCTTTTTTCAATTTCCAAAACTTTGTGACAAAAAGTGAAATCTGCAAAACACTCAACATGCCTCTCTGCAAATAGCTTAGGGTGTCTACGTTCCGAAAAGGGGTCATTTGGGGGGGGGGGGGGGGGTTGTGCTGTCTTGGCATTTCATGGCCTCCGAAACGGATAGGTAGTCAGGAGTGAAATCAACAATTTACGCCCTTGGAAAGCCTGAAAGTGGTGATTGATTTTCGGGGGCCTGTACTCGGCTAGACTGCAAAAAAGTCTCACACATGGGGTATCCCTGTACTCAGGAGAAGCAGCAGAATGTATTTTGGGTGTCATTTCACATATACCCATGGCATGTGTGAGAAATATATCATTTAGCAACAACTTTGTGTAAAAAAAAAAAATTATATATTTTCCGGAACTTGTGGCAAAATATAAAATATTCCATGGACTCACCATGCCTCTCAGCAAATAGCTTGGGGTGTCTACTTTGCAAAATGGGGTCATTTGGGGGGGGGGGGTTTGTGCTATTTTAAAATTTCAGGGCCTCCAAAACTGTGATGGGTAGTGAGGAGTAAAATCAAATATTTACGCCATTAGAAAACCTAAAGATGGAGATTGATTTTCGGGATCCCGTACACAGCTAGGCTCCCAAAAAGTCTCACACATGGGGTATCCCCATACTCAGGGGAAGCGGCAGAATGTATTTTGGGGTGTCATTCCACATATACCCATGTCATGTGTGAGACATTTATCTTTTAGTGACAACTTTGTGTTAAAAAAAATTGTAATTTTCCCCAAACTTGTGGCAAAATATAAACTATTCCATGGACTCACCATGCCTCTCAGCAAACAGCTTGGGGTGTCTACTTTCCAAAATGGGGTAATTTGGGGGGGGGGTTTGTGGTATCTTGACATTTCAGGGCCTCCTAAACCGTTATAGGTAGTGAGAAAATGCAATGAAAAATGTACGCCCTTTGAAATTCTGATGGTGGGGATTGGTTTTCGAGGTCCCGTACACAGCTAGGCTCCCAAAAAGTCTCACATATGTGGTATCTCTGTACTCAGGAGAAGCAGCAGAATATATTTGGGGTGTAATTACACATATACCCATTGCATGTGTGAGCAATATATCATTTCAATGACAACTGTGTAAAAAAAAAAATATTTTTTTTTTTTTGTCATTTTTCAAACACCTGTGACAAAAAAAATGAAATATTCAATGAGCTCAACATGCCTCTCAGGACATTCCTTAGGATGTCTACTTTCCAAAAAGTGGTAATTGGGGGGGGGGGGGGGGTTGTACTGCCCTGCCATTTTAGCACTTCATGAAATGAGATAGGCAGTCAGAAATTAAAGCTGCGTAAATTTCAGTATTTACACCATAGTTGGTAGACGCTATAAAACTTTTCCGCAAACCAATAAAAATACGCTCATTGAGATTTTTTTTGTCAAAGACATGTAGCTAAATACATTTTGGCCAAAAAAATGACATAAATTGAGTATATTGGATATTTTTGAAAAGACAAAGTTAAAAATGCCAATTTTTTTTTAAAAAATTTTCGCTCTTTTTTTATTAATATCGCAAAAAATAAAAAGCGTAGAGGTGATCAAATACCACCAAAAGAAAGCTCTGTTTCTGGGAAAAAAAGGACGTAAATTTAGTTTGGGTACCACATTGCATGACCGCACAATTGTCAGTTAAATTCGCACAGTGCCAAAGCGCAAAAAGTGGCCTGGACGTAAGACAGCAAAATCCCACGGTGGTAAAGTGGTTAATTTTATTTGGGTGCAGCGTCGCACAGTTAAAGCAATGCAGTGCCGTATTGCAAAAAATGGCCTGGTCTTTAAGGGGGTAAAACCTTCCGATCCTTAAGTAAATTAATAGAGCTGGATATTTATTAACACATCCTTAAAAATGGATTTTTGTAAAATCTTACCGTAAAATCCTTTTCTCTTAGCTCATCGACAGACGTAGTCCTCGGTGATACACCACCTTCGGGTTATGTTACCTCCGCAGGAGCAGGACTAGACAGGAAATTAAAAAGCTCTGGCCACACCCCAGGGGCAGCCCCAGAGGGCATATCCTCTCCCTCTCTGCCTCAGCAAATCAGTTATGTGAAAAAGCAGTGCTTAGAGAATTTAACCCAACCCAACTCCAAAACAGAGGGGCGGGGACTACGTCTGTCGATGAGCTAAGAGAAAAGGATTTTACGGTAAGATTTTACAAAAATCCATTTTTCTCTAGCGCTCATCGACAGACGTAGTCCTCGGTGATACACCACCTTCGGGACGTCCCAGAGCAGTATCACAACTGAGGGGTGGGAAAATGGAAATCAAATCCCAATCTAGAAGGCCCAACCGGTGCCAACTAGAAGTTTACAATGCTCATCCTTAATGATGAGACTCAACAAAAAAATTTTCAAACAGAACAAAACCCTCGAGGTAGACCACCGGTCTCCTCAAATTGCGGCCTGCAAAACCTTGCGGCCAAATGAGGCATCCGCCGATGCCGTCACATCAATTTTATAGAATTTAGTAAAGGTATGTACCGACGACCAAGTGGCCGCCTTACATACCTGGACCACTGACGCCTGATGGCGAAAGGCCCAGGAAGTACTGAGCGCTCGAGTGGAGTGCGCCCTAACAGGGAACGGAGGACTCTGACCCTTAATAGAATAAGCCTGTACCACCGTTTGTCTAATCCATTTGGCAATGGTCGCGGCAGATGCAGGCAAACCCTTTCTGGGGCCATCCGTGATCACAAAAAGTGAATCCGTCTTACGGAATGATTCCGTAGCTTTCAGGTATACCCTGATTGCCCGAACCACATCCAAGGAATGCAACGCATGTTCCCGATGATGCTTGGGCTGAGGACACAAGGAAGGTAGTACAATATCTTCATTCAGATGAAAATCTGAAACCACCTTAGGAAGAAAAGATGGCTTAGGATGAAGTACTACCTTATCCCTATGAATCACTAGGTATGGGGACTGGCATGATAATGCAGCCAGTTCTGACACCCTGCGAGCAGAAGTAATAGCCACCAAGAAGACCACCTTCTGGGATAAAGTAAGCAAGGGAATCTCCCTGATGTTTTCAAAGGGAGGTTTCTGTAGAACCGACAAAACCAAATTAAGATCCCAGGGCGGTAAGGGCGCGCGGACTGGAGGAGCCAGGTGCCGCACCCCCTGGATGAAATTCCGCACCAAGGATTTGGTAGCTAAAGGTTTCTGAAAGAAGATTGCTAATGCTGAAACTTGACCCTTGATGGTGCTCAAGGCTAGCTTCTGCTCAACCCCTTGTTGCAAAAAGGCCAATATTCGAGACACCGAATAGGTACGTGGAGGAAATCCTAAAGATTCGCACCACGCATTGAAGATCTCACAGGAACACTGGAGAAAAAAAAAGCTGTCCAAAAATCCTTTTAGAAAAAAATTCTTGCCAGGACCTAAGATCCCAGCAAGGTATCTAGGTCCTTACTCCTAACTAGACAGAAAATAACTGATTTGCTGAGGCAGAGAGGGAGAGGATATGCCCTCTGGGGCTGCCCCTGGGGTGTGGCCAGAGCTTTTTAATTTCCTGTCTAGTCCTGCTCCTGCGGAGGTAACATAACCCGAAGGTGGTGTATCACCGAGGACTACGTCTGTCGATGAGCGCTAGAGAAAATTTACTTTTTGTAAAATGCAAGCAATGCTGAGATGAGCTCAGGCTGCTGCTTTCCCTTTTCACTGTCCACTCACAAGCTGGGAGTGTGGAAGAGACGTGTGTTACTGAACCTGCAGCAGACAAAAAACAAAAAAAAAATCTGATCTTTCACACTTTAAAGCAAGGCTGTGTAAGTTTTAGGATTGGCTGGAAAGAAATACATATTTTGGCAGATGAAAACATTGTTATTAGATGCATTTAATTTGTGTAATTAGCCATCGGTCTGAAGTTTTAAATAAACTCTAGATCTCACATGAAACCGGTTTTTGCATGTCTGCATTTTTGCATTCTAATGCATCTTATACAGAGTTTACACATGAAAAGTGAGGTAATTATTAATCTTGTTGCACCACAAAGCAGTGTGAAAGCAAGAAGAAAGTGCTACGAAATCGCAGTTTGATACACAAGTTCTACTCTTGCTGCTCAAAAGGAGCATTGTGACAATATAAGGCTCCATTCACACCTACCGTGTTTACTTCACACAACACCCGTAGGGCAAGCCACTGATTTCAATGGGTTTTCCTACGCTCTGAAAAGTAGCTCTTGGAGTTAATTTGCTTGCCGTGTTTGGTGTGCCATTAACAATTAATGGAATGGTAAGATTCCTGGAATGATATGTAAACTGAACCCAAGATGTAATACCACTAAAAGGAATTATTTCAATGTAAAGACCAAGATGACATTCTTTTACAGCATTTTTATTTTCTTTCCCTCCCATAATTCTGCAGAATGACTTTGTTATCAGCAATACACACAATGATCATAGATGTTTATTTGCTTGCTTTTGTATTGATTGCATAGTGTAAAACACCTTTCCGTCACTTTATTATACAGTCTTGGAAAATTGCTATGAAAAAAAAATAAAATAAAATAGGGCAGAAATGCTACTTGTATTTAAAATGTCTCTGTGTCCAATTTCCAAAGGGGGAGCAAGACCTTACAGGGCAGCCAATAAAGTGGAAAACACAACAGAATCTGGTATTTTGTATGTATAAACTTTTTTTTTTTTTTTTTTTTTTTTTATGTAATGTTTCAAAAAATACAATTTCATTGAGACATGAATTAAAATTCAGATTTCAATAAAGGCAGGAGGGTATCATATTTCATGTCAGAAAATGTTATTTACGATGTCCACAGTAACAGTAATGGGACAAAACCTTCACAACAAAGCAGATCTTGACATATATTCTCCTGCCTAGTGTTCCGGATGTAAGAAAACCATTCAAAAAAACGCTAACTTTTACGATCAATAATATCGAAGATTCACAACATGTATGCAATATGCCACCTTCTATTGTATCAATGCACCAGGAGATTCTAGACTACAGTTCATGATCTGCAGGCTCCAAGCTGTGGTTATATATGATCCTCCCATACAAGCTCTCTCCCGGGACTGTCTCTAGTCAAGCT
Source organism: Pelophylax lessonae (assembly GCF_965119305.1). Lineage (NCBI taxonomy): Eukaryota > Metazoa > Chordata > Amphibia > Anura > Ranidae > Pelophylax > Pelophylax lessonae. The sequence goes on from NC_138780.1 coordinate 109,808,838, forward strand.
CCAGTGACACATCTTTCTCCACTGACACAGGACCCTTGTCCCTCTCTTCTAAACGTTTGCAAAACACATGCAAGCAATCAGGGAGATCCAAGGGGGAGAAGACGCCAGTGAGGCCGTTATGCTAACCCTGTCTTGAGCTTTGATATGTTAATCATGGTGCTGACAGATGCATAGTGATGGATCACAACTCATCTCTCAAAAAAAAATCCTAGTGTACGAGCACAACATGTACCATATCCCCACATGTTCCACTTTTACCATACCATATAACACAATGAATTTATAAAACACGGTAATGCGCAATACACTGAGGAGGGAATAGAAGTGCATTCTTGAATTATAAATTGTACAAAGCACTTTAAAGGAGGAAAAATTGTTTCTGACAACTCAATATTGCAGAATTAGATATTATTCTAAAAAGGTTTTTATTCAAGGATTCATGCTACAGCGATCTTTCTGGAATACTACCTCAAAGCTAAATGGATGTTTCCAGATGGAGGTTGCCATATACGTTAAAGGATAGTGGAATGAGCAAACATGATTAAAAAGTATTCAGGCATTTAAGCTGGTTTCTGGGTCACTGAACATAATAAGGCCCACCATGCATACCCTTGGAACAGTGCTAGGGACAACTTCAGCAATAGTTTAGTAGGGGAAGGTCTAATTTAAACATGTGCAACCATGCTACCCATGTCTGCAGGTGCTCATTTGAATCTATGCAGAACAGTAGCATATCTGCACCCAGGTCTTTGTCCATATTTAAATCTCTATGTATTGTAAAAACTATTCCTTCATCAATCACAAACGAGGACGTTTCTTTACTGACAAATGGGACGATGACAAACAGGGGAAACTTAATAGAGAATTTCCATCCTTGTGTGATCCAACCCAGCTGTCCCTAATCGATTAAGCAAAAAAGATGGGATTGAAAAACATCTACTGATTTTTTGGATTCCGTGATGGGTTAGTCATCTTTGGACAAGAGTGGGGGGAAAAAAGGGAATGAGAGGGGAAAAAAAAAAAGGCATAAAGCGAGTAACCCTTCAGGGACAGAGAAAATAGCCCCATGTGGGCAATCAGTTGTTCTGACCAGGTCACTGTTTCATTGATAGAACTTTATGAGGAACAATGTTCTGTATTTGAAATAGTGCTCTCTTTTTGCTTAACTTGTGATCCTGATTTCTTTTTAACTTGACACTGCAACATTTTTTCAAAAAAATTAGACCTAAACATAATTCATAGATAACACTAAAGTGGTACCTCGTAAGTAATAGTGCTTGAGCCTATAGGGAACAGATTTATCTGTGCCTAGTTCCTTCAAACCTCCCCCTTATCCGATTATTGACAAATTTGTTGCTGAAGTAATAAAGGATGTTGGAGTCCAAGGACTAGGTATAAATGTAATAAAAATATAAAAATACCAGACACTTGTTATTCGTAAATCATAAAAAAAAAATTTAACATTAAGCCGGTGGCTAAGGGCCGGGGCAATAGATTGAGAGTTTTACATTCATCAGATTTGTATGATGATTTTTGAGGACTCTACTCATCGTAGCTTAAGCAAGGATCCTTTCTGACATTAAAACATAAATAGCAGGATTAGTTCAGAAAGCCCTAAGGGGAGATATAATAGATGAAAGGTTAGCTAAAGTTTTACAAGTACACTTCCCACCTACTCCTGTACCATATTAATTTCTCAAACTTAAAAAAACCCAGCGTGCCCTCCTGAACGCCTGATAATGTTGAAAGTTGACTCAGTGTTGGTCTCCTTGGCTCGGCTTGCTATCCAGACTCAATTCTTAGATCATTTGAAACCCTGCAGAGATCATATTAGTGACACTAAAATGTTTTCTAAACAAGTCAAATCTTTGAAAATCACTAGTGATACTTGTCTTCTGATAAATCTGGGAGCAAAAAGCTTTGATATCTTTTCATGGAGACATACAAGGCGGGTTTTTTTTAATTTTTTTAATACAGTTCCTTGAATAAGTATTTAACCCCTTGAAATTTTCCACATTTTGTAATGTTACAACCAAAAATGTAAATTATAAATGTAAATTTTATTGGGATGTTAGGTGATGGACAAACACAAAGTGGCACATAATTATGAGGTGAAATACAAATAAATATCTGAAAAGTGTGGTGTGCATTTTTATTCAGCCTCCTTTACTCTAATGCCCCTAACTAAAATCTAGTGGAACCAATTGCCTTCAGAAGTGACATAATTAGTAAATAGAGTTAATCAGTGTGTAATTTAATTTCAGTATAAATACAGCTGTTCTGTGAAGCCCTCAGGTTTGTTTGAGAACCTTAACGAACAAACAGCATCATTTAGGCCAAGGAACACACCAGCCAGATCAGTCGTGCACTTCACAAATCTGGGCATGATGGAAGAGTGGAAAGAAAAAAGCCATTGTTGAAAGAAAGCCATAAGAAGTAGCATTTGAGTTTGAAAGAAGCCATGTAGAGGACACAGAAAACATGTGGAAGAAGGTGCTCTGGTCAGGTGAGACCAAAATGTAACTATTTGGCCTAAATGCAAAATGCTGTGTGGCAGAAGACTAACACTGCACATCACACTGTGACACATGGCGGTGGCAGCATCATGTTGTGGAGATGCTTTTCTTCAGCAGGGTCAGGGAAGCTGATCAGAGCTGATGGGAATATGAATGGAGCCAAATACAGGGCAATCTTAGAGGAAAACCTGTTAGAGTCTGAAAAAGACTTGAGACTGGGAAAAGGTTCACCTTTCAGCAGGACAACTACCCTAAACATACAGCCAACACTACAATAGAATGGTTTGGATCACAGTATATTTATGTGTTAGAATGGCCCAGTCAAAGATCCAGACCTAAATCCAGTTGAGAATCTGTGGCAAGACTTGAAAATTGCTGTTAACAGACGCTCTACATCCAATCTGACAGAGTTGAGCTATTTTGCAAATTAGAATGGGCAAAAATTTCACTCTCTAGATGTGCAAAGCTGGTAGAGACATACCCAAAAAGACTTGCAGCTGCAATTGCAGCGAAAAGTGGTTCTACAAAGTATTAGGGGCTGAATACAAATGCACGACACACTTTTCAGATATTTGTAATAAGTTTTGAAAACAATTTATCATTTTCCTTCCACTTCACAATTATGTGCCACTTTGTGTTCATCTAAAACATAAAATCTCTAAAAAATAAATTTAAGTTTTTGGTTGTAACAGGACAAAATGTTGAAATTTTAAATGAGTATGAATGCTTTTTCAAGGCACTGTATGCCCTTTATTGTGGATATATAATAATGTTTGGGCATGGCCACATTTGTGGAGTTTCTTCATGACAAATATCCTAATAGACAGAGTCCAATCAAGTCAAGAACATATTCCATTTTTGTACATGATCATTTACATGTGGCGTAGTGAGGCGCTACTACCCTTGCTGAGTGATGATTTTTTAACTCTAAAGCCCCGTACACACGATAAGATTATCAAACGATCTGTCGTCCGTTTTTTGTGGCATGCAAGTCTGATGTGGAAAGTGAAGAGGTTATTTTCATACGAATTTTCCCGTACGACAGAATTCTACTACAGAAGTGATGTCATGTGTTGGATTGCTTTGTATGTGTTCTTTTGTCTCTGAGCATGCCTAGTCTTGCTCTTAGGATTTTCTTCCGTCGAAATCTGTACTAATGAGACGAAAATCGGACGTTGTATTATGGACGACAAAAGTTTTATAGCCTGCACATCGACTTTTCGGCTGAAAAAATCCTGGAGTCGGCTGTTGAAAGCACCATACTAACAATCTGAAAATCGGTCGTCGGACGAATTTTCCCTTCAGATTTCTTATCGTGTGTACAGGCCTTTAGTACAGACCCAGAAAAAAATCTATTTCCAGTGTTAAAGAGCAATCAAGATTTTTTTGAAGTGCAATCAAGATTTTTGCTATATAGGATGCAGTGTACCACTACTATCCTGTGTTTTGCTTATGTTTGGCTCTGAATATTCAAATTATATGAAAATGCAATTATGCAATAATTGAGTGCAATCAAACAAATGTGCAACGGCGCATAAATATACATCAAAATAATTTTTTCATCAGGAATGTTATAATAAATACAAAAGTGCAATAGTGCAATTCCCAGTGCAATCAAAATGTGTAATTGATGCAATATGTGTGGGTTCAAAAGTGCATGTAAAAAGTGCAACTATATTTGTTTTAGTCCACAACTTGGTATTTTTAAAGTGATTTTGTGCAAACGTAGATTATGGCGTGAAATTTGTGCAATAAAGGATGACCATTTATGCTCAAGTGACAGAGTGCAGTATGTTCATAAAAAGTGCTTGGTGGATATAAATATGCTCAAAAAGCACTTTTCCTTGTCTTCAACGTGTACAATACAACAGCATTATTAAAGGGAATAAGAGCCAACATCGCCAAAGACATCTCTTGTATCATTGAAGACTATTTTACCTGTAATTCGGACTAAGTTTTTTTTTTGTATCCATTATCTGTGTGGTTTATTGTGTATAGGGAAGTCCACGAAGATTAGGGATGGGATTTTGGCCTATAAATCTGCCATATGCAAGATGTTAATAGAGAAGGCAGTTATAGCTCATTTTGTTCAGGAACAGCATGCAATCAATGGCAGTTCCATGGGACTGAATCAATTGCACAGTTGAGATGTGTTTTTGAAATAAAAAATAGTCGTCAACCCCATGGGCACCCCAGGTAAAAATTTTTATTAATGTGCATAAAGAAGCCAAGGAAAGATGGAAAAATCTCCAAAAGGCATCAAATTTCAGATTAGACATTCTTATAATAGGTCAACAAAAAAGTTGGATTTTATTTTTATCATTTACACTTTCAAAATAACAGAAAACAAAAAAATGGCATCTGCAAAAGTTTGGGCACCCTGCAGAGTTAATATTTTGTACTGTCCACTTTGGCAAGTATCACAGCTTTCTGAAGACGTCATTGATGACGAAAAGCGTCAAGCGTAATTACGTCACTTCCGCATCGTTGGAACGCAGATCCGGTGGTTGGCTAACTCGGCGTCCCGGAAGCCACCGCAAAAGAGGGTCTTGCGGTCCCTACAGTACCCGTCGCCTGCTTTTTCTGCCTAAATGTGAGTACGTTTATGATGTTTAATAAAGATTGTATTTTTAAAAACGATACATCACTATATGAGGCTCTTTTTCCCTATGATGCCCTGGACATATTCCCTATGAGCACATTTGATATATGACATCTACGACACATATGGCTCCAAGAGTATTGCACCAGAAGAATCAGCACATATGAACATCTTATGACCTGATAGTGGATCTTGGCCCTATATGCTGGTTAGCCCTGTAGGGGTGCTGTTATCTGGTGAGTGCGGGAGAAATTGGGAACAAGAGGGGAGCACTGTCTCCACACCCGGCACTTAAACTATTGGAGCACCACAAAATAATCACCTACGGAGTAGAATATTGCCACAGCTCACCTTTCATTGGACTGTTATGGACTTTTTTCCATTTTATTTGATCAATTGATTTTTTGTTTTTTTTTTATCACATTCACGGACTAATTTATAACCTTTATTCTTTACTACACGGGTCCCTAGAATAGCACCTTTTAAATCTGAGCTATTCGCACTGATAGCACTCATAGTATTATCTATTTATTATTATATATAACCCTTGATCGGTTTAGAATTATATTGCACTTATACACTTTATCCTTTGCACGGTTTTACCCAGTATATACTTTTTACTATATAGTTTCACAGTTATTCATTTCACAGATAGGTTTAAATTAAATTTTCGTTGGTTCACTGGCCAGATTTTCCAATTGGCTATTTTCACCATCACTTTTTATGTATACAACTAATATATATATATTTTTTGGTGGTGTGCGCACTGGTATTGCACTATCGCACTTTATGTGTCTATATAAGATGTGTATATATATATATATATATATATATATATATATATATATATATATTGATTTGTGATTGCACTGGTTTGCATTTTTGCACTTTATATTTATATTTATTTTACATCTGAGAGACTCTCCTGTACACAAGCTATTGGTTTTACTTTAAATCTTCCACACATTTTTTAGGCAGCGCCAACACTGAAGAGATGACACTTTGCTACAATGTAAAGTAGTGAGTGTACAGCTTGTATAACAGTGTAAATTTGCTGTCCCCTCAAAATAACTCAACACACAGCCATTAATGTCTAAACCACTGGCAACAAAAATGAGTACACCCCCTAAGTGAAAATGTCCACATTGGGCCCTATTAGCCATTTTCCCTTCCCGATGTCACGTGACTCTACATAAAGATGGCCTAGGCTCTAAGAAGATTGCCTAGACCCTGAAACTGAGCTGTAGCACAGTGGCCAAGTCCATACAGCGGTTTAACAGGACAGGTTCCACTCAGAACTGGCCTCACTGTGGTCGACCAAAGGAGTTGAGTGCACAGCTCCGCGTCATATCCAGAAATTTTCTTTGGGAAATAGACGTGTGAGTGATGTCAGCATTGCTGCAGAGGTTGAAGGGACGGAGGGTCAGCCTGTCATTGCTCAGACCATACTCCGCACACTGCATCAAATTGTTCAGCATGGCTGTTATCCCAGAAGAAAGCCTCTTATAAAGATGATGCACAAGATAGCCTACAGTTTGCTGAAGACAAGCAGACTAAGGACATGGATTACTGGAACCATGTCCTGTGGTGTGATGAGACCAAGATAAACTTATTTGGTTCAGATGGTGTCAAGTGTGTGGCAGCAACCAGGAGGGGAGTACAAAGACAAGTGTGTCTTGCCTACAGTCAAGCATGATGGTGGGAGTGTCATTGTCTGGGGCTGCATGAGTGCTGTCAGCACTGGGGGAGCTACAGTTCATTGAGGGAACCATGATTGCCAACATGTACTGTGACATACTGAAGCAAGGCATGATCTCCTCTCTTCGGAGACTGGGCCGCAGGGCAGTATTCCAACATGATAAATGACCCCAAACACACCTCTAAGACGACCACTGCCTTGCTACAGAAGCTGAGGGTAAAGGTGATGGACTGGCCAAGCATGTCTCCAGAAATAAATCCCATTGAACATCTGTGGGGCATCCTAAATCAGAAGGTGGAGGAGCGCAAGGTCTCCAACATCCATCAGCTTCGTGATGTCGTTATGGAGGACTCAAGTGGAGACCTGTGAATCTCTGGTGAATTCCACACCCAAGAGGGTTAAGGCAGTGCTGGAAAATAATTGTGGCAACACAAAATATTGACACTTTGGGCCCAATCTGGACATTGTCACTTAGAGGTGTACTCACTTTTGTTGCCATTTAGGCATTTATGGCTAAGCAATACTGCACTGCGGCCAAGTCTCCGAAAGGAGGGGATCATGTTCTGCTTCAGTACGTCACAGTACATGTTGGCATTCATGGTTCCCTCAATGAACTGTAGATCCCCAGTGCCGGCAGCACTCATGCAGCCCCAGACCATGACACTCCCACCTTAATGCTTGACTGTAGGCAAGACACACTTGTCTTTGTACTTCTAACCTGGTTGCCACCACACACGCTTGACACCATCTGAACCAAATACGTTTATCTTTGTCTCATCAGACCACAGGACATGGTTCCAGTAATCCATGTCCTTAGTCTGCTTGTCTTCAGAAAAATGTTTGCTGGCTTTCTCGTGCATCAGCTGCAGAAGAGGCTTCCTTCTGGGACAACAGCCATGCAGACCAATTTGATGCAGTGTATGGTCTGAGCACTGACAGGCTAACCCCCCACCCCTTCAACCTCTGCAGCAATGCTGGCAGCACTCATACGTCTACTTCCCAAAGACGGCCTCTGGATACGACGCTGAGCATGTGCACTCAACATCTTTGGTCGACAATGGCGAAGCCTGTTCTGAGTGGAACCTGTCCTGTTAAACCACTGTATGGTCTTGGCCACCGTGCTGCAGCTCAGTTTCAGGGTCTTGGCAATCTTCTTATAGCCTAGGCAATCTTTATGTGGAGCAACAACTCTTTTTCAGATCCTCAGTTCTTTGCCAAGAGGTGACATGTTGACTTTCCAGTGACCAGTATGAGAGAAAGAGAGCGATAACACTAAATTGAAAACACCTGCTCCCCATTCACACCTGAGACCTTGTAACACTAATGAGTCACATGACACCGGGGGAGGGAAAATGGCTAATTGGGCCCAATGTGGACATTTTCACTTAGGGGTGTACTCACATTTGTTGCCAGCGGTTTAGACAATAATGACTGTGTTGAGTTATTTTGAGGGGGCAGCAAATTTACAGTGTTATACAAGCTGTACACCCACTACTTTACATTGTAGCAAAGTGTAATTTCTTAATTTCTTCAGTGTTGTCACATGAAAAGATAATAAAATATTCACATAAACATACCTACATACACACAACCGTTCAAAAGTTTGGGGTCACCCAGACAATTTCATGTTTTCCATGAAAACTACGATTTTTTTTTTTTTATTCATCAAATGAGTTGCAAAATGAATAGAAAACATAGTCAAGACATTGACGAGGTTAGAAATAATGATTTTTATTTGAAATAATAATTTTGTCCTTCAAACTTACCTTTCATCAAAGAATTCTCCTTTTGCAGCAATTACAGCCTTGCAGACCTTTGGCATTCTAGCTGTCAATTTGTTGAGGTAATCTGAAGAAATTTCACCCCACACTTCCTGAAGCACCTCCCACAAGTAGGATTGGCTTGATGGGCACTTCTTACGTACCATACGGTCAAGCTGCTCCCACAACAGCTCAAAAGGGTTGAGATCTGGTGACTGCACTGGCCACTCCATTGACCACTTTACCACCGGAGGATTTTGCTGTCTTACGTTCAGGCCACTTTTTGCGATTCGGCACTGTGCGAATTTAACTGACAATTGTGCGGTCATGCAACGACGTACCCAAACGAAATTTACGTCTTTTTTTCCCACAAACAGAGCTTTCTTTTGGTGGTATTTGATCACCTCTGCACTTTTTATTTTTGCGATAATAACAAAATGCGAAAATTTTGAAAAAAACAACAATATTTTTCTACTTTGACAGTTAAAAAATATCCAATATATTCAATTTTTGTAATATATTTAGGCCAAAATGTATTTAGCTACATATCTTTGACAAAAAAATTCTCAATGAGCGTATTTTTAACAGCTTTAAGACCGGAAGATTTTACCCCATTCCTGACCAGGCCATATTTTGCGAATCGGCACTGTTACTTTAACGGACAATTGCGCAGTCATGCGATGCTGTACCCAAATTCAATTTATGTCCTTTTTTTCCCCACAAATAGAGATTTATTTTGGGGGTATTTGATCACCTGTGCGATTTTTACGTTTTGCGCTATAAACAAAAAAAGAGCGACAATTTTGAAAAAATAACAATATTTTTCACATGTTTTATATGAAATTCCCCCCAAAAAAATAAAAAAAATGTAAAAATCAACATTTTAGGCCAATTTTTTTTCTGCTACATATTTTTTGGTAAAAAAAAAAATTGCAATAAGCGTATTTTGATTCGTTTGTGCAAAAGTTATCGCAGCTACTAACTACGGGAAATTTAGGTCATTTTTTTTTTTTTTTTTAACTACTAATTGCGGCGATCTGCAATTTTTTTCGCGGGACTGCGACATTGTGGCGGACAGATCGGACCCTTGACTGACATTTTTGACACTTTTGGGGGTACCAGTGACATTACTACAGTAATCAGTGCTATAAATATGCACTGTTACTGTAAAAATTACACTGGCAGGGAAGGGGTTAACTTTTATTGGTGATCAAGGGGTTAATGTATGCCTGGTGCTTACTAACGTGTGTTGGGGGAGGGGACTGAGTGACATAGGCACAGATCGCAGGTTCAGCTATGCTGAATCCTGCAATCTGTCCCTGCCTGTCACTTAGGAGATCCACCCGCTTTGTTTACACAAGCGGGCGGATTTCCTCACTCGATCCCCGACAATCGGGGAAGAGCGGCGGTGATCACCGCCTCTCTTCCCCTGGCCTGACTCCCGCTGTGAGTGAATATAGCGGGAGCGAGCCTCCGGCGGCGCCCACAAAGGGAGGATTCCAGCGATGTAGGTCTACTTCGCTGGACGATAACGAGCCACTTTGCCGCAGTACGGTTAACGTGACCGGTCGGCAAGTGGTTAAAGACAGAATACCAGTTGACTGCTTCTTCCCTAAATAGTTCTTGCATAGTTCAGAGATGTGCTTTGGGTTATTGTCCTGTTGTAGGAGGATATTGGCTCCAATCAAGCGCTGTCCACAGGGTATGGCATGGCGTTGCAAAATGGAGTGATAGCCTTCCTCATTCAAAATCCCCTTTACCTTGTACAAATCTCTCACTTTACCAGCACCAAAGCAGCCCCAGACCATCACATTACCTCCACCATGTTTGACAGATGGCGTCAGGTACTCCTCCGGCATCTGTTTATTTGTTCTGCGTCTCACAAATGTTATGTGATCCAAACACCTCAAACTTAAATTTGTCTGTCTATAACACCTTTTTCCAAACTTCCTCTGTCCAATGTCTGCTCTTTTGCCCATCTTAATCTTTTCCCTTTATTGGCCAGGCTCAGATATGGCTTTTTCTTTGCCACTCTGCCTAGAAGGCCAGCATCCTGGAGTCACCTCTTCACTGTGGACATTGACACTGGTGTTTTGCAGGTACCATTTAATGAAGCTGCCAGTTGAGGACCTGTGAGGCGTCAATTTCTCAAACTAGAGACTCTAATGTACTTGTCCTCTTGCTTAGATGTGCACCGGGGCCTCCCACTTCTCTTTCTATTTTGGTTAGAGCCCGTTCGTGCTGTTCTCTGAAGGGAGTAGTACAGGCTGTTGTAGGAAATCTTCTGTGTCTTGGCAATTTCCCGCATGGAATAGCCTTCATTTCTCAGAACAAGAATAGACTGTCGAGTTTCAGAAGAAAGTTCTCTTTTTCTGGCCATTTTGAGAGTATAATCAAACCAACAAATGCTGATGCTCCAGATATTCAACTAGCTCATAGGAAGGCAATTTTTTAAACTTCTCTAATCAGCACAACAGTTTTCAGCTGTGCTAACATAATTGCACAAGGGTTTTGTAATCAATTAGCCTTGATTAGCTAACACAATATACCATTAGAAAACAGGAGTGATAGTTGCTGGAAATGGGCCTCTGTACACCTATGTAGATATTTCATTAAAAATCAGCCGTTTCCAGCTAGAATAGTCATTTACCACATTAACAATGTCTAGACTGTATTTCTGATCAATTTAATGTTCTCCTCACTGAAAAAAACAGAAATGTCCTTATTTTTGAAAGAATAGCACTAAGTGGCCCCCCCAAACTTTTGAAAGGTATTGTGTGCGAGTATATATATATATATATATATATATATATATATATATATATATATATATACACACACACACACACATACATATTCCATTACAAGTCATACTAATGTCCTAAAACCAGCTTAACTTCCATCTTCACTACATATCTTTTCCATCCATACCCATACTTCAGCCTTACAGTCATTCCATTCACTCAAATTACAACGGGGCATTGCTATCCTGTCCCTACTTCTAGCAGGATGGCAATAGGTTGTGATGCAGGCTTACAATATTGTAGAGCCATTACTTAAAGCGGAGTCCCACCCTCCAAAACGACTTTGGCCCATTCGCTTGCTTTCTTTAACCTGAAAAACAATTGGATAATCACTGTTTTTTTTGTTTACTTACCTTGATTTTTAAGAAAATATACTTACCTTACTTCCTCTTCCTTCCTCTGCGGACACAGCCGCCGCCATCACTTCCTGCTTGCATTGACTCCTGGGAGCTGAACGTCAACGCTCCCCGGAATCAATGTGCCTTCACTGACCCCACTGCCCAGAAGCTGTGCAGGGATGACACGCCTGTCCTGGAACTGACGAGCGGGACCAGCGCAGGGCATTCTGGGACCGTAGAGGACGCCCTGGCTTCAGCTGCCCACACCTGAGATGGCAGCGCTGGACAAGACATTTTCAAGGTAAGTATTTCTTCTAAAAGGTTAAGTGCAACCTGGGACAGTTCAGAGGCTATCCATTCTGAAATGCACTAGCCCTGACTGTCCCGGGGGTATTTTTATTGAAAAAACGTTTGAGGGTGGAACACCGCTTTAATAAAAAAATATATAAAAATAAAATAGAAAAAAAGAGAACAGATAAACAAGTCATAAAAACAAAGGTAGAGAGTGGTAGAGAAATCAAAATGCATTCAGAGATAGGAACGATTAAGTATATTTTCTATATCGCTTTCCTCCCTCTACCACCACATTTACTCCCTTCTTCTCCAACCCTTGCAGACATAGTTATTATTGATTTATTCCCAGGTACATTAGGAGGGGCCAATAGAAAGGAAAGGGAAAAGGGGAAAAGAGAAGACGTAAAGAAAAAGAGAAAATTAAGAAAAAAAAAAACTAAATTCCGATTCTTTTCCATACTGCTACAATCCTAATATCTGTGTCTTCATGTTCCAATAAGTATTGATATTCACCATCGTAAAAAAAAAAACGTGCTCCAACTCCTTTTAATATCTGTTTCTCATACCCCTCATAGTATTAATATTAATTGTAATCAAGGGGGGAATCCTGCGCTAAATGATGATACAGATAGAAACTATATTTAGCAGCTAGAACACTGGACCTATAGAAATCCAAACAATAATGTAAATCAAATAGTGCAGCGCTAAAAAAATAACTTAGATAAGTTATAAAAAATCGTAAGTGCAGTGCAATCAAACAGAGACCAACATGTATAAAGTCCATAAAAGATCATGAATCCCAGGTATCGATCAAATGTGGAGAATGAGAGACTCCAAAAACAGAGGGTGAAGTCCCAAGATATGGTGAGCAGAAAGGAAAACACCCGTGATGAATGGATAAAGTGGCTGCTTACCAAACGGAATGGGCCCCCAACTTTACCAAACGGAATGGGCCCCCAACTTAATGGACAGGCCACTCAGGCTTGGGAAAAAACACTCAGGATAGACTCCTTCCTCCACATGTGTAAACCAGGATCACCTCCAGATACTCCTTAGATCTCCCAGATATCACACAGAGTCATAAATGACTCTCCTCCGTGATCTCTCTGGTGACTTCTGGAATCTTCTTTGTATTTCTCTATTCTATCAGGGAGGGAGGTGGAGGCAATGTGATGGTCATATGGTCTCCAGTCTTCACAGGAGGAAAACTCTAGATCTCCTCTGCCACCAGATCCTGCAGTGTCTCCCGCTACGTGAGGTAAGCAGCCACTTTATCCATTCATCACAGGTGTTTTCCTTTCTGCTCACCATATCTTGGGACTTCACCCTCTGTTTTTGGACTCTCTCATTCTCCACATTTGATCGATACCTGGGATTCATGATCTTTTATGGACTTTATACATGTTGGTCTTTGTTTGATTGCACTGCACTTACGATTTTTTATAACTTACTTATCTAAGTTATTTTTTTAGCGCTGCACTATTTGATTTACATTAATAATTATTTTTGTAAGAATTTACCGAAAAATCCTTTTCTTTGAAGATCACTGATAGACGCAGCTCCATCTAGTCAGAGACTATAGGGCAGTCCTCAGGGCACACTAATAGGCCAGATTTTAACCACCTCTCACCCGGGCCATTGTAGATATATACGGCCGGGCGGGAGTCTCGTCCTTCTGAATGGACGTTTCGGAATGTCCTTCAGAAGGAGAGAGATTGCGGCGCGATCTCGATGTGCCTGTGTCCCTAGGACACAGAGCAACAAGACTCGGCAGGAGGGCCCTGTGATTGGCCCTCCTGATCACATGACGGCTGTGTCCAATCACAGCCGTTGTAACGGCTTGGATCTCTTCTCCTCCTGACAGATCCTGTCAGTGAGGAGAAGAGGAGAGGATCTATTCTGCAGCCGGGGTGATCAGTGAGTATTTCTGATTACTCACTGATCACAGGGGGGGTCTGTGCTGGTAATCAGATGATTGATTACCAGTGCAGCCCTGGGGGGAGGGGGTGCCACTAGAGCCACCAGGGATGCCCACCCATGACCACCAGGGATGCCCACCATGGCCACCAGGGATGGCAAACAGGGCTCAGAGAGCCTGCCAGTGGTGCCCCCCTATCAGTGCTGCCCACCAATGCCATCTATCAGTGCCGCCCACCAGTGCCCATTATTGCCCACCAGTGCCGCCTATCAGTCCCACCCATCAGTGCCACCTATCAGTGCCCATCAGTCCCGCCCATCAGTGCCACCTATCAGTGCCCATCAGTGCCGCCCATCAGTGCCACCTATCAGTGCCGCCTACCAGTGCCCATCAGTGCCGCCTACCAGTGCCCATCAGTGCCGCCTATCAGTGCCCATCAGTGCCGCCTATCAGTGCCCATCAGTGCCGCCTATCAGTGCCCATCAGTGCCGCCTATCAGTGCCCATCAGTGCCGCCTATCAGTGCCCATCAGTGCCGCCTATCAGTGCCCATCAGCGCCGCCTATCAGTGCCCATCAGCGCCGCCTATCAGTGCCCATCAGCGCCGCCTATCAGTGCCCATCAGCGCCGCCTATCAGTGCCCATCAGCGCTGCCTATCAGTGCCCATCAGCGCTGCCTATCAGTGCCCATCAGCGCTGCCTATCAGTGCCCATCAGCGCTGCCTATCAGTGCCCATCAGTGCTGCATATCAGTGCTACCTATCAGTGCCCATCAGTGCTGCATATCAGTGCCACCCCATCAGTGTCTCCTCATCAGTGCCTGTCAGTGTGGCGTCATCAGTGCAGGAAAAAACGTATCCATTTACAAAATTTTATAACCTAAACAAAAAAACTTTTTTTTTTTTTTTCAAACTTTTCGGTCTTTTTTTATTTGTGCACCAAAAAAGAAAAAACCTGGCGGTGACCAAATACCACCAAAAGAAAGCTCTATTTGTGGGGAAAAAATTACACAAATTTGGTTTAGGTACAGTGTTGCATGACCGCGCAATTGTCATTCAAAATGCAACAGCGCTAAAAGCTGAAAATTGGTCTAGGAAGGAAGGGGGTTTAAGTGCCCAGTATTGAGGTGGTTAAGTATTACCTTGGGGAGATGCAGACTAGAATTCTGAAATCACTGAGCAGCAAATGATATCACCTGTGATTTATTTCAGTTTTCTTGCAAACCTGGCCTGTTAGTGTGCCTTGAGGACTGGAGTTGAGAAACACTGCTATAGGGTTATGCTTCCTCTATCAGGAATAGGCACTAGGCAGGAAAAAAGCTTAACCACACCTATGGGGGCTGTCCCTGCAGGCATAACCCCACACACCCTGCTATCATCAAACAGTTTAGTTGCAAGCAGTGTTTAAAATAGAAAAAAAAAATTTCACTCAGAAGTAGAGGGGCGGGTGGTGCGTCTGTTGATGAACTTCAGAGAAAATATGATTTTTTTAAGATTTTACTGTAAAATCTTTTTCTCTGATGTCCATTGACAGACGCAGCCTCATCTTCATGAGCTGTGTGGGTTATGCTGCCACCTGCAGGAGTAGTCTAGGCAGAACTTTAGTACAACGTTTTTACATATACCCGCCCAAGGGCTGTCCCTCCAAACCTAACCCTCACAGACACAGCCCAGCACATCAGTTTAGTTTCAAGCAGTGAAGACAAAAAAACATCCCCATCAGAGGGGCGGGTGCTGCATCTGTCAGTGGACAGAGAAAAAGATTTTACGGTAAGATCTTACAAAAACCTTATTTTCTCTATCGTCCATTGACAGACGCAGCCTCATCTTCATGAGCTGTGTGGTCCCAAAGCAGTATCGGCATGAGGGGTGGGAAGAACGCAACCGGAAATTAACGTAAACTCCAAAGGCTAAACCTAGCTACCTGGGTAACATGAAGCTCAACAAAAACAAGATGAGCTCACCCAGGTAAAAGACCCCTAAGAGAATAAGAAAAATCATTCTCTTATGAAACAGCAGCCTGCAAAACCTTGCGGCCAAAAGAGGCATCCGAAGAAGCCAACAAATCCACCTTGTAAAATTTGGTAAAGGTGTGCACAGATGACCAAATTGCTGCCTTACAAATTTGTATAACTGAGGCCTGATGGCGAAAAGCCCAAGAGGCACTCCGCGCTCTAGTAGAATTAGACTTCACAGGGAAAGGAGGAACCTGACTCTTGAGTGAGTAAGTCTGAACAACCATCTGCCTGATCCATCCTGAAATGGTCGCAGCAGATGCAGCCAAACCTTTGCAAGGACTGTCCGGAAAGAAAGAGTCCGACTTCCTAAAGGACTCAGTGACCTTTAGATAAACTCTTATTGCCCGAACCACATCCAGAGAGTGCAAGTCAAATTCCTTGGAATGCTTAGACTTCGGACATAAGGCAACAAGATGTCTTCATTAAGATGAAAATCTGACACCACCTTAGGGAGAAAAGACAGATTAGGTCGGGGGACCATTTTACCTGTAAAACACCAAATAAGGCGAACGACAGGACAGCGCCGCCAACTCAGAGACTCTGCGAGCAGAAGTAATAGCAACTAGGAACTCAACCTTCTGCGACAAATAAAGCAGAGAAATTTCCCTAATATTCTCAAAAGGAGGCTTTTGAAGAACAGACAAAACCAAATTGAGGTCCCACGGTGGCAACGGGGATCTCCTTGGGTGAGCCAGATGACGCACCCCTGAAAAAAGTACGAATGAAGGCAGTAGTAGCCAAGGGACACTGGAAGTAAATGGCCAAGGCCAACACCGGTCCTTGATAGTACCCAACGCCAACCGCTGCTCAACTCTTTTTTTTTTAAAAAAAAGGCCAAAAGCTGCAGCGATTAACACCATGAAATGTACGATTTACACGTGCAATGTTAGATCTTCCTGGAAGTAAACTTCCTGGCCTTCAAAAGGGTAGGAATCACCGAGTCAGATAGACCTCTATCCCTCAACACCTTTCTTTCAACAGCCAAGCTGTTAAAGCCAGCGACCGTAAAGAAGGAGATGGAAACTCAGTCCTTGAGACAGCAGATCTTCCCCCAGACGATGTCTCCATGAAGGATCTACGACCATTTTTACCAGGTCTGCATACCTAGACCGCCGAGGCAAGCCTGGTGCCACCAGAACGACCGGAATTTCCTTCCATCGCCACCCAGCGAAGAAACCTCGGCAGGAGTGCGAGCGGAGGGAAGGCATAACTGGCTCCAAGGAGCCACCACAGCATTTGTGGCGTCGGCCAGAGGATCCCGAGACCTGGCCACAAACCGCTGAACATTCCTGTTGCGGCGAGGTGCAAACAGATCCACCTCTAGAGTCCCCTACCGGGAACACAGGAGATGAAACCCCTCCGGATGAAGGGACCATTCCCCTTGATCCAACACTTGACAACTCAGGTAATCCGCTTGCCCATTCTCCACACCCAGAATGTGGAAAGAGCCGGAACATTGTCTTCCACCCAAACCAAAATCTTGGCCACCTCCTTGGCCGCCAGGACACCCTTGGTGCCCCCTTGATTGATGTAAGCCACGGCCGTGGCATTGTTCGGCTGTATCCGAACGGGAGAGCCGTGTAGCCGACTCATCCAGTGAAGCAGGCAGAGTTTGATCGCTCTCAGCTCCAGAATACTTATCGGCAAGCAAGACTCTTCCGTTGCCCAAGTCCCCTGGGCACAGAGCTTCCCTAGCACTCCACACCAGCCTGACAGGCTGGCTTCCGTGGTGACCATCCTCCTAAACACCAGCAGGAAGGACTAGCCCTGCACAGGACAGGTGACCGGAGCCACCAAGAGCGAGCCGACTTCGTAAGTTGGCTCAAACTAATTTTCTGGTCAAAGGACCGTGGATCTCTGTTCCATTTCACCAATGAGACTGAGCAAACGGGACGGCTTCAAAAGGTCGATACCATCAGACCCAGGGCCCTCATGCAATCCCGCAAGGAGGACTGATCGGTCTCCATCAGCAAACTGACTGCTTTTTTGCAGCTTCTGAAGTATGTCCAGGGTGAGAAAGACCCTCACCAAAGCTGAGTCGAGGGTCAGCCCCAGATAAGTGACCCATACTGATGGCATCACTGATGTCCCTCGAAAATGGAGACATGGAAATACGCATATGAGATCGATGGAGGCCAGAAATTCCCCCTGATTCAAGGATGCCACCATTCAAAACTTCTGCACCTGCACAAAGCGGTTCAGAGCCTTGAGATTCAGAATTGGAAGTACTTTGCTATCCTTTCTGCGCACAGTGAACAGGTTTGAATAGAAACCTTGAGAGCGTTCCAGCTGAAAGGAAATCTTGCACAGCCTCCCACAGATCCTTCAAAACGCTCTGGAGACAGGTGAAGATTTGACTGAAAAAACCTATTCCCCTGGCCGGGACCAGTATTCGATCTTGTAACCAAGTCAATTTGCGAACCCAATTGTCCTGAATGAAGGAAGTCCAGGGTTCCTGGAAGAAGCGCAGACGTCCCCCCACCCCTGTGCCGGGTGAGAGCACCCCTTTATGCTAAAGAGGACTTGTCAGCAGCACTGGACTGAACGCCCTTGGGCTTGCCCCAAAGCTTTTTAGCCCCTCCAGAACCTCTGAACAGCTTACCTTTTTCCCGCCCCCCTGAGGCATGAAAAAACGCTTGAGAGCAGAAAAAGAGGGACCCTGCCTAGTACGGGGAGTCTTACCCTTGGAGGATTGAGGAAGAAGAGTACTCTTCCCGCCAGTCAAGCCCTTGATCAACTAATCCATTGAGTGGCCACACAAACGCTTTCCCATAAAGGGGAGGGCAGCTAGGGCTTTATTAGAAGCTTGGTCAGCCGACCAGCTCTTCAGCCAAACCATGTGTCTCTAGGCAATGCCCACAGGCCACTAGGGGACCCTGGCCACTAGGGGAGCCGCATCCATAGACGCATCACACAGGAACACCAGAGCCTGGATCACCTGGTCCAACAGTTTAGCTGTTCTGGAGGAACAGTCTCGGGGTCCAAAGACTCCCACAAACCCCTAATCCATTCCGTCACCGTCTGTGAGGCTAAAATAGAAACAAACACCAGTTTCAAAATGGAACCCGCCAACACGTGAAGATGGCGGGAAAGGGATTCCACCCGCCTGTCCACCGGATCCGTGAAGACCGGGGAATCTTCCACAGGCACAAGGGTAGTGTCATGCCTCCAGCATAAGGAAATAATTAATTCTATTGGAAATAGTAATACCAATCTTGTCCACAAGATGCCACTGTGACAGACTGTTATACAGCACTTTATGGTATTTCCGGTTCTCTATTGCTGGTATTAGTTACACCCCTCTCTGAGGAAATCTCCATTTTAGAACAGCTCATGAAGACAGCCAGACAGCATCTGAGGTTCCTGTGGGAAGATTCCTGAACCCCCCTTTGAAGCATCGCTGGTATGCTCAGAACTGTCAGTTATATACTCAATGCATATATTGTTTGTACACTGATTGTATGTTTATATGTTTATTCACAGTTTCCCCTCTCTATTCACAATCCTATTCGCATATCCATTCTGACTTGTAACCTGTCATGTGACCACTATTCTATCTCTGAAATAAAGCCTTAAGTTACAAAAGGACTGGTTATTGCAGGATTAAAGGTTTAGCTGTATGTTGAGATGCACACGCCTGGGGCATACGTGTAGTGAGAACAGAACAGTGAGACAGCGGCTATCCAGCAAGTGGGATTTAGGACAGAGACTATACAGAGGCCTGCTACCCTGCCAGCGCAGTCATCTGCATATGCAATACAGCAGTCTCTACACAGTCAAGCATTCCTGCAAGCGACATGTCACATAGCCAGACATCCTCACTCAAGACAAGGTCCCGAGTTTCCGGCTCCTCTAGATCTTCCTCCGCAAGCAATGCACTTGCCATAGCACGTGCGAAAGCTGAAGCCGCCAAGGCGCGAGCAGCCTTTACTGAGCAAGAAATGCAGATTAAAAAGGAGAAAGTGAGGTTGCAGAAAGAGGTAGAGGAAGCTCTCCAAAAAACGAAAGAGGCAGAAGAAGCCCTCCTAAAAGCAAAGAAGGATGAAGCCTTCCTAGAAGTAAAGAAGGAAGAAGCCCTCCTAAAAGCAAAGAAAGAAGAATCCCGCCTAAAAATGCAGAAAGAGGCCGAGGAGGCCCTCCTAGAAGTAGCCCTAGAGAAACTCGCCGTAGAGAAGGAAGTAGCAGCAGCCATAGCTGAAGCAGAGGCCTTAGAATTAACTGTATACCCAAGAAGTGAATGCAGCAGACAGCAATATTCTTGATCCAGAAGCTGAAACTCCAAATTCTCTACAACAAACTTCAGATTACATCAATCAACATTTTAAAACAAGCAGTGCCAAAGATGACGTCAGAGACGAGCCAAAGACACTCCACGGTACCGCCGCAAGTCAGTGACAAGCCTCAAGCCTGCAAACGGGAGAAATCTGTGCAAAGTGACGTCTCCTACGACAGACTCCCCATAAGTGAGATAATAGAATCACCTTCTAATCGCCCTCCAGAATCAACGCCCAAGCCAGAACGGTACATCAGAGGACAGCTCGGTGCCAGCAAAAGGTATGATTACACACAGCCATCTTACCATGACAACACACAGCAGGCTAACCAAGCCACCATAGACTTTGCAAGGTTCTTTGCACAACGCGAGTTAGTCACCAAAGGACTTGAAAAGTTTAATGACCGCCCTGAAAACTACAGAGCTTTGCGGTCATCCTTTCAAAACACTATCAGAGACTTAGGGCCATCTTGCAGCGAAGCGAAGAGATAGACCTCCTGATCAAATGGCTTGGAAATGAGTCTGCCGAACATGCCAGGCGAATCAGGACAATAAATATAAATTACCTAGACACTGGTCTTAGAACAATCTGGGATAGACTTGATGAGTGTTATGGTTCAGCAGAAGCAGTAGAAAATGCATTATTCAAAAGACTTGATAACTTTCCCAGAATACCTAGCAAAGCCTACCATAAACTTAGAGAGTTAAGTGACTTGTTAATGGAACTTCAAGCAGCTAAATCCGATGGAGACTTACAAGGACTTGCATTCCTTGACACAGCCAGAGGTGTCAACCCCATTGTGCAAAAGTTACCCTATAACTTGCAAGAGCAGTGGATTACACATGGATCCCGATATAAAAGACAGCATGATGTTCCATTCCCTCCTTTTTCTGTTTTTGTGGACTTTGTGTGCCAGCAAGCTAAAAACAAGAAATTATCCAAGTTTTGATTTTACGCTGTTGTGTGCTGCTCCTGTGGGACTTAACCCTAGCAAACCTCCAGTAGCAGTACACAAAACGAACGTGTCTCCTCCAGGTTCCTTTCACAGGTCTGCCAACTTCTCTAACTCAGAGACAAAGGTCAACGATCCTGGTAAGCAGTGTCCCTTGCATCGGAAGCCAAATCCTCTACTAAAATGCAGAGCCTTCAGAGAGAAAACCCTGCAGGACCGCAAAGCTTTCCTCAAGGAGAACCACATCTGCTACAGGTGCTGCTCTTCCATATCTCATCTCGCCAAGGACTGTAAGGTCAGTTTAAAATGCACAGAATGTGACAGCTCAGATCACAACACAGGGTTACATCCTGGGCCAGCTCCATGGACTTTACAACACACCCTCAGCACTAGTGAGCATGGCGGGGAGGAGGAGCACACCACCACAACTACACCAAAGGTCACTTCACAATGTACAGAGATATGCAAAGGAGCCATAGGTGGTAGGTCCTGCTCCAAAATCTGCCTAGTCAGAGTCTACCCAGCAGGCCAAAAAGACAAAGCTATTAAGATTTACGTAATCCTGGATGACCAAAGTAACAAGTCATTAGCCAGCTCAACCACCTTTGACATGTTCAGCGTTAAAGGCCCCAGCATTCCCTACTCCTTAAAAACTTGTGCAGGAATAGTGGAGACGGCTGGTAGGAGAGCATCCGGCTACCAAATCGAGTCCATCGATGGGCGATCTCGCTTGTCTTTGCCAACTCTTATCGAATGCAATCAGATCCCTGATCATAGATCTGAAATTCCTACACCAGATGTAGCTGCTCATCACCCACACTTGAAACGCATAGCACATCTGATACCAGAACTTGATCCTCAGGCTCAGATTATCTTACTCCTTGGGAGAGATATCTTACAAGCCCACAAATCAAGAGCTCAGATTAATGGTCCCAATAACACTCCTTATGCTCAGAAGTTAGACCTCGGATGGGTCATCATAGGAGATGTCTGTCTAGGAAGCGTGCACAAACCTAACTCCGTTAGCAGCATGCTCACAAATACCCTAGAGAATGGGCGTCCCTCTCTTTTCCAGCCATGCCACAACCATTTCCTTGTTAAGTAATCAGCCTACGCCACCCACTCATCTTGTCCCTTCACAAACCCCACTAGTGACAACTTTGCCTGTGACAGTGACCAAGACCATTTAGGGTGCACAGTCTTTCAGAGAACTAAAGATGACAATCGTGTGGCAATGTCTATCGAAGACAAACTCTTCTTAGAAATAATGGAGCAAGGTCTAGTCAAAGACAGCACAAACAGCTGGGTTGCACCTCTTCCCTTCAGACCACAGAGACAACGCTTACCCAATAACAAAGAACAAGCTTTACAACGTTTTTCTTCACTTAAACGTAATTTGCAAAGAAAGCCAGAGATGAGGGAACATTTCTTTTCTTTCATGGGGAAGATCTTTGAGAACGGTCATGCCGAGGTAGCTCCCACCCCTAAAGACTCTGAAGAGTGTTGGTATCTCCCTATATTCGGAGTGTACCATCCCAAAAAGCCAGGTCAAATCAGAGTAGTGTTTGACTCTAGTGCCAAATACAAGGGTATCTCCTTGAACAATGTCCTCTTGACAGGCCCAGACCTCAACAACAAACTCCTGGGAGTGCTCTTACGCTTCCGCAAAGATTCTATTGCCTTCATAGCTGACATCCAGCAGATGTTCCATTGTTTCTTGGTCAGAGAGGAAGACAGGAACTTCCTAAGGTTCCTTTGGTTCCAAGACAATGATCCTTCCAAAGATATCTCAGAGTATCGCATGAGGGTACACATCTTTGGCAATAGCCCTTCACCTGCAGTCGCTATCTAAGGACTCAGACATCCCGCCCAAGAAGGTGAACTTGAGTTTGGCTCAGATGCAAGACAATTCGTAGAGAAAGATTTTTATGTGGATGACTGTTTAAAATCCTTACCTTCCAGCGAGTCTGCAATCTGTCTTCTTAAAAGAGCGCAGGAAATGCTCGCTTGTTCCAACCTCAGGCTTCACAACATTGCTTCTAACAGCAAAGAGGTAATGGAAGCTTTCCCCACTCAAGACCATTCCAGTGATCTAAAGGACTTAGATCTGGGTACAGACTCTTTACCTGTACTGCGAAGTCTAGGTCTACTTTGGGACTTAAAATCCGATTCCTTTACCTTCCAAGTAAACGGAGAAGAAAGACTCTTCACTCGCAGAGGTGTCTTGTCTTCAATCAATAGCCTGTACGATCCATTAGGATTTGCGGCACCTGTCACAATTCAAGGTAAAGCCTTACTTAGAGACTTGATTCGTGAAACATCCGACTGGGATGCCCCACTACCCCTTGATAAGAGGAACTCTTGGGTAGAGTGGAGGGACTCTTTATCAGTCTTATCTGATCTGTTTCACGCCCATATGCTCCTGTACCTTCTACAGAAATACAGAGTCAAAACCTTTGCATATTCTGTGATGCTTCTGTCAAGGCAATAGCTGCTGTGGCCTACTTAAAGAGGAAGTAAACCCTCCTCAGGAAGTTGTACCTATAGGTAAGCCTATATTAAGGCTTACCTATAGGTACTGTAAATATCTCCTAAACATGTACCGTTTAGGAGATATTTACCTTTAATGCAGCCAGTGACGTCACTGGCGCATGCGCTCTGAAGGAACGGCAGATCGTGCCGTTCCTTCAGAGCCCTGTGCCGTGAACGTCGGCTCCCGCGCGCGTGCGCGGGAGTGACGTCACCGTGGCTCCGGCCAATCAGATGGCCGGATGCCGCGATCCCGGAAGACGGGCGACTATACATGTCGCCCGTCATACAGGTAAGCGGATGGCACGGCGGGGGCTCGTTCTAAGGTAAGTATTTCTTAATGAGCTAGTATGCGATGCATACTAGCTCATTATGGGTTTCTCTTTCAGGATGTAAAGAAGAGAAAACATTTTTTTCTCGGTGTACAACCTCTTTAAAGACTGTTGACACTACAGCACAATGCCACGTAGGATTCATCATGGGCAAAGCAAAGCTTGCTCCACACCCCGAGCATACTATACCTAGTCTAGAACTTTGTGCTGCAGTACTGGCTGTTGAACTAGCAGAGCTAATAGCCTCAGAGATGGACATTGACCTCAAGGATGTTCAACTCTACACAGACAGCAAGGTAGTGCTAGGCTACATCTACAATGAGACCAGACGTTTCTACGTTTATGTCAACAACAGAGTGTTGAGGATTAGGAGATCCACCAGTCCAACACAATGGCACTATGTACCTACTGACTATAACCCTGCAGACCATGCTACAAGAGCTGTTCCTGCATTTAACTTTAAAGACACTACATGGTTTACTGGACCTGCATTCTTGTATGATGCAGAACAGACTTTTCCTAAAAGTGACACTATTGAACTAATAGATCCAGACTCAGATACTGACATCCGTCCTGAGATCTCAACATTTCATACTGCAACTTCAGGTTGCCAGCTTAAATCTGACAGATTTACCAGATTCTCAAAATGGAAGACACTTGTTGGAGCTATTTCTTGTCTTATCCATATAGCTCGCTCCTTTAAAGGTGACTCAAACAGCTGTGACCGCAAGGGATGGCACCATTGTCAAAGGATCAGTTCAGCACTAGAGCTACAGCAGTCTCAGGATCTTATCATCCGCACTATACAGCATGAAGCCTATGCTAAGGAGATTGACTGTATCTTGAACGGAAACCCTATCCCTAGAGACAGTGCCCTGAGAAAACTTGACCCGTTCCTTGATCAAAATGGACTACTTAGGGTAGGTGGTCGTCTAAGACAAGCCAACCTAGATTGATGAGAGAAATCCTCTAATAGTTCCTGGTCACCACCACATCGCTCACTTGATTGTATCACATCATCACTCCCATGTAAAGTGGAAGTCAAGATCCAGAGAATCAAGGAGACAAAGTCGTTCCTCAGACCAGTTTCTGAACCGATCTTGCTGTTATCATCTGAGGAATAAATAGTGGTATCTGATGATACCAGGCGGGGAGTGTCATGCCTCCAGCATAAGGAAATAATTCAATTGGAACTTGTAATACCAATCTTGTCCACAAGATGCCACTGTGACAGACTGTTATACAGCACTTTATGGTATTTCCTGTTCTCTATTGCTGGTATTAGTTACACCCCTCTCTGAGGAAATCTCCATTTTAGAACAGCTCATGGAGACAGCATCTGAGGTTCCTGTGGGAAGATTCCTGAACCCCCCTTTGAAGCATCGCTGGTATGCTCAGAACTGTCAGTTATATACTCAATGCATATATTGTTTGTGTTTGTACACTGATTGTATGTTTATCTGTTTATTCACAGTTTCACCTCTCTATTCACAATCCTATTCGCATATCCATTCTGACTTGTAACCTGTCATGTGACCACTATTCTATCTCTGGAATAAAGCCTTAAGTTACAAAAGGACTGGTTATTGCAGGATTAAAGGTTTAGCTGTATGTTGAGCTGCACACGCCTGGGGCATACGTGTAGTGAGAACAGAACAGGTAGATTTGTTTAATCTGGAGACAGGATGGTCCACTTTAGGTGGAACCGTCCAACGATTGGAGACCTTTTCAGCAAAAGGATACCGGCGTTTAAAGTGTTTTGGCACAAGTAACACGTGCTTAATGCGCCACCATTCGTCATTCAAAATATCGTGAAAAGTATCAAGACAAGGGAAAAACTTGCCAGCTTTCTGAGACTTCGGGCAACCAAAAGCCATCCGCATCCCTGCCAGCGTGGGCTCATCAGCCAATTTTAAAAAGTTTCCTGTACCGAAATAATCAGGGCTTCCACTAAAGTGTATTCCCGCGCTGCAGCTGAAGAGGACAGGTCCTCTTCAAGATCTGAGTGCGAGGACAATGACCCCTCAGGAAGGGGAGCATCCATGGGGAAACCTCATCAACCTCTGAATTCGAGGACACCTCCATAGACGGAGAAGGCAGCGGCCGTTTTCGGCTAACAACCTTTTTATGACTAAAAACTTTTGTTGCCAGGCTTTCCAGAGCTGCTGAAGTCGTGGCCAGCGACTGCAATCCGAACTGTCCGAGAGTCGCACAGAGTGGGTCTGAGGGTGAATTCAAAGTTTGGGACTCCATATTGCAAGTTACAAAAAACAGAGTACTGTCACTTTAAGAAGTGCCAATCGCAGTTCCCACCACTGATCGCAGTGGTCTGCAGAGATCCCCTTTAAACTATACTAACAGCAGAGCGTGCAGGGGTATGTCCGCAGGGACCCCATTACTGTACCACCTCAGAGAAAACGTCCTGGTCGTTCCAGCAGCATGCAGAAAGACAGGAAATGACCTTGGCCAGCAGCAGGAAACAGAACACAGGAAGCGATCTCGCCTGAATGAAAGGTCACGCAGCTCAGTGCAGCACAAAGGCTACACAAACATGGTTGAACACACAGTTGCAATAGAAAGCTCAGGAAAATTGGCTCCCCCATACAAGTCTATGGGGAAAAAAACGACATTGCCCACATTTACTCACCATACCATGGACTGGGTGGGCTCTGCTCTGGGCAGACTGCTTCCCACCCGAAGTGAGGGTGCTGACAGCCGAGGGGTACTCTGTGACTAAGGGTGTTCCAGGTCGTGCTGTCCCGGCGAGGCATCTGCTCGCAGGCTTGTCCCCATCTGGAAAAGGGGCACCGTCGTGGCTAGGCCTAGTGTGGGACTATAACCTACTCATGCTCGTAGGCCAGGTAGGGGGGACCACAAGGATCTAGATTATCCAGTGCGATGCCCCAGCCTGCATCGTTGCCTGTAGATCACCAGGAAATTCTTCCCTGAACACTAGCTAGCAAGTGAGTACATAGAAATAAAATAAAATATCCTGAAAAGAAAACAAAAAACTGAGACCGGCATCCCAGCAGGAAACCTAGGACCTACTACTCCTCTACGCAGAAACAAACTGATGCGCTGGGCTGTGTCTGTGAGAGATATGTCTGGAGAGACAGCGCCGTGGGCGTGTATATGTAAAAACTTTTTACTAACGTACTGCCTAGACTACTCCTGCAGGTGGCAGCATAACCCACACAGCTTATGAAGATGAGGCTGCGTCTGTCAATGGACAATAGAGAAAGGTTTTTTTACCTTAACCACTTCTTGCCCGCCCTAGAACAGATTAACGGCGGGAATGTGGTTGTATTATCCTGACCGGACGTCATATGACGGCGGCAGGATAATACAGGTCTGCGCGCTCCCGGGGGCGCACAGAGCGGCGATGCGAGGTGTCAGCCGGACACCCTGCATCTCCGATCTCGGTAAAGAGACTACTGACGTAGCTCTTTACCATGTGATCAGCCGTGTCCAATCACGGCTGGTCACATAGTAAACAGGAACAGCCATTGATCGGCTTTCCTTAGTTCGTGCCTGACAGGCACGAGTAAAGGAGCGCCGATCGGCGGCTCCCATGACAGGGGAAGGGTCGGCACTAGTAATCAGATCATTGATTACCAGTGCAGACCCTCGGGGGGGGGGGGGATGCCACTAGAACCACCAGGGATGCCCACTATGACCCCAGGGATGCCCACTATGACCCCAGGGATGCCCACTATGGCCACCAGGGATGGCAATCAGGGCTCAGGGAGCCCCCCATTGCCCTCCCCATCATTGCTGCCCGCCAGTGCCCTCCCTATCAGTGCTGCCCACAAGTGCCCATCATTGCCATCTTTCAGTGTCGCCCACCAGTGCCCATTGCCCACCAGTGCCGCCTATCAGTGCCCATTAGTGCCCATCAGTGCCGCCCTTCAGTTGCGATCAGTGCCGCCCATCAGTGCCGCCTATGAGTGCCCAATAGTGCCCGTCAGTGCCACCTATCATTGCCCGTCAGTGCCACCTAGCAGTGCCGCCTATCAGTGCCCACCAATGCTGCATATCTGTGCTACCTATCAGTGCCACATATCAGTGCCTATCAGTGCCACATATCAGTGCCGCCCATCAGTGCCGCCCCATCAGTGCCGCCTCATCAGTGCCTCCTCATCCGTGCCTCCTCATCAGTGCCTCCTCATCAGTGCCTCCTCATCAGTGCCTCCTCATCAGTGCCTCCTCATCAGTGCCTCCTCATCAGTGCCTCCTCATCAGTGCCTCCTCATCAGTGCCTGTCAGTGCAGTCTCATCAGTGCAGGAAAAAACATTTATTTACAAAATCCATAACAAAAACTTTTTTTTTTTTTCAAACTTTTCGGTATTTTTTTATTTGTTTAGCAAAAAGGAAAAAACCCAGAGGTGATCAAATACCACTAAAAGAAAGCTCTATTTGTGGGGGGGAAATTTGGTGTAGGTACAGTGTTGCATGACCGTGCATTTGTCATTCAAAATGCAACAGCGCTAAAAGGGGAAAATTGGCCTGGGCAGGAAGGGAGGAAAGTGCCCTGTATTGAAGTGGTTAATGCAGAGAATGCATTAAGGTAAAAATCCTTTATACCTTTAGAACCACTTTAAAGCGTAACTCCACTTTTGTTGATAAAAAAAAAAAACATTCCTCTCTGGGTGATCATTGTACATTGCAAGGATTTTACCAAACTTTGTTGCAGATTCCTACCTTTTGTTATTCAGAAGAAATCATTGTTTGTTCCTCTTTGGTAAGTGGGTCTAATGGGAGTGGTTTCACAAATGTCTTTCAGCTGTGGCAGCTGCAAAGCTCTAATGAGGGAAGCTGCTGGGCCGGCATCCCTTTAGGGAGATATTGGGAGTATCTCCCCAACAAAAATGACATTTTTGTTACAGGGGATGCCAAAAATCTGACTTGTATCTAAGGGAGACTTCTGGGAAAATGTGTGAGCCAATCATACAAGCAGGAAATGATGTTTCTGTTGTGTGGTCAGTACACATTATGTGTACAGAACAGCTCCAAGTAGCCATATTGCATTGCATTTCCAGAAAATTACAACAGCTGCAGATTGAAAAAGGTAATTAAAAAATTAAACTACAATATGATTTTTGTCGCAATTGTATACGCTATATTGTTTTTTTTTTTTCTTTATTTGCTATTTGTTTCACCACGGAAGTGGAGTTACCCTTTAAGGAGGTAATTGCATCATGAAAAAAATACAGCTAAAAGGGCTGTTGGGGAGACCACAACATTTTAAAAATGCCAATAGTCTTAAAGTTTTTGCTCAGAACATTTTATATCTGTATTTTGGGTGTAACATGTTCCAGCTCCTGCCCCCATTTCCTCCCTCATCCCTTCCACTGTGACAGTAGCAGGGAATCCTCTATTCCCCAGCTGTTGTCACATTTTAAATCAGCGGGGCAGTCCAGGGCTCTGCTCGCACAGCTATTTCATTCATACACAGCAATCTGCGTATGAAGAAACTACAAGTCCCACCTGCCACCCTGGCAGATCACTTGTAGCCCCCAATGAACTTTTAAACTAAAAGTCAATACAAAGCTACAGGCATAAAGCTGGAGCGAGAGTATGCAGGGGCCTGGCATTGCACCCAGGATCAATTGTTATCAATTTATCAAACGCACAGTGAAGCAGAGGACAACTAAAACTTGTTTGTAGGTTCCTCATAGCTACTAGCATAAGGGCCCTATAGATAAAGAAATGCATTTGTTTTAAAGAGCTGTGTTTTGTTTTTTCTAAAAAGTCCCACTTTGCACATAATATGCGTATTGCAGTATATTTGTAGGGCAAAATAACTGGTTTATCAAGTTTAAATTAATTTTTTGTTTAGTAGAATCCTCCAATAAAACAAAATGCACAAAAATGGTTTGTTTTCTTTAAAAAGTGTATACATACCTTTTTTGCTTTTGTTTTCTTTCCATAAGATTCTGAAAGAGGTTTTTTCTTCTGCTGAATATTAGCTTTACAAAACAGGTCTTCAAATTCAATGGGGTCTGCTATATCTGGCTCCCTCAGCGTCTCCCACAAGGAAAGCTTCAAGCTATCTTTTGGGCTACAAAAAAAAAAAAAAAAAAATCAATACAGACTATATTAATATATATATATATATATATATACACACACATACATATATACACATACATACATACACACAAGCAGCTTGGTATGGGGTCACACGAGCCGAGCTGCAGCTCCCTGTGTCCATTCAGACAGGGAGCCACGGCCCGGCCCCTTTCTCTCCTTATTGGCTCACTGAATGACTGAAAGCAGCGGAAGTCACTGGCGCTACTGTCTCAGCAAATGAGGAGGGAGAGTCCCGGGCAGCTGAGTCTCTCGTGCAACATCGCTGGCCTTGACTTCCAATTGACCGGTTATCACATACTCAAACTTTGACTATCAATCATTGGTGGAATTCAGTGCTCTGAGGAAAGTGGCAGTGCTGACATTAAATCAGACTGTATTGAGGCTTTCAGCTCTAGCTACCACCACCTTTCTTCACCTATTTCTTGATTAGGACTCTTATCTTGGAGAGTTTTCCTTGAAAGAAGGGGTGCCCTTGAACTGGAATACTTTGAAAGTCTCCTTAAAGAACTGTGTAAACTGTGAATGTGAAGGTGCATCAGCGGAATGTAAATGAGAGTGTGAATGGGGCCCTTTTTATGTGCTCATCTAGACAACGTTGTCTGTGTGGTTTCCACTGGGTGTCTGGGTGGTATTTTTTCATATCTATTTTGTAATCAATACCTTCTGTTAGAACTTCAATAAACATATTGCTTTTTACACTGTTGATGGTTCTCTGTTAAAACTATTCTCCCTGAATATCCCCCACTGTGGGACCTCACGGACTATTTTTCCTGTGTGGTTCTTGCCTTGAGCTTAGTTGTGGAGGTACCCAGTCCAGTTGGACGAAGCAGTGATATGCTTTATTAGTACCACCATTCCTCTTATGTATAAGGGTATGAATGGGCACAGGACTCCATGTTCTTTTTTCCCTTAACTTTCCATCTGAAGTTTGCCAATGAACATCTAAATGATTCAGAGAAGGATTGGAAGAAAGCGCTGTGGTCAGATGAGACCAAAATGGACTCGACTTGTTGTGTTTGGAGGAAGAAAAATGCTGACTATGACCCTAAAACCACCATCCCTACAGTCAAGCACGAAGGTGGAAACATTATGCTTTGGGGTAGTTTATCTGCTAAAGGTGCAGGTTGACTGTCGCATTAAGGGGCCAAAGAATGAGGTCATGTATTGTGAAATTATGGATGAGAACCCTTCAGCCAGAACACTGAAGATGGGTCGTGGATGGGTCTCCCAGCATGACAATGACCCAAAACATACCACCAAGGCAACAAAGGAGTGGCTCAAAAAGAAGCACATTAAAAAGGTCATGGAGTGGCCTAGCCAGTGTCCAGATCCTAAGTCTATAGAAAATTTATGGAGGGAGCTGAAACTCGAGTTGCCAATCAACAGCCAAGAAACCTTGAAGCATAACTCCAGTCAAAAATTACATTTTTCCTATTAATAGTATGTTAAATATCTTTATCATTGATATTATTCATTTTCTGACTAGCTGCTTGTGTAGCTCAGAAAGTCTTTTCTAAGCTAGACAAACGGCTTCTTCCTTTTCTTTACCGACAACCCCATCTCCCTTTATTTGAATTTGCCAAGTTGTCTTTCACTTCCTGAAAAGGTTGTCGGTCTAGCTAATGAAGAGCACATATTCTCGCATCCAAGGTTGCGAACGCTTCCTCCCCATGGTTGGAATGATATTGGTAGAAAGATGGTGAAATTACCTCTCGTGAACCGGGGAAAAGCTGATGAAAGATGAAACTTTGAGGAGAAACAGCGGGTCTGCCCTGAGTATTATCTCGTCTGGGAAGACTGAAGAAAGGTTCCTTTATAGAGGGCCTAACATTCGCTAACTCATCTAGCTGACGTAATCGCGATCAGGAAGGCTGTTTTAAGTGTCAGATTTTTTTAATAAAGATTCTGAAATCAGCTCGAAAGGTGCTTGAGTTAAAGCCTTGAGCACCAGGGAAAGGTCCAAAGGGACCACCTTCATGCTCTCGGCCGGACGTTTCCTTGAGATAGACTTAAACCGTTTGACCAGAGTGTTTTCTCTAAGCCTTGTATCCAAGAAAACTGAAAGTGCCGCGGTATGTACTTTAAACGTGCTTACTGTTAGGCCAGCTTCGAGCAGAATGTTGAGTACCATGCTCACATTTTGTAAATCTCGTTTTTTTAGGGCGCATGTTTGTGGAGTTGTTTTTTCTGATTTTTCCATCAATCTTCCTAGTATTCGGTTTTCTGCTTTGTAGGAGCGTTTCTGCTACTCTTGCAGAGAGGCCTTTTCTATGTAAGATGCGCCATTCAAGATCCATGCTATCGACTTCAAAAGTCTGAAGCTGGGGATGGTGGGTTCCAGACTGCAGGAAGTGGTCATCTTGGGTCAGTGGAGCCCAAGGATCTTCCTCTGCCATCTTCCTTAGAGCCGAAAACCAGGTCCTTTTTGGCCAAAAGGGTGCCAGAAGGATCACCCTTGCCTTTTCCTCTCAAATCTGATCGTCCTGGGGAGCAGTTGTACCAGTGGAAAGGTATACCCAAGACTGAACGACCATGGGAACCCCAGGGAATCTATGCCTAGTGAACCAGCCTCTTTTTAGGGAGAAAAATTGTGTCACCTTCCTGTTGTTCGCAGAGGCTAAGTGATAGACTCCCGGAAGGCCCCCACTTTAGGACAAGCATTGAAAAAAATGTTCTAGTTTAGTTCCCATTCTGCTGGGTCTAGCTGTCTCCGGCTCAAGAGGTCTGCCGGAGTATGGAGTGCACCCTTGATGTGTACCGCCGCCCAAGATAGAAGCACATGCGCTGTCCTCTCATAAGGGGCCTTGACCTGGTACCCCCTTGTCGGTTGATGTATGTCACCGTAGTGACATTGTCCGACAGAACCTGGGTGTGCTTCCCCACTACCGTCTCCTGAAAAGCTGAGAGAGCTTTCAGTACCGCTGCCAATTCCCTCAAGTTCGAGGATGCTTCTGCCATTTCTGATTCCCAGGTTCCTTGCCTGTTTTGTTTTCCAATGTTCGCCCCCCCCCCCCATCCCGACGCACTTGCATCCGTGGTAATTAAGACTTGAGTCTGCAGGAGGCATAAGTTGCCTTCCCTCAGCGTGTCTCTGTCCACCACATCAAGGTTGTCCCAACAGCTTTGTGAATGGGAATAATTTCCTCTAATGAATCCATGCTTTTGTCCCACCCGTTCAACAGATGGCACTGTAGGGCCCTCAAGTGAAGCTGGCTCCATTGTACCGATGGAACTGAGGCAGATATGAGCCCTAAGAGGGACATAATGGCTCTCCTTCTCCCTTGTTTCGCTATTCTTAGCTGATCTGCCATGTTGCTTAGTTTTGCTAACTTGTCCTCTTGGAGTTATTAACTTCTGTTCCGTCGTTATCGATAATATAGCCCAGGAATGTAGCTCTCTGAGAAGGAGTACTGTTTGACTTTTCTTAATTGATTTGCCAACCCAACTGGGTGAGAAATTGTTCGGTCGCTTGTAAGCCTGTGAGAGCTTCCTCCCTGGATACCCCATAAATTAAGAAGTTGTCCAGATAAGGCACTATCTGAACCCCTCAATCTGAGCTCCTGCACCACCTCCGTCATAATTTTGGTAAATATAGGCAGGGCTGATGAAATGCCGTGTTTTCCTCCCTTCCTGGATGGCAAATCTCAGGAATTTTTAGTGGCTGTGATGAGTTGGGACTTGAAGGTACACGTCCTTCAGGTCGAGAGTCACCAGAAAGGCTGCTGCTGGAGTAAAGTTCAGGCCGAGAAAATTGTCTCCGTTTCAAACTTTCTGTAACATATTGACATGTTCAGGTTTTTCAGGTTCAGGATTAGGCGGTGTCTGCCGGAGGGTTCTGCCCTCAGGAATACGTGAGAGTAGTATCCCAAAGTGTGATGACTTGGACGTATTTCCATTTTCACTTTTCTCCCTTAGCAGTTCCCTTTTCATGGGTAGGTCAAGCCTTGAACCGGTTGGCACCTTCACAGATCTGAAATAGGTTGAGGGCTTGGATACAAATTCTATTTTGTATCTTTGGGCTATTATCTTTAGGATAAACTAGCTTGAGCAGAACCCTCTCCATTGAGGGAGGAAATTAAGTAACCTCCCCCAGCTGGCGTAATTGTGGTTTGCTGGAGGATGTTGAGTTTGGGAACAAAACATTAGGTTTGCCTTGTTTTTATTGAAGACCCATCTTCGCTGAGTCTGTGGCCACTCATTTCTTGTCTATTCTTTTGCTTTGGTTTCTTGAAGGGAAAACCTTTTGCTTTATCCGCTGACCTCTCCAACACCTTTTCAAACACAGACCCGAATAGTAAGCTGCCGTTGAAAGGGATATTGCACAGTTTGTTTTTGGAGGCGTAGTCCCCCTCCCAGATCTTGAGCCAAAGGGCCCTCCTAGCAACATTGACCAGGCCGGTGCTGCAAGCAGAGAATCTTACTAATTCAGCTGAAGTGTCGGCCATGTTAGCCTAGCCTTTTTTCTATGAGGAGGGGGGAATCTAATGTAAGCCTAGCCTTTTTCTATGAGGAGGGGGAATCTAAAGCCTCCTCTGCTCCCGGAACTTTGTCCAGGTGCCCCCTAGGTTGCTCCAGCCAAAATTACACGTTTCTGGTTACGCGTGTTTGCTATGCTGGGCTAAAACCCTGTTGGCCCTGCTTCGAATGCTCTACATAGGGTGACCTCCTTTTTTTGTCTATTGGGTATTTTTTTGACACCTTGGCCAGGTAGGAGTCTAGTTTTGGGCATTTTGTGAGGACACTGTTGTTCGTCAAATGGGAATCTCCTTTTCAAGTCCTTTGGGAAAATAAAAATGGATTTTTGTAAGAACTTACCGTAAAATCCTTTTCTCTTAAGCTCATTGACAGACGTAGTCTTCTTGATTCTCAAGAGCTGGGTTATGTTGTCTCCGCAGGAGTAGGACTAGGCAGAATGACAAAACGTTCTGGCTCCACCCTAGGGGGCAGTCCCTGAGGGTATATCCTCCCTCTCTCTGCTACAGGGAATCAGTTCTGTTTAAAGCAGTACAGAGAAATTAACCCAACCCAACTCAATGATAGAGGGGCGGGTACTACGTCTGTCAATGAGCTTAAGAGAAAAGGATTTTACGGTAAGTTCTTACAAAAATCCATTTTTCTCTATCGCTCATTGACAGACGTAGTCTTCTTGATTCTCAAGAGCTGGGACATCCAGAAGCAGTGCCACAAATGAGGGGTGGGATTGACAAAATCAAATCCAATCTAGTAGGCCCAACCGGTGCCAAACTAGAAGTTTTAAAGGCTCATTATAAACAAAGAATGAGACTAAAGAAAAATTTTCCAACGGAAAAAACCCTCGAGGTAGACCACTGGTCTCCTCAAATTGCGGCCTGCAAAACCTTGCGGCCAAATGAGGCATCAGACGATGCCATTACATCAACTTTATAATGTTTAGAGAAGGTATGCACCGACGACCAGGTAGCCGCCTTGCACACCTGGACCACTGACGCCTGATGGCGAAAGGCCCATGACGCACTAAGTGCCCGAGTGGAGTGCGCCTTAACAGGGAACGGGGGCTCCCGACCCTTAATAGAATAAGCCTGCACTACCGTCTGTCTGATCCATCTGGAAATGGTCGCGGCAGATGCAGGCAACCCCTTTTTGGGTCCATCTGGGATCACAAAAAGTGAATCCGTCTTGCGAAACGAGTCTGTCGTTTTCAAGTATACCCTGATCACCCGGACCACATCCAAGGAGTGCAAAGCAAATTCCCGAGGATGACTGGGCTTAGGACTCAGGGAAGGTAATACAATTTCTTCATTCAGATGAAATTCTGAAACTACTTTTGGTAGGAAGGATGGATTCGGACGAAGAACCACCTTATCTCTATGAATCACCAGATATGGTGAATGACAAGATAATGCGGCCAGTTCTGACACCCTGCGTGCAGAAGTAATAGCCACCAAGAAGGCCACCTTCTGGGACAACGTGGGTAGAGGAATCTCCCTAATATCTTCAAAGGGAGGTTTCTGAAGAACCGACAACACTAAATTAAGATCCCAGGGGGGTAACGGTGCGTGCACTGGCGGAGCCAGATGTCGCACCCCCTGGATGAAATTCCGCACCAAGGAATGAGTAGCCAAAGGCTTCTGAAAGAAGATGGCTAATGCTGAGACCTGACCCTTGATAGTACTCAAGGCCAGTTTCTGCTCAACCCCTTGTTGCAGAAAAGCCAATATTCGACTAATCGAATAAGACCGAGGACGGAACCCCAAAGGTTCACACCATGCAATGTAGGACTTCCATGTGCGATGATAAATCTTTCTGGAAGTCGCTTTCCTTGCTTCAACTAGAGTAGGAATAACTGAAGCTGACAAACCTTTGTCCTTCAGCACCTGGGTCTCAATAGCCAGGCCGTTAAAGCCAGCGATCGTAAAGCAGGATGGAAGATCGGTCCCTGAGACAGTAGATCCTCTCTGAGAGGAAGTCTCCACGGGACGTCCGCCACCAGTCTGACCATGTCGGCGTACCAAGCTCGACGAGGCCAGTCCGGAGCTACCAGGATTACTGGGATTCCTTCCTCCTCTACCCTGCGAAGAAGTCTTGGCAGTAACGCGAGAGGAGGGAAGGCATATATTAGCTGGTATTGCCCCCACGGGGCGATCAGTGCGTCTGCGGTTTCTGCTAGAGGATCGCGGGAGCGAGCCACGAATCTCTGAACTTTCCTGTTGAATCGTGATGCCAACAGATCCACATCCGGGGTGCCCCACCGTAGGCACAACTGGTGGAAAACGTCTGGATGGAGGGACCATTCCCCCTGATCCAGGGTCTGACGGCTGAGATAATCTGCCTGTCAATTCTCCACCCCCGGAATGAACACCGCAGAGATTGCTGGAACAAATCGTTCCGCCCAGCGAAGAATGCAAGCCACTTCTTTGGCCGCTCGGACACTCTTGGTGCCCCCCTGGTGATTGACATAAGCCACGGCCGTGGCATTGTCCGACTGGATCCGAACCGGGCTGCCCTGGAGCTGCTCGGTCCAGTGAATCAGACAAAGTCTGATCGCTCTCAGTTCCAATACATTTATCGGTAATCTGGATTCTTCCGGGGACCAAAGTCCCTGGGCAGATAATTGACCGAGAATTCCTCCCCATCCGGATAGACTGGCATCCGTGGTCACTATCGTCCAATATATTGGCAGAAATGACTTTCCCTGGCTGAGCATTGGAGACCGAAGCCACCAAACCAGAGACTCTCTGGTCTGTTTGCTCAATCGTATCTGATTGTCCAGGGATTCCGGATTCCGATTCCATCTGAGGAGAATCTCTTGCTGAAGAATTCGGGTATGGGACTGGGCAAATGGGACTGCTTCGAATGAAGCCACCATCAACCCCAGAACCCTCATGCAAGTCCGAAGGGAAGACCAGCTGTTGGACAGTAACAGCTGGACTGCTGATTGAATCTTTCAAAGTTTCCCTACCGGAAGAAACACTCTTGTCCTGACTGTGTCTAGAATTAGACCCAGATATTCGAGCCTCTGGGTGGGAACCAGAAAAGACTTTTGCTGGTTCACCAGCCACCCGAATTCCTGTAAAGAAATCATAATAATTTCTATGTTTTGTAGCAAGGTCTGAGGAGACTCTGCATGAAGCAGAAGATCGTCTAGGTAACCTAGAATCGATATACCTCTTTGGCGCAGAAGTGCCAACATCGGGGCCAACACTTTTGTGAAGACCCGCGGAGCCGTGGCGAGACCGAAAGGTAACGCCACAAACTGATAGTGGTTCTCCTCTACGGAAAAGCGTAGAAAACGCTGATGTCCTGCGAAAATGGGAATGTGAAGATAGGCGTCCTTGATGTCTATGGACGCTAGGACATCCCCTGGATGCAGGAAGGCTGCTACCGTGCGAATGGACTCCATTCTGAATCTTCTTATGTTGACGAAAGAATTGAGTGCTCTTAAGTCCAGAATTGGACGCACTTTGCCCTCTTTCCTGGGTATTGTAAACAGGTTTGAATAAAACCCTTGAAACCGTTCTGTCCAAGGAACGTGGACTACCACTCCTTGTTGTAGTAGATCTGTGACTGCTCTCCGCAGATCTTCTAGACGATCCGGAGATAGTCGGATATTGGAAGGGAAGAATCGCGCCGGTGGGAGAGATCGAAACTCGATCTTGTACCCTGACCTTATGACTTCGCAAACCCATTTGTCCGGGATTCTGGAAAGCCATGGATCCGGGAACCGGCGAAGACGTCCCCCCACCCCAGTTATGGGTGGGGGCGCACCTTCAGGCTTTGGATGGTTTATCTTCAGGTCTGGAGGGGGCGGGCTTTTGCTTGCCCGACCAACGACCCCTGACGCCTCCTGTAGGAACCTTGGAGGACTTAGTTTTTTCACCCGCTGGACGAAAAAACCTCTTGTGAGCAGAAAAAGAAGGCCCTCGTCTTTGACGAGTTCCTCTACCTTTAAAATTTTGCGGTAAAAAGGTGCTTTTTCCACCGGTGAGATCCTTAATGATCTCATCTAAGTTGGCTCCAAATAGACGTTCTCCTGAAAAGGGGATATTAGCCAATGCTTTTTTGGAACCTTGGTCGGCTATCCAACCTTTTAGCCACAGTGTACGCCTGAGAACCACTGCTGAGACTGATGCTCGCGCCATTAATGGAGTGGCGTCTAACGCCGCATCACATACAAACTGTAACCCCTGTATCATTTGTTCCAACAAATCTGATACCGCCTGAGGGACTTCTTCTAAGTCCCGGCGTAACCACTTGGTCCATTCAGTTACAGCCTGCGAAACCAGACCAATAGCAATTATTGGCCTGAAAGCTGATCCAATCAAGGAAAACATGGTGCGAGACATAGCTTCTATCTTGCGATCCACTGGATCTTTAAAAGACGGAGCGTCTTCTAAAGGAATAACCGTGGCTTTATTCAATCTAGCAATTGGTGAATCCACCACAGGTGGTTCTGTCCATTTCTTAATAAGGGTTTCCTCAAACGGATAACGCCTGTCAATGCGTTTGGAAATATTAAAAGTGCGTTTTGGCAGACGCCATTCTTCATCGATTGGATTGCCAAAACATTTGGGCAATGGAAAAACCTTTGCCACTTTGATGCGTTTTTTAGTCCCAAAAGGGATCTCAGTTTCAGCTATTTCTGATGGAATACCCTGTAACCTTAAAGTCTCCTGAACAGATACAATGAGTGCGTTTACCAACGCTTCCTCTCGGGCTATGGCAGATGCCGAAACATCCTCCTCACTGTCTGAAGAGACAGGACCCGAGACACCAATACCAGATGAAGTACCTGCAACTGCAGAAATAGGCTCAGAGTCTGAATCCGAGGTTTCAGATAATAAGGGGTTAGGCGGGGGTCGCTTTCTTGCGCCCTGTCCCTGACAAGCCACTTCCAACCGGGACACAAAAGTTTCCATAATGGCTGACAAAGATTCAATTGTCAATGGGGTGCTGGAGGATCCCGCAGACCCCTCGAGGGGATCCGGAGGAGATACATGAGTGGCAGGGTCCATGTTAATACAGGACACTTTTGCCAGCAATAAACAAAAAAACTTTTTTTTTTTTTTTTTTTTGTGTGTCTCCCCCTAGCGCAATAGCGCCCCTCAAGAGTACCTGCTTCTCGATCCCAGAGAGAGAGAGAGGGACCCCCAAATCTAAGGGGCTCAGTTGCGGCTGGGGCGAAGGTTTTCTGGATTTTTCCTTCGGTTTAGTGGTTTTCAATGAGATGAGGTGGACAGCCGATCTTCCCCTCTTTATCTCATTAATGGCTGATTGTAGAGATTTAAGCGTGGACATCAGTTCTTTTTTGAAATCGAGGAAGTCTTTTGCGAGAGGCTTAGTCTCTTCATCCACTATTTTCTTGATACAACAATTGCTTTCAGGCGGAATCTTTACTCTGCACGTACGGCAATACTTTTTCTTCTAAGAATTGTCTCCTGCCATTTGGGCTGTAAGAAATAGAGACCAACAGGAAGCACTGAGCGAGAGAGCACGAGAGAGAGCGAGAGTCAACACTAGGAACCCAGCTGCCCAAAAAAAAGACATCCCCCTCCTTCTCTCCAGAAAATACACAAACCTGCTACTTTTCTTTCTCTCCCCCCCCCTTTTAAAGACACAGGAGTGCTGACCCCCTTTGTGAGACCCTCCCGCTTCTTCCCCTCCTCCTTACCATATGAGAGCTGGGGCCCGGCTCCGCAGCTGCAGGTAGGTGGCCTTGTTCCTCTGTCATTGGACACCCTGGAGGGGAAGGAGCACGCCTGTCTGTGTGTTGCTGCCTCTGCTGCTGCGGTCCTGCCATTCAAACTTGGCGCTTAAATCCGCAACGGCTTGCCCCCATCAGAGAGAGCTTCTGGGATAAAGTAAGCAAGGGAATCTCCCTAATATCTTCAAAGGGAGATAAATTAAGATCCCGGGGCGGTAAGGGCGCGCGCACTGGCGGAGCCAGGTGCTGCACTCCCTGGATGAAATTCCGTACTAAGGAATGAATAGCCAAAGGTTTCTGAAAGAAGATTGCTAACGCTGAAACCTGACTCTTGATAGTGCTCAAGGACAGTTTCTGCTCAACCCCCTGTTGCAGAAAGGCCAAAATTCGGGTCACCGAATAGGTACGTGGGGGAAATCCAAGAGATTCACACCACGCAATATAAGCCTTCCATGTGCGATAATAGACTTTGCTGGAAGTCGCTTTCCTTGCTTTAATTGGAGTAGGAATAACTGAAGCTGACAATCCCTTGTCCTTCAGTACCTGGGTCTCAATGGCCAGGCCGTTAAAGCCAGCGATTGTAAAGCAAGATGGAAGATCGGTCCTTGAGACCGCAGATCCTCTCTGAGAGGAAGTCTCTAAGGAGCGTCCGCGACCGGCCTGCCCAGGTCGACGTGCCCGGCTTGACGAGGCCAGTCTGGAATTACCAGGATAACTGGAATTCCCTCCACCTCTATCCTGCGGAGAAGTTTCAGCAGCAACTTGAGAGGAGGGAAGACATACAAGTAGCTGATACTGCCCCTACGGGGCGATCAGCGCGTCTGCTGCGGCCGCTAGAGGATCGCGGGCGTGGGCTACAAACCTCCGCACCTTCCTGTTGAGCCAAAATGCCAACAGATCCACCTCCAGGGTGCCCCAATGAAAGCACATCTGGTGAAATCATTGGTGATTGACATAAGCCACAGCCGTGGCGTTGTCTGACTGGATCCGAACCAGGCTGCCCTAGAGCTGCTCGGTCCAGAAAATCAGACAAAGTCTGATCGCTCTCAGTTCCCACACATTTATCAGAAACGTGAATTCTATCGGAAGTAGTGACTTCCCCTGGCTGAGCATTGGAGACCGAAGCCACCAGACCAGAGACTCCCTGGTCCGCTCGCTCAACCGGATCCGATTCCTGGAGGGAACTGGGAACGATCTTTGGAAAAAATGAAGAAAACGTTCTGCTCAAGGAACGGAAACTACCGCCCCTTGTAGCATACGAATGTTGGAAGGGAAGAATCGCACCGGTAGAAGTGATTGACACTCGATCTTGTATCCCGACCGTATGATCCCCTGAACCCCTTTGTCCGGGATTCAGGAAAGCCATGGATCTGGAAACCGGTGAAGACGTCCCCCCACCCCAGAGATGGGTGGGGGCGCACCTTCAGGCTGTATTGGTTTTCCTATCAGGGAAAAAATGGTGCGGGATTCCGCTTCCACTTTTCGATCCACTGGATCCTTAAAGGACGGAGCGTCCTCCAACGGGATAACAGTGGCTTTATTTAGTCTGGAAATCGGTGGGTCCACCACTGGTGGTACCGTCCATTTCTTAATGA
This sequence comes from Pelophylax lessonae, assembly GCF_965119305.1. NCBI lineage: Eukaryota > Metazoa > Chordata > Amphibia > Anura > Ranidae > Pelophylax > Pelophylax lessonae. The sequence continues at coordinate 109,850,741 of NC_138780.1, forward strand.
GGGATTCCTCAAACGGATAGCGCCTAGCAATTGCGTTTGGAAATAGCAAGGGTTCGTTTCGGATGATCCCATTTCTCCTTAATTTTATTACCAAAGCATTTGGGTAAAGTAAAAACCTTCGCTATCTTGGTAGGCTTACTGGTACCAAAAGGAATTTCCATGTCGGTTACCTCTGCCGGTGTAACCTCAAGTCTTAAGGTTTCCCGGACAGACACAACTAGTGCGTCCACCAACGCTTCTTCATGTGCTATGGCGGAGGCAGAGACGTCCTCCTCACTGTCTGAGGAGACATTACCTGAGACAAGAGCCCCAGAAGAGGGACCTGCAGCTGCGATGACCAGCTCAGAATCTGTATCTGAAGTATCAGATGAAATAGGGGTAGGCGGGGGTCGCTTTCTGGACCCCCGTCCCTGACAGGCCACATCCACCCGGGATACCAAAGACTCCAAAACTGCTGATAATGCATCAATCACAAGTGGGGCACTGGAGGGTCCTGCGGCCACCTCGAGGGGATCAGGTGGGGATACATGTGTGGCAGGGTCCATGATTATACAAGACACTTGCCAGCAACAAAAAAAAATAATTGCAATGAAAAAAACTTTTTTTTTTTTTTTTTGTTATAATCCCCCAGCGCAACAGCGTCCCTTAGTGTTACCTGCTTTGGACCCCAGAGAGAGAGAGAGAGACCAAAGGCTCACCACCTGATGCACAGAAGTTTCTATCAACCTGCTCCCAGCCCTGTCTGTTACAGACAGGAAGTCTTTGGCTCCTTTTCCCGGGTAAAGGAGGCGGCTCCGCCCCTTTACACGCCCTCCGGCGCCTCCCAATTACTCCTCGAGGTGTTTGGTCATCTCAAACATGGCCGCCCCCATGCTGGAGACACGAGGCTACGCCAAGATGGCGGCCCCGCGCGACCTGCGGGAAAATGGCGGCGGCCTGTGGAGGATGGCAGCGTCTTGTGGCAAGATAGCGGCGGCCTGCGGGAGGTAGTCACCGGCCTGTGCGGCCTGCGGGAGGTGCATGGCCTGTGGGAGGATGGCGGCCTGCGGATGTCGGTAGTCCAGGCACAGGCATCGGCCTGTATTGCAACCTTATCAGGTAGGATGCTATCACCTTTATACATGCCCATCATCACAGTAATGCCCCACTGACTTCAGTCATGGTCCCTTAACAGTGCTCACTCATACCGTGACTTAGATAGTCAGCTCCCAAACCAAGCCTCCTGGTTTCTTATTCACAAAATCACACTCAATTGGGGGATCTGTGACACCTGTTATAGGATAGAGGGGGGACCCAGAAACATGAGCGTCTGACCATCCCAGGGAGGGGCCCGCGTCCACCAACACACCCGTCAGGGGGAGAGGGGGAACATTTTACTCACCATACCGGAACAGGCGGGCGCCAACTCCTGACAGAACCCCTCTCCACCGAGGTGGGGGGGCTGTCGACCAATACGGATGCCGTGACTCAGTTTCCAACTGGTCGTCGGCGTCCAGGCGAGACATTTAACTCGCAGGGTCAGTCCCCGTCCAGTGGGACTATGTCGCGGCCGACCCAGCGCGGAGCTAGGGCCTGCACGCGCTCGTAGGCTGACTGGGGTGACCACTGGATCTCAACATCCAGCCCGTCGCCCAGTTTCAGCGTACTTGCTTGAAGATCTCACAGGAACACTGGAGAAAAAAGCTGCCTAATAAAAAGTTTTTCTAAAAAAAAAAAAAAATCCTGCCAGGACCAAAGATCCCAGCAAAGAACTTAGGTCCTTACTCCTAACTAGACAGAAAAAAACTGACTTCCTGTAGCAGGGAGAGAGAGGATATACCCTCTGGGACTGCCCCTAAGGTGTGGCCAGAACGTTTTCCTTCCGTCTAGTGTCCTACTCCTGTAGAGGGCAGTATAACCCAATGTGTTATTAATCAAGAGGACTGCGTCTGTCAATGAGCGACAGAGAAAAAGGGGTTAAATGAACAGGTCACATTAAATAGGAGGGTGGAGAGGAATGGTTAAATGTGCAGGACAAGAGGTGAAGGGTTTAATATACAAATCACAGAGACGACCAGAGAGGAATCAGAAAGACAGACCAGAGAGGAGTAGTGGAGAATAGATTAGGCTTCTGCATACTCACTCGTTTACAATGCGTTTTAATAGTATATTTTTGCATGCGTTTTTGATGCATTGTCATGCTTCATATTTTTTTTCTTTTTTTTCTCAGAAAGTGGAAACTAGTTGTTAAACGCAAAACTGGCACTGTACTATGTTACACTGATATTAACAGACATCAGGGAGGATAATGTGATTTCCACTGCCATGCATTGAAGCATTAGGGCAGACATAGGAGAAATCGCACTAGTGTGAACAGAAAACTTTACTTGCAACTACTACTGAATAATTAATGTAATCATTAGTCTCTCTTTCTATTGTAGGAGAGAGGGGAGGGACTGAGTAAAAAAAAAAAAAAAAACATCAGAAGTACTTTAAGGAATTGTGTAGCATTCCATATTACCTGTTACAGGTCTTGATCTGAATTCTAGTCCAGTAGAGTGGCTTCATAGGGCACTTAGGCTCCACAGGGGGCTTGCGAGGAGCTTCCTTGGACAACAAAAGCCCACCAAAAAAGGAGCCAGGACCAGGAGGTGGTGGAGGAACAAAGCCTGGGGGTGGTGGGGGAGGTGGAGGACCAGAGCCTGGTAGAGGGGGTGGTGGTGGAGGACCAGAGCCTGGAAGAGGGGGTGGTGGTGGTGGAGGAGGAGGACCAGAGCCTGGAAGAGGAGGGGGTGGTGGTGGTGGAGGAGGCCCTAATCCAGGTGGTAGAGGTGGAGGTAGAGGGACAAAACCTTGCACAGGATGTGGTGGAGGACCTCCCAAAGAAGGGAGAGGAGGAGGAGGTGGTGGTGGAAATCTGCTAGAATTCGATAAAGAGGTGGGTGAAAGAGGCCCACTCAGAGATGATTCCTGAGATTCGGTGGGGCTCGCTAAGCTCTGAATCAGTGATGGTATATTCAGCTTCTTAGGAACGATTTGGTTGCTCTTTTGAATTCTGTTGTCCTCTTCGCTGGGTTTCAGAAAAGTGTCCCTGTCAGTCTGAATGTGAACGCTACGAAAGGTTTTTGGATGGTTCTCATCTTCAGTAGAAACACAGGCATCACAGCTTTCTCCTTTTCCCTTATTCAATCGATTCTCTAGCTCCTCTTGTAAGCTCTGTATGGCCTCTTCTAGCCTTGTAACCTGGACAGCCTGCTCTCCACGGACATTGAAGATTTCCACTTCAAATTGTGTCTGTAGACCATAAACAAAAGGTAAACATACATTACCATTACATAAATTGAACTATACAAATGAGCTATTTCAATGTAAAGGCCTCATGCACACGGGGTTTTAAAAAAAAAAAAAAAAGTCTATTAAAGCTCCTCTATATTAGCTTAGGTTGCCAAATGTTTACCGCTGTATTAGAAAAGGAGAGTTTAGAGGCTGAAAAGAAAAAAAAAGTAATTTGTGCTTTCAGGGGAAAGGCTTTTAGGCAGAGAAAACACTAGATGCGCCTAGACGTTAGACATGTTTAGCACTTGGGCATTCATTCCAAACAATTAATATTCTGGTCAATGGAATGAACGAACACCCAAAGGTATGATGAGCCTACACGTGTACAAAACTAGGCTTTAGGAACATTTTTTAAAGCAGGTGAGCTGAGCAATCGCTCAGTGCGCATGAGGCCTTAAAACCAGTAATTATCACCCAGTTTTTTAACCATTTCAGCTCCGGAAGTTTTACCCCTTAAATGACAGGGCATTTTTTGCGATACGGCATAGCGTTACGTTCACTGACAATTGCGCGGTCGTGTGCGCTGTACCTAAACAAAATTTATGTTCTTTTTTCCCACAAATCAAGCTATTTTGGTTTTTGATCACCTCTGCAGTTTTTGTGTTTTGAGCTATAAACAAAAAAAGACCAACAATTTAGAAACAAAATAAATATTTTTTACATTACTATAAAACATATCCAATAAAAGAAATCTAAAAAAATAAAAAATAACTCATAAATTCAGGCCAATTTGTATTCTGCTACATATTTTCTTTTAAAAAAAATCCCAATAAGCATATATTGGTTTGTGCAAAAGTTATAGTGCCTACAAACTAAGGGATATTTTTATTTATTTATTTATTTATTTTTGTTTTACCAATAATGGCAGCGATAAGCAATTTATAGCAGGACTGTGATATTACGGCAGACAGTCAAGACACTGACACTTGACACTTTTTGGGGACCAGTGACATCAATACAGTGATCAGTGCTAAAAAAATATGCATGCCTCTGTACTAATGACACTGGCAAGGAAGGGGTTAACATAAGGGGCAATCAAAGGGTTAATTGTGTGCCTGACATGTGTTTTACTACTGCGGGGAAGGGGTCTATACTAGGAGAACATGTTCTGATACTACCATTAAAAGGCGATCTTTTGATCTAAGTTGGTATCTTACATTGACATCGGCCGCTCCTTTAACCTACCACCCTCTGTACTAAGAGAAGGCATGGATCAGTGCCCATTGCTTAGCAGAGACACAGGATCTATGTCTTCTGTCGTGACAGAAGGGTGATCTGCCTTGTTTAAATAGGCAGAATGCCGTTCTGTCCGTGTACTGAAGCATCGGTGGGTGCTGGTGGACATCAAACCCACCATATCTGCCAATCAGCTCACGGGAGCGGGCCGCTGGCAGCACACGCTCCAAACCTGGAAGTGCTGAACTGCGTACTAGGTAGGTGATCCAGCATTGGAGAACTGCCTTGCCACCATATATATCTACAGTATACAGTCAGAAAAGTGGTTTTAAAAAAATTAAAAAAACACAAGCACTGTAGAAATTCAAACAAAAAGTATACCAAATTTTAAAAAACAGCAACAATCACATTGCATGCTCTGTAGACCACCTTTCTGTACTAGCCATACAAATGATTGTTGGATTTCAACTCTAACGCCTGGTACACACTATCAGGGAGGAGTTCGCTGTACTAACCATCTGCAACCCCCCCCCCCCCGCGCCAAATTAAACTGGTCAGCGCTCGCAGCTGTTGGCCAAGCATGCTGATCAGATGCCGATGGGCAGATGTTTTTCTGGCATGCCCCTTCGACAGAAGCCAAACTATCAGCCGGCTTCTGTCGGACAAGCTGCTGCTGTACACACGGGCTGAATGTCAGCCAGTTTCTGTTGAACCAGTTTATACTGGCTGATATATGGCCTGTGTGTACCAAGTTTAAGATCACGGAATTGCATTGACAAACTGAAATCTAGACACGTCAGCAGTATCATTTTTTTTTTTTTAACTTTTTACTAATCTTCTGGCCCAGGGTTCAGCACATGGTAGATTAATTGACCCTGCACTCAAAAAGTAGGCTTACTCATAAAGCTATTCATTTTTATGGATTTTCTCTGCCATGGCCACCAATGTGGGGGTAGAGAGTTAGCAGTAGACCATGCTGGGTGTTATTGTACTCCAACTTCTTTGGCTTGCATTGCATTATGCCTAGAAAAATTGCAGCCTTTGACGTGAGTCCTAGCCTATTTTAAAAGGACTGCCTAACTAGACTCAATGCATGAAAATGTGCTGCTATTGTATGGTATTGTATGTAGTGCTCCTTCACTGGGAAAAGAGGAACCTGACCCTTCAGTGAATAAGCGTGAACCACTGTCTGCCTGATCCCTCTGGAAATGGTGGCAGCAGACGCATCCAATCTCTTATGAGGTCCCTCTGTAAGGGCAAAAAGGCATCTGATTTTCTGAAAAGACTCTGACCGGCGGAAACCACATCCAAAAAATGCAAGGCAATTTCCTTGAGATGCTTGGGCTTGGGACAGAGTGAAGGCAGCACAATGTCTTCATTCAAATGAAAATCAGAAACCACCTTAGGGAGAAAAGATTGACTTGAGCAGAGCATCACTATCTCTGTGGACCACCAGATAAGACGAACGGGCAAGACAACGCCGCCAATTCAGGCACTCTGCGGGCAGAAGTGATAGCCACCAAAAAGGCAACCTTCTGAGACAATGAAAGCAGAGAGATCTCCCGAATGTTCTCAGAAGGAGGCTTTAGATTTAGATCCCACGGAGGTAGCGGGGACCTCGGAGGGCGTTGAAAATCTATCACTAAGGCAGACTAGTGCCCAAAGCCAACTGCTGTTCAACCCCTTTCTGCAGAAAGGCCAAAATCCCAGCAACCGAAAACAAGCGAGGGTGCACCTTCAGCGATTCACACCATGAAATGTACGATTTCCATGTACGATGATATATCTTCCTGGAAGTCGACTTTCTAGCCTTCAATAGTGTAGGAGTCACAGAGTCAGAAAGATCTCTATCCCTCAACACCTGGCTTTCAACAGCCATGCCGTTAAAGCCAGCGACTGTAGAGCAGGATGGAAGATGGGACCATGAGACAGCCGATCTTCCCTGAGAGGAAGTCTCCAAGGAAGATCGGCGACCAACCTTACTAGGTCAGTGTACCAAGCCTGGCGAGGCCAGTCTGGAGCCACCAGAATGACCGGAATCCCTTCCACCTCTATTCTGCATAGAAGCCTTGGCAGAGGTTTCAGTGGAGCTAACGCATTGATCAGCCAATACAAACCCCAAGGAGCCACCAGTGCATCTGTGGCCTCGGTCAGAGAATCTCGAGATCTGGCTATGAACCTCTGCACCTGCTTGTTGAGATGAGAAGCAAACAGATCGACCTCGGGTGTCCCCCACCAGACACACAGGAGATGAAACACCTCCGGGTGTAGGAACCACTCCCCCTGATCCAACACCTGATGGACAGCATGAGACGAATTGCAGTCTGCAATTTTGGAGTTTGTCCAGAGGAAGGAGCACTCTGGCTAAGGCCGAGTCCAGAGTCAGACCCAGATAGTCCAGCTTTGTGGATGGAACCAGGGCAGACTTCTGAAAATTCAGAACCTAGCCGAATTCCGCAGAGTTCGTATTGTGATTTCCAGGTTTTCCACCAGAGCAGCAGACTCCGCTTGCAGAAGATCATCCAAGTAGCTCAGTACAGCGACCCACCGTTGGCGTAGCAAAGCTAGCACTGGGGTTAATACTTTTGTGAAGACCTGAAGAGAAGAGTGAGACCAAAGGGGAACACCACAAACTGATAATGCTCCTCTCCCACGGCAATGCGGAGGAAGCGCTGGTAACTGGCACATATTGGAATGTGAAGGTAAGCATCCTTGGTGTCGATAGAAGCGAGAAAATCCCCGACGTAGGGATGCCACTACCGTGGGAATGAACTCCATTCTGAACTTCTGCACCCACACAAAGCAATTCAGTGCCTTGAGGTCCAGGATTGGATGCACTTTGCATTTATTCCTGGGAACTGTAAACAGGTTTGAGTAAAAAACAATGAAAACTCGTAGTCGGAACTGGGACAATCACCCCTTGATGTAACCGGTCTTGTACCGCCCCAAATAGACCCTATAAGCGGTCCGGGAACAGGTGAAAGTTGGAAGGAAAGAACCATGCCAGGGGCAATAGCAAAACTCGATCTTGTAGCCAGACCAAATGATTTGTTGTTAAGCATCAGGGAAGTCCACGGGTTTAGAAACCAGTGATACGGATGAGGGCCCACCTTCATGCTGAAGGAGCCTTGTCTGCGGGTCTGAAGACCAGGTTCATTTTGATCCTCCAGAGGAGGCCCTAAAAGGCTTTGAGCCCTTAAGAGACAAATAAACTTCTTAGGACCCGAAAAGGAAGGCCTTCATCTAGGATTAGGTTCCTTTCCCTTAGTAGCCTGCGGAAGAAAGGTACTCTCCCCCCCCCCCCCGAGACCTTTTATGATGTCATCCAAGGTAGCTCCAAACAGGCGATCCCCTTGAAAAGGGAAGATCAGTCAAGGCCTTTTTACAAGTCTGGTCTACAGACCAGCAGTTGAGCAAAAAGACATGCCGAAGGACCACTGCCAAAACAGAGCCGAGCCACTAGGGGAGCTGCATACAAAGAGGCATCACAGACAAACTGCAGCCCCTGGACCAGTTGGTCCGCCAGCTCAGCAAAGGCAGGGGGGAGCTGTTCTACCTCCAGGTCACGAAGTAAAAGCTTAACCCACTCGGACAGAGTTTGCGACACCAGGGCAATGATGAATACCGGCCTCAGTGCCGAACCAGCCAGAGTGTACATATTGCAGGCCACAGCCTCTGCCTTCCTGTCAGCCGAAACCTTAAAGGCCGGGGACTTTTCAACCGGAATCATGGTTGCCCTGTTCAATCTGGAAACCGGAGGGTCTACCGCCAGTGAACAGTCCACTTCTTAAGAAGGGACTCCTCATAGGGGTAATGCCTAATAAAGCACTTATGGACCCCACAGGTACGCTTTGGTCGTCCCCACGCTTTAGCGACAATTCTGTCAAAATAGACGGGGAAAGGAAACCCCTTTGAAGCCCCGGATGGCTTGTGATTGGCAAAAGGAACCTGCGCCTCCGTCGCAGCTGCAGCCTTCATCTTTAATGTAAAAAGGGGGTAAGGGGATTGCGCTGCCTAATAAGAGATATGTGAAATGCCTGGTGTGGCAATAAATAAAAAATGTAGTAGGAATCCAATAAAGATAGACGCAATGGGTATAAGTAACCGTAAAGAGACTGAATATATGTGATATGAGTCAATGAATCAAAGTGGCATGTGATAAAGTGATACTGTCCAAAGTGTCATGTGCATGTAAACCACAAATGTAAAAAAATATGATATATATATATGCAGGTGATTGCCACTGCATTAAAGTGACAAGTGCGTAAGTGGCCACAAAGTGGTGTGGTAACCAAAGGATATGAATAGTAAATATGAATATCAGAAAATATGACTAAATGTGAATAAATACAATATATATATATATATATATATATATATATATATATATATATATATATATATATATATATATAGACACACACACACACACACACAACTATATATGTAAATGAATACCAAAAGTGACCACAAGTGAGATAAAATCCAAAAGATATAAACACAAAATCATTGCACAGAGCAGGCAAGTATAACATGCTTATCTTTTAAAAATAACAATCTTTGTTTTTGAATCACTTTAAAAAAAAACTCTTTCCAGTTCTTTATTTGCAGGGTGTTGAGGGAAGTTTTTCCAAAACACCTGTTTTTATCTATGTATATTAGGACTCCACCAATTAATCTCATCAGAACAGATTTTAGAGAATGCGAAGGTCAAGGAAAGCCACAAACACACCCCCATAATAGTTAATGAAATGAAGGTGGTTGTAAAAATTACTACATTCCTGTAACTGAAATTTAAATAAGTGTACATTAGTGATACAATTAAAGATAAAATGTTATGAAACACCTTCAATATATTAAAAAAAAAACAAAAAAAAAAACCTCCCCAGCCCATATGTGCTCTGTCCAGTGATAAAGAGCATGAATTTATTAATATAGGTGCTGCAGAAAGCAGGCACCTCCAACTGCCATTCGTTTACAAAAAAAAAATAAAAAATCCAATTTGACCTCAGTAAGCAAACAGCCTTAGAATCCTGGAAAGTGATGGTAATAAACTTGTTTATATATATATATATATATATATATATATATATATATATATAATTATAATTATATGTCAGATTACCCTCATATTTGGAAGATAGTAGAAAATAGATAGAAACGTTTATAATGACAGGACACTTGACATCTTTCAGAGGACTTCATACACTGCTTGTGCATTTTAAGAAACAGGTATACAGGTGTGTAATAAATATTTATTACAGATCAATTTTTGTACTTAAAATCAAAAGACCACATCTTACTAAAAATCACACTTCCATGTACCGCAAACCATCAAGTATTCTCTAAATTGCAAGCTGAACCAGTCTGCTGTGATTCTACTGCATAAATGAGTGTGCAGCACACTGAGTACATGCAGCCTAGCACCCTGTTCGAATAAACTAATGGCTTTTAAAGATAAACTATGTGCACCCTAGATCTTTGTATCCGAGTTCAGCCAGGTGCACAGTTGTATACATTGGCAACACTGCATAAAAACAAGGCGCCACAAAACATTTTATTTTCCATATCGTAAATGTTCAACTAAAGTTAATCACTCTTATTCTAACAAAGTCAACTTACTAAGAATCTGGAGAACAGATGAAACTGATGGCTGATAAAATGTCTTCTAGCATATTTTTTCATTTTTTTTTTTTTTTTTTAAGACTTAACGCATCATATTTTCCTCAACAATGTTTTGTAGTCATACAGCAATTTTATTTGTGTGCAGGCTGGAAACAAAAAGAAAAGCTATGTAACGTGGCATGGGTCATTAAATGGTAATTCTGCGGACCCTTCTCATCATCATCAAATTGCCCTCAATTAATAATGTCTATCTGGCACTTGGCAAGAGACTAAACAACTTGCATCTGGTCGGAATTAAGACAAGTAACCATTTTTTGTTCAGAAACATAGCAACCAATTCTTCAGGACAGGTTTGCTTTTAGAGAAAGACGCCCGCATACAACAAGTCAGATACCAATGAGCCAAGGGTTTCACATAACACAAAGCAATGCAGCCAAACATGTTAGGGTCACCAAAAAAAAGCCATGAAAATAGAGTTTCCTTTCAAAAGCATTGTGCTCTTGAACAGAGTGCATTACTGGCAGCATAAAAAGAATTGCCTTTTGCTTAATGCAGGATGATTAATGTAAAGTACTGTAAATCTGAGCAGTAAGAGTACAGTGGGTACGGAAAGTATTCAGACCCCCTTAAATTTTTCACTCTTTGTTATATTGCAGCCATTTGCTAAAATCATTTAAGTTCATTCTTCTTCCTCATGAATGTACACATAGCACCCCATACTGACAGAAAAACACAGAATTGTTGACATTGTTGCAGATTTATTAAAAAAGAAAAACAAATATCACATGGTCCTAAGTATTCAGACCCTTTGCTCAGTATTTAGTAGAAGCCCCCTTTTGATCTAATACAGCCAGGAGTCTTTTTGGGAAAGATGCAACAAGTCTTTCACACCTGGATTTGGGGATCCTCTGCCATTCCTCCTTGCAGATCCTCTCCAGTTCTGTCAGGTTGGATGGTAAACGTTGGTGGACAGCCATTTTTAGGTCTCTCCAGAGATGCTCAATTGGGTTTAAGTCAGGGCTCTAGCTGGGCCATTCAAGAACAGTCACGGAGTTGTTGTGAAGCCACTCCTTCGTTATTATAGCTGTGTGCTTAGGGTCATTGTCTTGTTGGAAGGTAAACCTTCGGCCCAGTCTGAGGTCCAGAGCACTCTGGAGAAGGTTTTTGTCCAGGATATCCCTGTACTTGGCCGCATTCATCTTTCCCTCGATTGCAACCAGTCGTCCTGTCCCTGCAGCTGAAAAACACCCCCACAGCATGATGCTGCCACCACCATGCTTCACTGTTGGGACTGTATTGGACAGGTGATGAGCAGTGCCTGGTTTTCTCCACACATACCGCTTAGAATTAAGGCCAAAAAGTTCTATTTTGGTCTCATCAGACCAGAGAATCTTATTTCTCACCATCTTGGAGTCCTTCAGGTGTTTTTTAGCAAACTCCATGCTGGCTTTCATGTGTCTTACACTGAGGAGAGGCTTCCGTCGGGCCACTCTGCCATAAAGCCCCGACTGGTGGAGGGCTGCAGTGATGGTTGACTTTCTACAACTTTCTCCCATCTCCTGACTGCATCTCTGGAGCTCAGCCACAGTGATCTTTGGGTTCTTCTTTACCTCTCTCACCAAGGCTCTTCTCCCCCGATAGCTCAGTTTGGCCGGACGGACAGCTCTAGGAAGGGTTCTGGTCGTCCCAAACGTCTTCCATTTGAGGATTATGGAGGCCACTGTGCTCTTAGGAACCTTAAGTGCAGCAGAAATCTTTTTGTAACCTTGGCCAGATCTGTGCCTTGACACAATTCTGTCTCTGAGCTCTTCAGGCAGTTCCTTTGACCTCATGATTCTCATTTGCTCTGACATGCATTGTGATCTGGAAGGTCTTATATAGACAGGTGTGTGGCTTTCCTAATCAAGTCCAATCAGTATAATCAAACACAGCTGGACTCAAATGAAGTGTAGAACCATCTCAAGGATGATCAGAAGAAATGGAAAGCACCTGAGTTAAATATATGAGTGTCACAGCAAAGGGTCTGAATACTTAGGACCATGTGATATTTCAGTTTTTCTTTTTTAATAAATCTGCAACAATGTCAACAATTCTGTGTTTTTCCGTCAATATGGGGAGCTGTGTGTACATTCATGAGGAAGAAAAATGAACTTAAATGATTTTAGCAAATGGCTGCAATATAACAAAGAGTGAAAAATTTAAGGGGGTCTGAATACTTTCCGTACCCACTGTATGTATTAGATTCATTTTTATTGTATAAAACACAATGACAAACACAACATGCAAAGAATGGAGCTTAGGCCATGGATGTTTTAGATGAAACCTATTAATACACTAAAATCTGTTTGTGGGTAATCGGTTTGTTGGTATTTCATCCACTTTCAATCCATCAGTTCTTACATTGTTTAGATGAAGAAATGTAAGAAAACTGAGACAAGCAATGGAAAAAAACAATGGATATGCCAGTGAGATTGGCAAATAAAAAGAGAAGACTGCTATTTGGATCATTCTGAGGGATGGAAAAGGCAGTTAAAAATCCATTCTCATCAGTTCTATAATTGCCTCACCAAAATAAGGTACTTTTGTTGTTAAAAAATAAAAGAATGCTATTGGAAATTGTATTATGTTTACAAAGTATCTTCAGTTGTAGAGCACAGGTTTTACAGAACTTACAGGACCAACTATTTGATGTCTAGAGTCAGTAGGTAAATTAAGGCTCGGTTCACACTTATGCGATGCGGGAAGGCTGCGAATTCGCAGCCTGTTCCCGCATCGCACACGCATCCCCGGCAGTTCACACTGCCATATGCGATACGCTGGGGGTGTCAATGTAATCTTAACGACACCCCCAGTTTGATCGCATATCGCAGTGCGATCGTGCAGTTCGCACAGGATCGGATCGCACAAGTGTGAAGCGCTGTGCGATCCGATCCTGATGCGGCTGCAAAAATGCCTCCTGTGCGTGTTTGCTGCAGGGGCGATGCAAATTTAGCCATACAGTTTGTATGGCTAAACTCGCACCGCACAGCTGATCGCATGTAATGTCGGAGCAGTGCGCTCCGACATTACATGCGAACCCCGCACACGCACAAGTGTGAACCGGGGCTGAGAGTTGGTAGGAATTATAAACAATTGATCAAGGTATCATCACAGGGCTCCAGACATACAGTTGTAGCTGTAGCTTGCAGCAGTAAACTACTCTACAGGAAATGAAGAATGAATGTGCCATCTGTAAAGTAGAAGTAAACCAAAAAATCTCAAATATCTTTAACCACGCCAGAACGCAATATGTATATATACACGTTGCCGCTTTTGAAGTTTTTTACCGGGTTTATAGCTGAAGCTATCAGCCGTAAACCCGGTATATTTTTTTGCAGCCAGAATTCAAATAAAAGTGCTCCGAAACGTTTTCAGAAGCGGCAGGATTGGGACACGTGCTCGCCGCAACAATCCCACCATATGGCTGGCTAATCCCAGGGGCGATCAAAGGCTAGTCTCGGATCACCTCTATGGCCATGGAGGACCAAAGTGACGTCAGGACATCACTTCTGGTCCAGGGTGGAAGTAAACATTTTTTTTTGCTTTTAAAAAAGGTAGAGAGATTTGGGGTCTTTTTGACTCCAGATCTCTCCATAAAGAGGACCTGTCAACCTTATTTCTATTACAAGGGATGTTTATATTCCTTGCAATAGGAATTGAAGTGGCCAAAAAAAAATTTAAAAAGGGACAGCGTAAAAAAAAAAAATAATAAAAAAACAAAGAAAAAGTAAGTTAAAACCCCCCCCTGTCCCACTATGTTCGCATATGTAAATGGTATTTGCGCCACACGTGGGGTATAGCCGCAAACAGAGAGCGATAATTCTAGCGCTAGACCTCATCTGTAACTCTAAACAGGTAACCTGTAAAAATGTATTAAAAATATTGCCTTGGAGATTTTTAAGTACCATTGATTGTCACCATTCCCCGAGCGTGCACAATTTTAAAGCGTGACATATTGGGTATCTATTTACTCGGCGTAACATCATCTTTGACATTTAAAAAATTGTGTTTTGTTTTTAATTCATTAAAGCTGCAAAAATACCATGTGACATAAAAATTTGCAATGATCGCTATTTTATTCTCTAGGGTCTCTGATGGAAAAAAAACTAAAGTATAAGGTTTGAGGGTTATAAATAATTTTCTAGCAAAAAATACAAATTTAAACTTTTGAACAAAAATTGCCAGAAAAAGCTAGGTCTTCAAGTGGTTAAATCTGCAGCTTTCATTAACATGATCCTGCCATAAAGGTCCTTGTTTAGATACTTCCTGATAAAAGGATGACAATTGCTCTGTCCCTTTCTCCCCATTTTTATATGTTGTCAACATGTCAGATGCTTTGGATGGAGACTACAATTGGCGGGTTCAACACATTATGTGGCATGGCCCACTGCTGTCACCAGCAGGAAGCCTACCCTAGGTAATGCAAAGAGACTTCAGATCATAAAAATGGGTGGGTGTTTAATAGGTATCAATTATTTTTTTACACTGCAATTTAGCAAACTAAATTTAAAGTGGTAATAAACCCAAAAGCAAACATTTATCATATCGCAGTTTACCAGTTCTTAGAGGTGGTGGCTGCATTTTTTTTTTTTTTTTTTAGGCTTTTTTCCCCATCTTGTGATTCAGCAAGAAAGTCTGTTTACAAGCTCTCCAGCAAAATGTATCAGCTTACATGGAGGACACAAGCCATATGGCAGGGGTGCTTAAAATTATCAGCTTTTATTAATGTAAAACCTTTATCCTAAAAAAAAAAAACTCCAACTCTTGGCTGTAACGGAATATAAAATGTGAGCTGGAATTTGCCTTCAATTTGTTAGTGTATCTAACTCTGCTAATATATTTACCATTCCCCTTTCCCCAGACTGACTGCTGCTGTTCTCTGTGCCTCCTGTGCTCATTCATCCAGAATGGCGTCTGTACAATATAGGTGGTGTGTTACTGGCCAGATCACCAGGGGAAAACAGTGAAAAAAAAGCTAAAGAAAAGAAAACCACATCCAATGATTCATAAGCTGAAATGGAATACATTTTTGTTTTTGGATTTAAAACCGCTTTAATTTCCTAAGGATTATTATCTACTTTAATGTTTAAAAAAGTAAAAGGGAGAGGGGTTGTAGGGACTTCATTTCCATAAAATTATGCAAGTCCTCTTTGACAGGATGAGTGGCCTAGTGGATGGATGACTCTAAATGTTCTCGACTGCAGTATCTTTCATTTGATTGGCAACTGGCTCTTCTCAAGCGATGGTCTCGGCATGCAAGGGAGAGGTCTGCACACCTGGGTGTTTCTAAACTCTTACATGCCAAGCGGAAAACATTACTTGAGAGGTCTGTGCCCCACTGGACTGTCACGAGTTCTTCCCACCGAAGGTATCCTTTTGTTGGGGTTAAAGAGTGTGTCCGTAGGCCTTCGTGGGACCTGATCACTAAGAGACTGATTCTCTCTTTCTGGGGCAGAGCCACAGTCTTTTCAGGAAGTTTTGCCAGATGACTTCCACTGTTCTCACCTTTATCAGGGCTTTAATAACATCCCTCAAAGGTAATCAAGCCCATACACCTGTGTGGACATCAGTCCCACGTGAGGCAAGTTTAGATGCTTGTAACAAGCCATCACATCCAAAGCACAAGACTCTAGACATTTGCTCAATCCACTCCATGGCCTTTCCAAGTGGCCTAGAGATCCCTTTTGGAGGGAATCGACCCATTCTGCAAAGTTTGACAGAATAAAGTTCTCAGGTGGGTCCCACAACCCTTTGGTTTTGAAACAACCAACCATGAATCATAACAGTAGTAGACTGCAGTGCCTCAAAAACAAACAGCCTCTTCAGAATATACTGCCAGGACTCTGAATCGGAGTTAGAGATGACAGGGACAACAAGCCCAGTTTCATTTAGAGGTAAGGAGGGTGAGAAAACAGACTCTGCAGGGAAAGACACAGGGGCATGCTTAAAGCCACTGCAAGCAGGGTAACGGCACAAACAGCCAAAAAGTCCTGAGTGAACATAAAGGTCACTGTGGAAATGGGGAAGACTCAGCTTTGCCCAACGATGCTGATGAAGACTCCTATGACTGTAAAACAATATAGGTTCCAGATTACAGGCACTGGCTCCTTGGATACTGAATGAACATCACCAGAATCATTTGGGAAGTATGGGCTTAGGTAGCCATGGCAGTGGCATGCATCTCAGCCCAATGACATCAGTGTTTGTCCCTTCAGCCTTAACTGGTGGTGGCAAGCCATTTGAAAGGCGCTCAGGGGTGTACACCGTGAGGAAGCTCCCAGCACTTTAGCTTGAATGCCCTTACCTACAAAGTGACTATTTAGAGACAGTCACACACACCTGGGGTGGTGCAACAGGCTATGGACCCATGAGCTCATTCTAGGCTACTCACGCACATCCAGTGCAGCAAATTTGAGTACAGACTTCAAAACTAGTCTGAGAAAATGCCAACTCTGATAGCTGCTATATAGAGACCAGCTAAAGTAGCGGTGTAGCAAGGAATCTTGATTGATATCGCAAAGGAAAAAGTGGAAAAAAGGCTAGCAAAAAAAAAAAAAAAACATAAAAAGAAGAAGACACTTTAAAATTCTATGTCACTAGGAAACAAAAAAATGGGACATGACTGATACAGAAAGGGTTTTTGGGGGCTGGTTTGCCAGTGTCCAAACCTTCTGTAAGCAACATTTTAAACCAACTGTAAATGAATTTGTGTTCCAAAGAAATGGAAAAGAAACTAAATTACCATTTGCTAAACTCCCAACAAAAAGGGCATATAACAATGGCTAAAACAATTTGCAACGCTTTTAAAAATATCTAAGTGGAAATCTGAAATGGGGCCCAGAAAAACATTACGAATTTAGCAAAAATTAAAACAAATTAAAATAAATATCTACACACATCATCAGACTCATGGAGCTTTATCCAGAAATAATCAGGAGATATACAAACAGGACTCTTTCTATAAATACATTGATTGTCAAATCAAATTTTGTTTTTATAAGCCCTGCCAATCTACTCAATATAAATATGGGTAATTCTCAATTTGTCTCACTGGTGGTCAAACTAGATATCTGTGTAACAGAGATGCTTAGACAAATTATTTCTTGCAGGGATTTGAAGTTTAATGGTCTAATCCAGGGATCCTCAAACTACAGCCCTCCAGCTGTTGCGGAACTACACATCCCATGAGGCATTGTAAAACTCTGACATTCACAGACATGACTAGGCATGATGGGAATTGTAGTTCCTGAACAGCTGGAGGGCCATAGTTTGAAGACACCTGGTCTTATCAATAAGGAGGGAAAAAAGTGATCTTTTTCTTGTGACATCTGCTGTGCACCAGAATCTACTCCAAGTTTTTAGCTGGAGTACCACTTTAACCCCAATACTGTCTGATTACCCTTTATTGGGCATGTTGTAATTCTATATACACTATATTGTCAAAAGTATTGGAAAGTCTGCCTTTACACACAAATGAACTTTAATGGCATCCCAGTCTTAGTCCGCAGGGTTCAATATTGTGTTGGCCCACCCTTTGCACCTATAACAGCTTCAACTCTTCTGGGAAGGCTGTCCACAAGGTTTAGGAGTGTGTCTATGGGAATGTTTAACCATTCTTTCAGAAGTGCAATTGTGAGGTCAGGCACCCATGTTGGATGAGAAGGTCTGACTCGCAGTCTTCGCTCCAATTCATTCCAAAAGTGTTCTATTGGGTTAAGGTCAGGACTGTGTGCAGGGCAGTCAAGTTCCTCCACTCCAAACTCATTTATCCATGTCTCTATGGACCTTGTTTGTGCACTGGTGCACAGTCATGTTGGAATAGGAAGGGGCCAGCCCTAAAGTGTTCCCACAATGTTGGGAGGATGAAATTGTCTTGGTATGCTTACACCTTAAGAGTAACCTTTACTGGAACTAAGGGGCCAAGCCGACCTCTAAAAATCAACCCCACACAATAATCCCCCTCCACCAAATGATTTAGACCGGTGCACAAAGCAAGGTTCATAAATACATGGATGAGCGAGTCCTGACTTCAACCCAATACAACACCTTTGGGATGAATTAAGAGTGAAGACTGCAAGTTGGGCCTTCTTCGACCAACATCAGTGTCTGACCTCACAAATGCGCTTCTGGAAGAATAGTTAAACATTCACATAGACACACTACTTAACCTTGTGGAGAGCCTTCTCAGAAGAGTTGAAGCAGTTAAAGCTGAAAAGGGTGAGCCAACTCAATATTAAACCCTATGGACTAAGACTTGAATAGTTACATAGTTAGTGAGGTTGAAAAAAAAGACATCAGTCCATCCAGTTCAACCTTTGATGTGTGTGTGTGTGTTTGCTGTTAACCCTACATTGTATACCCCTGTATGTTGTGGTCTCTAAGGTGCCCATCTAATCGTTTTTTGAAACTATCGATGCTCCCTGCTGATACGACTGTTTGCGGAAGAGAATTCCACATCCTTACTGCTCTGACAGTAAAGAACCCCCTACGCACTTTAAGGTTAAACCGCCTTTCCTCTAGTTTTAGTGAGTAGCCACGTGTCTTATTGTATTCCCTTTCTCTGAATAGTTTGTTCCTTATGCTAGGGTCGCCAGTACAGTATTTGTACACTGATATCAAATCACCGCTTAATTGTCTCTTCTCCAGAGAGAATACGTTCAGTGCTTGTAGTCTTTCCTCATAGCGGATGTCCTCCATTCCCCTAATTATTTTTGTTGCCCTTCTCTGGACTTTCTCCAGTTCCAGCACATCCTTCCTGAGGACCGGTGCCCAGAACTGGACAGCATACTCCAGATGTGGCTGGACCAGAGTCTTGTAGAGAGGGAGAATAATCTCTTTATTTCTGGAGTGAATCCCCTTTTTTATACATCCCAGTATTCTGTTGGCTTTGCTTGCAGCGGCTTGGCATTGCATGCCACTGCCAAGCCTGTTGTCTACCAGTACCCCCAGGTCCTTTTCCATCTTAGATTCAACCAGAGGTTCCCCCCCTAGTGAGTAGCTTGCTTTCTGGTTTCTGGCACCCAAGTGCATTACTTTACATTTTTCAACATTAAACCTCATCTGCCATGTAGTTGCCCACCCCATTAATTTTGTTCAGGTCCGCTTGTAAGGTTTCCACATCCTGCATAGAAGATATTGGCATGCTTAGTTTAGCATCATCCGCAAATACTGAGATTGTACTAGATATCCCCTCCTCTAGATCATTTATGAATAAATTAAACAGGATTGGTCCCAGGACAGAACCCTGGGGGACCCCACTTTCCACACCCGCCCAATCGGAGTACTCCCCATTAATCACCACCCTTTGCACTCTCCCCTGGAGCCAGTTCTCTATCCAGGTACTCACCTTATGGTCCATACCTACCTTCCTTAGTTTGAACAGTAAGCGTTTGTGGTGAACTGTGTCAAAGGCCTTTGCAAAGTTCAAATACACCACATCCACAGGCTTACCTTTATCTAGGTGGCAGCTCACTTCATCATAGAAGGTTAATAGATTGATTTGGCAAGAACGATTTTTCATGAATCCATGCTGATTACTACCAATACCATTTTCATTACTAAAGTCTTGTATGTGGTCCCTTAACATCCCCTCCAAAATCTTGCAGACTACTGATGTTAGGCTGACCGGCCTATAGTTACCCGGGATACATCTCGGCCCTTCAACTATTGGTACCACGTTGGCTTTTTTCCAATCAGCTGGCACCATACCCGTCTGTAAACTATCCTTAAAAATCATGAATAATGGTCTGGCAATCACCTGGCTGAGCTCTTTAAAAACCCTCGGGTGAATGTCATTAAAGTTCATGTGGTTGTAAAGGCAGGTGTCCCAATACTTTTGACAATAGTGTATAGCTAACCTAGTATAGGTGAAAGAACACAGCATGAAAGAGAACTAAACATAATGTCCAGCTTTATAAACAGTTAAACTTGAAGCAGCAGTCTACTGTAAAAGAATGGCCTCTTCAGAAGGCAATGCTCAATCTTCACTCCCTTGAATAGCCCCAGACTGCCAGTATCAGACATTAGTTTGTTATATCTGGAGACAAGGTTGCTTTAACCTAAAGAATAAATTCACTTTAAAAAAAAAAAAACATTAAAAAATATATAAAATAAATACACATTTTTTTCAGGTAAAAAAAAAAAAAAAAAAAAAAAACGACTTCTGTCTTAACGTAAAATCCTTTTCTCTGATGTTCATTGAAGGAAACAGCACTTTATCTTCATGACCGTAGGGTTATACTGCCCCCAAAAGGAGTAGGACACTAGGAAGAGAAAAAAGGTTGAGCATGCCTATGGGGCAGTCCCTGGGGGTATACTCCCACTTCCTGCTATAGGTATTCAGTTTTGTAACAAGCAGTGTCAGAAGAAAAAACCCAACTCCAAAGAGGGGCTAGGGTGCTGTGTCCATCAATGAACATCAGAGAAATGGATGTTACGGTAAGTCAAAAATCCCATTTTCCCTTTCATTCATAATGACTGTAGGGACTTCCCAAAGCAGTGTCAAACGTGAGGGGTGTGAACAGCAGAAAACAAACTTCCACAAGGCTAAACATAGCCAACCAGGTAACTTGGAGCTCAACTTAACTGGAGCTCACCTGAGAAAACACCCCCAAAGAGGACAAGTCCTCTAAACAGCAGCCTGCAAAACTTTGTGACCAAAAGAGGCATCCACAGAAGCCAACACATCCCTCGCAGGAGAAAAGCCAAGATCAGAGTCAGCGAAAAGGGGCAGGGGTTAACCCGTAGGGATTCACACCAAGAAATGCAAGTCTTCAAGGTACGGTAGTAAATCTTCCTAGAAGTAGATTTTCTAGCTTTCAACAGCGTAGGAATCACAGATTCAGACAACCCGTCAAAGCCAGCAACTGTAAAGCAAGATGGAAGATCGGTCCTTGTGACAGCAGTTCTTCCCTGAAAGGAAGTCTCCAAGGAGCATCCATGACCAGCCGTACCAGTTCAGCGTACCAAGACCAGCAAGGCCAGTCTGGAGCCACTAGGATGACTAGAATCCCTTCTGCCTTGATCCTGTGCAAGAGTCTCGGCAGAAGCTTGAGAGGAGGAAAGGAAAAAATCAGACTCCTCCCCGGTTTCCAGGTTGAATAAAGCCACTGTAACACTGGTTGAAGAGTCCCCGGTCTTCTCTGATCCAGCTGATAGGCGGTTGGAGGCCTTGACCCGCCATATGTTCACTGTGGCTGGGTCCACACTTAGGCTGGTGTTTACCATTAGAAATGGTGTATCAGGTGCGCTAATCTGTTCAATGATGTGTCAAAAAGATACATATATACATCAACAAAAAATGGTGATATTATAGGAAGACAAACATTATCCAAATTGCATACAACAATTGATATTGGATTAAGTTTGAAAGCGTGATATCATTCAATCTAATAATCAGAAAAAGTTGAGTCCATCAAGTGAAAAATAAAAGTCCAAATTGATGTTCAACTGACATGCATGTGAACACAATCCAGAATCCAAAGTGAATGTGAGCAGTGAAGCCTCCACCGTGATTGGATGTGCCCCTTACCAGATATAAATAACACAAGGGCGTGTGTGTTATCAAGATCCAAATATGTGCCCGGAAAAATGGAAACACCCACCGAAGACTTTCATACAAAGAATTGGGTCAGCTTCTTACCAGATGTGATCTCAGTTCCTGGTGTGGAAGTGTTCTCATTACTTACATTAGTGTTGCTGGAAGGAGCCGGTTGCATTATACAAGCGGTTTCCTTTTTTATGGCCACCGGGGGATCTACATCTTAAGGACCAGAATTGTAAAGATCCATCTATCCCAGGGAGATATGGCAAGCTGCTAATACAGAGATTAGACACCCTTTCATGCCTGCAACTATATACCATCTGGTAAGAGGCTTGAACATCAATTTGGACTTTTATTTTTCACTTGATGGACTCACCTTTTTCTGATTATTAGATTGAATGATATCACGCTTTCAAACTTAATCCAATATCAATTGTTGTATGCAATTTGGATAATGTTTGTCTTCCTATAATATCACCATTTTTTGTTGATGTATACAAGTATCTTTTTGACACATCATTGAACAGATTAGCGCACCTGATGCACCATTTCTCATTATACCTTTACTTTCTAAGGTTGCAGCTTTTCTGATTTTTCAGCGCACTTTTTTTCTTATCATATTTGGTGTTTACCATTACCTTGGTGTCAAAAGCTATGCCTGAATGGTCCAAAATTCTACGCTGGGACCTGGAGGAGAAGCAGCTCCCCCCTGCTTTTTTGGAGCTGGCGGATCAGTTGGTCCAAGGGCTACAGTTCGTCTGTGACGTCTCTCTTTGGATGCCGCTCCCTTGATTTCTAGACTGTCTGTTCCAGCAGTGGTCCTGCAATGCATTATCTGGCCGAAATGCTGGTCTGCAAACCAGGCTTCTAAGAAGGCCTTGTCTGATCGCCTGTTTGGAGCTTCCTTGGACTACATCAAAGGCCTCATTGGGTGAAAAGAGTACTCTTCTTCCTCGGTCTTCCAAGGGTAAGTAGTCTCGTGGCAGAAGGGGACCTTCCTTTTCGGCTCACAATCGGCCCTCAGGGTCTCAAGACAAGGGATATAAACCCTTCAGGGCTTCCACTGGGGGTTCCAATAAGTCTTGGTCGGGCAAACCACAGGCAGGATATCCTGAAAAAATCCTGTTCCCGGACACCTAAACGCTCAGAATCTTCTCCAATCTGCTCCCACAAGTTCACTGCTGTTCCAGGCAGGTAATCTCAAGTCCACAGCAGCCATGATGATGCTTTGAGTAAACCTCCTAAACCCCCCAAAACGGCTCCCAGGGATAATCAAAAGGGATAGGAGATTCTACGCCCACAAATTATCTGGCCATGAGGAGAGGGGGTGGATAAGGAGTGTGCTCGTCCCCCAGGGATACAGTTCTCATAAGTTTACATACCCTGGCACAATTTATGATTTCTTGGCCATTTTTCACAGAATATGAATGATAACACAAACTTTTCTTTCACTCATGGTTAGTGTTTGGCTGAAGCCATTTATTATCAATCAACTGTGTTTACTCTTTTTAAATCATAATAACAGAAACTACTCAAAAGACCCTGATCAAAAGTTTACATACCCTGGTGATTTTGGCCTGATAACATGCACACAAGGTGACACAAAGGGGTTTGAATGGCTATTAAAGGTAACCATCCTCACCTGTGATCGGTTTGCTTGTAATTAGTGCAAGTGTATAAAGGGTCAATGAGTTTCTTGACTCCTGACAGACCCTTGCATCTTTCATCCAGTGCTGCACTGACGTTTCTGGATTCTGAGTCATGTGGAAAGCAAAAAGAATTGTCAAAGGATCTGTGGGGAAAAGGTAGTTGAACTGTATAAAACAGGAAAGGGATATACAAAGATATCCAAGGAATTAAGAATTCCAATCAGCAGTGTTCAAACTCTAATCACAAAGTGGAAAATGAGAGGTTCTGTTGAAACCAAACCATGGTAAGGTAGACCAACTAAAATTTCAGCCACAACTGCCAGAAAAATTGTTCGGGATGCAAAGAAAACCCCACACAACTTCAGATGAAATACAGGACTCTGAAAACATGTAGCGCGGCTGTTTCAAGATACACAATAAGGAGGCACTTTAAGAAAGATGGGCTGCATGGCCAGAAGAAAGCCATTACTACGCAAATGCCACAAAGTAGCCCACTTGCAATACGCCAAACAGCACAAAGACAAGCCTCAAACCTTCTGGCACAAAGTCATTTGGAGTGATCAGTGATGAGACCAAAATTTAGCTTTTTGGCCACAACCATAAAAGCTACATTTAGAGAGGAGTCAACAAGGCGTATGATTAAAGGTACACCATTCCTACTGTGAAACACGGAGGTGGATCGCTGATGTTTTGGGGATGAGACATAAAGAAGGGTTGGGACTTTAAATGAGGAGCAATGCAAAAAATAGGCCAAAAGTAAAGTGTGTGTAATAAAAATTGCAAGGTTTATTGCGGCTGCCACAGCATGTAACACATGGAATACATAATATCAATAAAATTACATGATGGAAAAACATATCACCAACAAGGTCATAAACCAACATAAAATATGAGGATACAAATACATTACAATAATGATGGTTGAAAAAGTAGGTAAATCATAAGAGATGAGTGTAGTACACAAAGTTAAGTATATTCAGCACAGTAATGGCATCATTAATTGCTCGGCGCATTTCGTAGACCATAAGCTATTTCTTCTGGATGCACAAAAGAATGTCTAGAATATATATCATAAGCAATGAGTAATAAAAATAAAGTGTAAACTCAATCTGTATATCAAATAATGGGAGCGGGGGGGGGGGGGGAGAAGGAAAACATCCCCACCAGCGATGAAATGGTCCTCTGAAAATGTACCAC
This sequence comes from Pelophylax lessonae, assembly GCF_965119305.1. Lineage (NCBI taxonomy): Eukaryota > Metazoa > Chordata > Amphibia > Anura > Ranidae > Pelophylax > Pelophylax lessonae. The sequence continues at coordinate 109,875,284 of NC_138780.1, forward strand.
CTATCAGTGCCCATCAGTGCTGCATATCAGTGCCTCCTCATCAGTGCCGGAAAAAACTTTACAAAATTTTATAATACACAAAAAAACTTTTTTTATTTTATTTCAACTTTTCAGTCTTTTTTTATTTGTGTAGCAAAAAAGAAAAAGCATTGCAGTGATCAAATACCACCAAAAGAAGGCTCTATTTGTGGGGAAAAAATGACATACATTTGGTTTAGGTACAGTGTTGCATGAACGCGCAATTGTCATTTAAAATGCAACAGCGCTAAAAGCTGAAAATTGGCCTGAGCGGGAAGGGGGAAAGTGCCCTGTATTGAAGTGGTTAAAGTCCCAACCCTTCTTTATGTCTCATTTAACCAGTGATGGAGACACTCTACATGTCTCATTTAAAGTCCCAAACCCTTCCTCTTTTTATACATGTTTTGGGGATGTGTGCGCTACAAAAAGGCACAGGAAATTTGGTCAGAATCGATTGCAAGATGAATGCAGTATGTTATCAAAAAATACTGGAGGAAAATTTGCATTCATCAGCCCGGAAGCTGTGCATGGCACGTACTTGGACATCCCAACATGACAATGATCCTAAACACAAGGCCAAGTCGACCTGTCATTGGCTACAGTAGAAAAAAAGGGAAGGTTCTGGAGTGGCCATCTCAGTCTCCTGACCTCAATATCATTGAGCCACACTGGGGAATCTCAAACGTGCAGTTCATGCAAGACAGCTCAAGAATTTACAGGATTTGGAGGCTTTTTGCCAGGAAGAATGGGCAGCTTTACCCTCTGAGAAGATAAAGAGCCTCATCCACAAATACCACAAAAGACTTCAAGCTGTCATTGATGTTAAAAGGGGCAATAAAAGGTGTGAAGAACTGGGGTATGTAAACTTTTGATCAGCGTCATTTGGGAACTTTCTGTTGTCATTAGGATTTGAAAAGAGTAAACACAGTTGATTGATAATAAATGGCTTCAAACAAACACCAACCATGAGTGAAAGAAAAGTTTTTTGTTATCATTCATATTTTCTGAAAAATGGCCAAGAAATCAAATTCTGCCAGGGTATGTAAACTTATGAGCACAACTGTATCTGACACAACAGGAAGAGTCAGAGTGGCTGCAGCAGCATACAACTCAAGCTGACCGGGCTGACCGAGCAGGAGTAGAGCAGTCTGTTATGGGAAAGGGAGGTGAGGAGCCTGCACAGCCGACCCTGTCTGATATCCTAAGAGCTGTTAATAAATGTACAGCTTCTGTGGACACCTTGAAGGCACAGTTTAGGGGGCTGACAGAGGCAGTGGCCCTGATTAGACAAGACTTCCAAAAAGTGAGGGAAAGCACAAAAGCAGCAGAAAGCAGGACCAGTGACATTGAGGACCAGCTGCCACTCCTGGTCAGGGAGTCTCAGGCCACAGCCAGGCTGGCCAGAGCAACATATATGAGAGCTGAGGACATTGAAAACCACCGTAGGTGGAATAATATACAGATATTTTATATATACACTTTTGAATTACAGAGATAAGGAAACAATTCTTCACTTGGCCAGAGAACGACAGAACATTCAGTTTAATGGGGGTCGTATATCATTTTATCTGGATTACTCGGCGGAGGTCCAGAAAAGCAGAGCTAAATTTACATATGTCAAGCAGCGTCTCCAGAAGTTGCAGGCCTCTTATGCAATGCTATATCTGGCCAAACTCCGCATAACAGCTCAGGGGCATGCACACTTTTTTGAAAATGCCACGGACCCTTCTGCTTGGCTTGATTTGAATCAACATATGTTCTGTCCGTCACACAGACCCATGGAGGAAGATAAATGAACGGCCATCACCTTCACACTGATATATTTTTATACCCTGGTGAGAGCAATACCCAGCATTGAGGATCGTCATCGGGAAGAATTTCACTATGCTTTACAAAGAGCGATAAGAATCAGATATATTCACACAAGACGGCCTTACTGGTACTTTTCCTCAGGTTTATCTTTTTTGCTACCTAGTTTTTATACCTTCCGGTTGGCGGAAGGAGGGACCAGTTGTTCCTCACAGACATTTAAATGGTTTTTGCCTTACTTGTTTTCACTCTTGTGCCTATGACAGTATGAGAAGCCAGCAGACAACACAGCGGAGCATCTTCCTGTGGCCCAAGCACCGCCTGTCCATTGACAGGAGAACACGGGGGTTACTGTCTGCCCAACTTGCTAATGGCAGTGCAATCGGGTCAACCCTCTTGTTCGTCGGGGGGACAGGTGAGGTCTCTGCTATATACCAAGCATACACAATGGAGTTGCCTTGTTATAATGACTTTCTTGGGGTCCTACGGAGTCCAACGGAACTATGCAAGAGGGGCTACGTCCTCGTTTTATACCCAGCAACACGCCTAACCTCTTTTCTGTCATGTCTACAGTAACTATAGTTTCATGGAACATTAGGGGTCTGATTCCCTAAAACGCACTATGATACACACTTTACTTCGGAGGCACCTACCTGCGATTTGTGCACTACAAGAGACACACCTCACTACAAACTGTCACGTCTTGATTTTGCCTGGGTTGGGAGCGTGTACCATTCCACTCACACTGTATATTCAAGGGTTGTCAGTGTTTTGATACACGACTCCATAGACTACCAAGAGCTGGATAGTTCTGTTGATACCGAAGGTAGATTTGTGTTTTTGACATGCCGCATATAGTCTCTACGTTGTATTCTAGCATTTATCTATATACCACCCCCATACAATAATGCGATCCTCAAAACCTTACTAGCGTATAAATTATGCTGCCCAAAGTTACCACGGTTTATTATGGGAGATTATAACTGCTGGCTAGATGAAACATTGGATAGACATCCCCCTTTTCCCGTAGGCCGCAGTGTTCGCCGCACTGCCCTCTTGAAGCTTTCTAAGGAACTGTGGTGGGTTGATCCTTGGAGGGGCATGCATCCAGGGGAGCGGTTGTTTTTCTGCTTTTCCAAGACACGTACATCCTTGTCTAGGATAGACTTATGTCTATGTAACTCCCAGGCAGTCAGACATGCGAGTGACATTGCAAATACCACCTGGGGAATTTCTGATCACTCCCCGTTGCTGGTGTGCGTGGAGGCTCGATCACCGTCTGGGCTGCTGAAGGCCCCTTGGAAGCTTAATGCCTTTTGGTTAAACATTATACCTGCAGGCTCTGGCTTCGGGGAGGTAATATCTTGAGTTTTGACGGGTTCATGCTGTTCACCCGTGTATGGGGGCTGTTTGGGATACTTTCAAGGCCTTCTTGCGGGGTCATTTCATATCTGAAGTCAAAGCCGTTAAAAGGGGAACGGGTGAAAAGACTGGTGCATGACCTTGAATCCAAATTCATTGATGATCCGACGGAACCAAATAGGGAGGGGTGGCTGGTAGCTCAGGAGGAATTATCCCACATAACCACTTCAGCTGCCGAGAGAAAGCGCTTAACAGGTTGGCTTTCTTCGAGGAAGGGGAGCAGAAAGGTCACCTACTAGCTAAGCTTGCTCACCCCCACTGGTCCTCCCCGGGTATTAGTGCTTTGAGAGATCGTGATGGCAAGACAGTTACCACTCAAGAGCTGATCATGACTGAACTGATCAATTATTATTCCACCCTTTACCTCTCTAAATAATCCCAATCAGAGGACCAACTGGTACGATATGCGGATGCTGTCCCTCTGCCATCGCTTTCTTCGGTGGACCCAGACATATTAGATGCACCACTGAAGTTGGAGTTGAGGGGGGCGACTAGTCTGTTCCCTATGAAAGAGAAAAGGAGGCGCAAACACCTAGTGCATTACCCTAGGACACCTTTAAAAAGTTAATAAAATGCCAACACATACTCACAGACATGAAGAGCATAAAATCACATGGAATGAGTCCACAAGTGGTAACAAACATGTCCCTGTATTTGGACCGCTAACACGTTTCGGGAGACACGCTCCCTTCCTCAGAGCTGGTCTTTCTTTCAGCAGGCCCAAATTTATACTAAATTCTCTTACACAAGTTCCTCCCCTTCTCTGGGTGGGACCAGGTCGTATGTATGCCAACCGACAACATACATTGACTACATATAGCACCTGTACTGCCTAGCAATGTGTGGCATGTTGTCTAAGAACTGAAAATGAATTAAAAATGTTGGTAAAGATTAAAACCAAAATTGCAATGATTAACACTGGGAGATTCTTTTCCATGATCCTACTTACCCAGTGATGCATCCCAAATCCTGATGGTTTTATTGGTGTCCCATCTCTGGGGGCCATCCCCACACTTAACCACTTCTTTCTGGCTCAGCATGGGAGAGTGTCCTGCTGGTTCGCCTCTCAGATATTCCCACCGATCCTCCAGAGAGCCCCCACATCTACCTCCCACCGTGCCATCTCCACTTCCGAAACTCTCTCTGCGCTCCGAACACACCACACGTCATGTCCAGGGGCGGGGTCAACTCTTCACTCAGATCGTTCCGCCCCTCTCAACACTCAGCTCAGCCGAGTGCACCACATAAACATGAGGATGCTATGAAGAAGATGTGCAGATATGTATAGAAGAAAATTATATATATATATATATATATATATATACACACACATATATATTTTATATATATATATATATATATATATATATAAATGGATTTTTGTAAAATCTTACCGTAAAATCCTTTTCTCTTAGCTCATTGACAGACGTAGTCCTCGGTGATACAGCACCTTCGGGTTATGTTGCCTCCACAGGAGCAGGACTAGACAGGAAATTAAAATGCTCTGGCCACACCCTAGGGGCAGTCCCAGAGGGTATATCCTCTCTCTCTCTGCCTCAGCAAATCAGTTATGTCAAAAGCAGTCTTTAGAAATTTTAACCCAACCCAACTCCAAAACAGAGGGGCGGGGACTACGTCTGTCAATGAGCTAAGAGAAAAGGATTTTACGGTAAGATTTTACAAAAATCCATTTTTCTCTATCGCTCATTGACAGACGTAGTCCTCGGTGATACAGCACCTTCGGGACGTCCCAGAGCAGTATCACAAATGAGGGGTGGGAAAATGGAAATCAAATCCCAATCTAGAAGGCCCAACCGGTGCCAACTAGAAGTTTACAATGCTCATCCTTGATGATGAGACTCAACAAAAAAGAAATTTTTCAAACAGAAAAAAACTCTCGAGGTAGACCACCGGTCTCCTCAAATTGCGGCCTGCAAAACCTTGCGGCCAAATGAGGCATCCGCCGATGCCGTCACATCAATTTTATAGAATTTTGTAAAGGTATGTACCGACGACCAGGTGGCCGCCTTACATACCTGGACCACTGACGCCTGATGGCGAAAGGCCCAGGAAGTACTGAGCGCTCGAGTGGAGTGCGCCCTAACAGGGAACGGAAGATTCTGACCCTTAATAGAATAAGCCTGTACCACCGTCTGTCTAATCCATTTGGCAATGGTCGCGGCAGATGCAGGCAAACCCTTTCTGGGGCCATCCGTGATCACAAAAAGTGAATCCGTCTTACGGAATGATTCCGTAGCTTTCAGGTATACTCTGATTGCCCGAACCACATCCAAGGAATGCAACGCATGTTCCCGATGATGCTTGGGCTGAGGACACAAGGAAGGTAGTACAATATCTTCATTCAGATGAAAATCTGAAACCACCTTAGGAAGAAAGGATGGCTTAGGATGAAGTACTACCTTATCCCTATGAATCACTAGGTATGGGGACTGGCATGATAATGTAGCCAGTTCTGACACCCTGCGAGCAGAAGTGATAGCCACCAAGAAGGCCACCTTCTGGGATAAAGTAAACAAGGGAATCTCCCTGATGTTTTCAAAGGGAGGTTTCTGTAGAACCGACAAAACTAAATTAAGATACCAGGGCAGTAAGGGCGCGCGGACTGGTGGAGCCAGGTGCCGCACCCCCTGGATGAAATTCCGCACCAAGGACTTGGTAGCTAAAGGTTTCTGAAAGAAGATTGCTAATGCTGAAACTTGACCCTTGATGGTGCTCAAGGCTAGCTTCTGCTCAACCCCTTGTTGCAAAAAAGCCAATATTCGAGTCACCGAATAGGTACGTGGAGGAAATCCTAAAGATTCGCACCACGCAATATAAGTCTTCCATGTGTGATAATAGACCTTGCTGGAAGTCGCTTTCCTTGCTTTAATAAGGGTAGGAATGACTGAAGCTGACAAACCTCTGTCCTTCAGTACTTGGGTCTCAATGGCCAGGCCATTAAAACCAGCGACTGTAAAGCACGATGGTATATTGGTCCTTGAGACCACAGACACTCCCTGAGACGAAGTTCCCACGGAACGTCTGCGACTAGCCTGTCCAAGTCGGCCAGGCCGGCTTGACGAGGCCAGCCTAGAATTTCTAGGACCACTGGTGCTGACTGGATCTGAACCAGGCGTCCCTAGAGCTATCTGGCCCCGACCATCCGAGAAAGTCTGGTCGTTTTCTGTTCCCACACATTTATCAGATACCTGATTGCTATCAGGAAGGGTGATCTTTTCTGGTTGAACCTCAGGGACCGAAGTCACCCGGCTAGAGGCTTCTTGGCCTGTCTGGTCAACCAGATCCGATTCCTGTGGGGAATTGAGACTAATCTTAGGAAAAGGTAAAGGAAAAGATCTATTCAGGGAACGGTGACTACCGCTCCCTGTAGTACTTAAATGTTGGAAGGGAAGAATCGCACCGGTAGTAGTAGTTGATGCTCGATCTAATGTCCTGAATACCGGTGAAAACGTCCCCCCACCCTCAAACCGGGTGGGGGCGCACCTTCAGGCTGTGTACTCCTTTGCTTCGGGTTTGGCTGAGTTGGTCCTCTGTTTGTCCGACCAGCCTTTCTTGAACCCTCCTGGAGGAGTCTTGCCTTTCCCGCTTGTTCCAGCCGGGCGTGCGAACCCTTTATGGGCGGTAAAGAAAGGTCCTCGCTTGTTGCGAGGTCCCTTAGCTTTAGCAGCCTGTGGCAAAAAAGTGCTCTTGCCCCCAGGGCATCCTTAATGATTTCATCTAGGGTGGCCCCAAATAGACGATTCCCCTGAAAGGGGAGATTCGTCAAGGTCTTTTTGGAACCTAGGTCAGCAGACCAGCATTTTAACCACAGCACACGTCTGAGGATTACCGCTGACATAGATGCATGCCCTAATAGGGGAGTAGTGTCCAAGGCTGCGTCACAGATAAACTGTAGCCCTTGTATAATCTGTTCCATCAAATCAGATGTTTCCTGAGGAATATCTTTTCCCCTAAGGTCTTGGCGTACCAATCTCGCCCATTCCGTAAGTGTCTGGGAAACTAGACCAATAACAATTACTGGTCTAAATGCTGACCCTATCAGAGAGAAGATGGTGCGGGACTCTGCTTCCATCTTTCGATCCACCGGATCCTTAAAGGACGAAGTGTCCTCCACTGGGATAACCGTGGCTTTATTCAGCCTGGAAATAGGTGGATCCACCACTGGTGGTACCGTCCATTTCTTAATGATGGATTCCTCAAACGGATAGCGTCTAGCAATACGCTTGGAAATAGTAAAGGTACGTTTAGAATGCTCCCATTCTCCTTTAATCTTATTACCAAAACACTTGGGTACAGGAAAAACCTTCACCGTTTTGATGGGCTTCTTAGTACCAAAAGGAATCTCTGTATCCGTTGCTTCTGCCGGTAAAACCTCAAGTTTTAAGGTTTCCTGCACTGCCACAACTAGTGCGTCCACCAATGCTTCTTCCTGAATTATAGCGGGAGAAGAAACGTCCTCCTCACTGTCTGAGGGAGCTTTACCTGAGGTAACAGCCCTTGCAGAGGGACCTGCAACTGCAGTGACCATCTCTGAATCTGAGTCAGAGGTGTCAGATAATATAGGGGTAGGCGGGGGTCGCTTCCGTGACCCTCGTCCCTGACAGGCCGCCTCCACCCGAGCCACCATAGACTCCAAAATTGCTGTAAATGCCTCTACACTGTGCACCGGCGGGTCCCGTGGCCCCCTCGAGGGAAACAGGTGGGGGAATTTGTGTGGCAGGGTCCATGATTATTCCAGTAACTTCCCGGATAATATAATTCAAAATAAAAAACTTTTTTTTTTTTTCCACAGACCCCCAGCGCCACAAAAGCCCCTTAATGTTACCTGCTAGGGATCCCTATCGATCGAGAGAGAGAGAGAGAGAGAGAGATAGACCCCCAGGCTCACCACTTGATGCTCAGAGTTTAACTGCAACAGGTTACAGCGCTGTCTTGACAAACAGGAAGTCTTTTGGCTGGCTGCCCAGGAAGAAAGGAGGCGGCTCCGCCCCTCTGCACGCCTTCCGGCGCCTCCCCTAGCTCCACGAGGTGTTTGGATCACCTCAAACATGGCCGGCCCCATGCTGGAGACACGAGGCTACGCCAAAATGGCGGCTCGTGCAATCCAGCAAAAAAAAAATGGCGGCGGCCTGTACCGAATAGCGGTGTGCTGCAGGGCACACAACACTATCTCTGCATGGGGATTTTTGGCGTGGTTGGCGGTACCGGCCCTGGCGGACCTCATGGCCGTTCGGAAGGCCTGCTATAGCTGGAGATTTGACTAGGAAGGCAGTCTACATGTCCGTGGCTTCTGACTGGTAGGTACCTTATTCTTATCACAGTAAGATTCCCAGACTGCCACTGATTACAATCTTTTAAACATGTATACAATTAGATTGTTAGCTCCCAAACCAAGCCTCCTGGCTTTTTGCACATAAAATCACACTCAAAGTAGGGGGATCTGTGCCATGTTATAGGATAGAGGGGGACTCTATCTTACCATACAGAGAGGGGCCCGCGTTCACCACAAGACCCGTCAGGGGGAAAAGGGGGAACATACTACTCACCATACCGGAACCAGGCGGGCACCAACTCCTGACAGTACCCCTCTCCACCGGGG